>NC_053025.1:378003970-378361914 GCF_003073215.2 Triticum urartu | reverse complement strand
ATGTCATCATTTGCATTGCATCGGCATTCATTGCCGTCATTGTTTTTAAAACTTGCATCCGCTCGTAGCTGCCGCGTCCCCCCTTACTTTTGTTGACCGTTCGGAGACCAACCTTGTTCTTTGTTTTCCCTCTTGCCTAAACCGGAGTCTCTTTGACTAGTGCGTCAACCCCTGCATTGTCTCTTTCTCAACTTCATCTTCTTCTACACCCACAACCATGCTTTATCATCTTCTCCTCCTTCTTCGTTAATCCATTTAAATTGTGGTGTTCTATTTCCTGCACCAATTTAATGTTCATTCTTTTCCTACAATTTTTGGACCATGCCACTTACCTCTCGGCCTAATCTCATCTTTTTTGAGTTGATTTGGTTGGGTTCAAAAATAGTTCAAGTTTGAATTAAATTCAAACTTGAATTAATTTTTTTCTATCGATTAAAATTGCAAAGTCAATTTATTGAAGCCCTGCATAATTCCAGGGTCATGGGGATATTTTCATATCTCTCATACTCCTCTCCTATCTCCCTGGGCTTTTCTTGCTATTTTTTTCTCCTTGGAGAGTATATTAAAGAAAAGTTAGCAGAGAACGGAGAGGGAAACCCATTTAAGCCGATTTGCAGCCACTGGACCGGGCCTCCCGCTCCGGCACATCTAACCCTTCTAACCCTATCCTGCACCCCGTGCCACATCTCTCTTCCTCCCCTCGTTCCATCGACCGCCGCCACACACACGCCCGCACGCATCGAGCCGAGGGAGAGGAGCTCCTTCGCCCGATCCCCATCTCCACCCTCTCCTCTTCGCCCTCCTCTTGCGCGGTCACATGCAGAGAGGAGCAGGTCATCGCGTCTGCGCCCGATCTCCTCAACCCCGCGTCTCTCCATCGCGGCCTCTCCTCCCTACCCGCGCCTTCCTCTCAAGTCGCCACCATGCCATGGCTGCCGCCCTCCAGCTCCGTCACTGCTCTGCCGCGGCTACGCCGCAGCATTGTCCTCCGACGCCGGCGAGCACAAGCTGCCCTGTCACCCCGTACCTTGTCTGCCTCTGCTTCCCCCGATGCTGCGCCGGCGACCTTGGCCCACCATGGATGGCCGGCTCTGACAAGCTAGGACTCCCTCGCTGCTGCAGGACCTCCCCGACCCGTCTTCTCCTACGAGCTCCCGAGGCACCAGCCTCCCATTCGCGAGATCCGGCGACACCGGCCACCAGGACCCGCTGCTCTGCCTCGCCTCTCACCCGACTGTCCCCCGCGTCGTCTGCCAGTCGCCCGCTTCGCGCTCGAGCTCCCTGCTTCCCGCCGCTGACCACTACCATCGCTTCCTTGCTGCTGCCACCCGGGGTCCTTGTGTTTTTTTGTTTCGGACCATCAAGACCGGCAAGACCCGAACTCCGAATGCCAAGTACAACTACAAACTCGAAGAACTCAGATGCATCAAGTCCCCGAGGAGACCCATTTTTCATTAAGTTCGACTACATTGTGACCCCACAAGTACCTCTACCACCTTCCTCGGAATCCCAAGAACACCAAGTACCTCGACACCTGTCGCCTAGAACGACTACCGACGCTGAAGACCCATGAACAAAAACCGTCAAATTTGACTACCATCGACATGCACTTCGCCAAGTACCACGCCATTTTTGGAAGACCCGTGAAATCAAGTTCTCTGCCATGAACGGTTACAGTGTTGTGGGTCTGGCAAGTGCCCTCTCCGGATCGCCAAGTTCAGCTACCGATGACATATACCACTACCATCGTCGAGATCACGAGAACGTCTACTTCCTCTACATTGCACCAAACGCGAACCGTCTTGTTTGCACGCTTCGAAGGTATAACTCCGAGATGACGCCCGCGAATGAATGCGTGTGTTGTATGAGATGCACCATATGTTTGCACCATGTCCGAATTGATCCTTGTACGTTCCTTGTTTCCTTGCCGTCGTCTCGTGGGAACCCGGCAGCCGGGATCACCCCACCATCCTTGCTTGACACGCTCCCGCCACACTACCCTTTTGCACACGTATCTCCGTGAGCTATCGGAACAGATATGGTGCCGTGGCATCATTTTCGGATTCATCGCCGTAGCACCCTTTCTTTCCACCACGGTGACAAATGTTTCATAATATGCGCATGTCAACTTTTTCATAAAATTTGCATAAACTTGAACGTGTCATCTGCATCATGTTAACAACATTAAGATGTTTAAAATTGTTGTTTGCATTAAATTGCTAAATGCATATGGGGATTTACTGGAATTGTTGTTTGTTTCGGCCTCATTTAAACTTGTTTAGATAGAGGTTTTACTCATGCTTCACCTCTTGCCATGTTTAACAACATGTAATTTTGTTGAGTAGTTTAAACGAGAGAGAACTAAATAATTGATGTGGTGTTTTGTCAATATGCAACTCGTTGCATATTGAGCTCCACTTAATTTGTAGTACTGTTTGTGCACCTTGCCATGCCTCATTAAACCCGACATGCATCATACTTGGTTGTGCATCGTGCCATGTTCATGTGATGGTTGTTTACTATGTTGCTTGTTTCTTTCCGGGTTGCTTCTCTCGTTAGCTTTGGTTTCATTCCGGAGTTGTGAGGATTCGTTCGTCTACGTCTGTTTGTCTTCTTCATGGACTCGTTCTTCTTCCTTGTCGGATCTCTGGCAAGATGACCATACCCTCGAAATCACTTCTATCTTTGCTTGCTAGTTGTTCGTTCTATCGCTATGTCGCGCTACCTACCACTTGCTATATCATGCCTCCCATATTGTCATGTCAAGCCTCTAACCCACCTTTCCTAGGAAAACGTTGTTTGGCTATGTTACCGCTTTGCTCAGCGCCTCTTATAGCGTTGCTAGTTGCAGGTGAAGATGAAGTTTGTTCCTTGTTGGAACATGGATGTTGTTGGGATATCATTATTATATCTTATTCACTTTAATGCACCTATATATTTCGTAAAGGGTGGAAGGCTCGGCCTTATGCCTGGTGTTTTTTTCCACTCTTGCCGCCCTAGTTTCCGTCATACCGGTGTTATGTTCCTTGATTTTGCGTTCCTTACGCGGTTGGGTGTTATGGGAACCCCTCGACAGTTCACTTTGAATAAAACTCCTCCAGCAAGGCCCAACCTTAGTTTTACCATTTGTCTACCTACCACCATATACCTTTCCCTTAGGTTATGCAGACTCGAGGGTCATCTTTATTTTAAACCCCCCCGAGCCAGTGCTCCTCTGAGTGTTGGTCCGAACCGAGCCGCCTGCGGGGCCACCTCGGGGAAACTAGAGGGTTGGTTTTACTCGTAGCCTGTCTCATCCGGTGTTGCCCTGAGAACGAGATATGTGCGACTCCTACCGGGATTTGTCGGCACATCGGGTGGCTTTGCTGGTCTTGTTTTACCATTGTCGAAATGTCTTGTAACCGGGATCCCGAGTCTGATCGGGTCTTCCTGGGAGAAGGAATATCCTTCGTTGTCCGTGAGAGCTTGTGATGGGCTAAGTTGGGACACCCCTGCAGGGTTTTGAACTTTTGAAAGCCATGCCCGTGGTTATGGGCAGATGGGAATATGTTAATATCCGGTTGTAGAGAACTTGACACTTAACTTAATTAAAAAGAATCAACCGCGTGTGTAGCCGTGATGGTCTCTTTTCGGCGGAGTCCGAGAAGAGAACACGGTCTTGTGTTATGCTTGAACGTAAGTAGTTTCAGGATCACTTCTTGATCATTTATAGCTTCTCGACCGTGCTTTGCTTCTCTTCTCACTCTCTTTTGCGTATGTTAGCCACCATATATGCTAGTGCTTGCTGCAGCTCCACCTCACTACCTTTTTCCTACCCATAAGCTTAAATAGTGTTGATCGCGAGGGTGTGAGATTGTTGAGTCCACGTGACTCACGGATACTTCCAAACAGTTGCAGGTGCCGACGATGCCAGTGCAGGTGATGCTACCGAACTCAAGTGGGAATTCGATGAAGACTTGGGTCGTTATTATGTTTCCTTTCCTGATGATCAGTAGTCGAGCCCAGTTGGGACGATCGGGGATCTAGCATTTGGGGTTGTCTTTCTTTATTTTGGTTCCGTAGTCGGACCTTGATTGTATTCTGGATGATGTATGAATATTTATGTATTGTGTGAAGTGGCGATTGTAAGCCGACTCTTTACCCCTTTCTCATTCAGTACATGGGATGTGTAAAGATTACCCCTCTTGCGACAGACCTACCATGTGTCTATGCCTCTAAGTCGTGCCCCGACACGTGGGAGATATAGCCGCACTGTGGGTGTTTCAAGTTGGTATCAGAGCCTTCCCCGACTTAGGAGCCCCCTGCTTGATCGAATCGCTGATGTTGTTGAGTCTAGAACAAAATGTTTTGAGTCTTAGTATTATATATATCGGAGAGTAGGATTCTCTTTACTCCTCAGTCCCTTCATCGCTCTGGTGAGGCCTCCTGACGTAGAAGTTTTGACTCTTCTCTCCTTAAATTTCATGAATTTTTTTACGGTCACGCGGGTATCTTGGAATCGTTCCGATGGTTTTGTGATGAGAACATTGTTCTTGGTGCCTCCTGACATTTAGGGGTTGTGGCAGTGTCCCAGGGAGTTGAGCTCCGAGGTGTTATCGTCACAATTGTATCGTTGCAGTTTTGGAATACCTTAGTTCACCGACATCGAAAATCTCTTTTATGCAGTTGTTGGTGAGATAACCTCGACGTCACCCAGTACTGGGGCAGGAGTTCGGGAATATTGCCATAACTCGTATAACGTATGCTTTTTGAAGGTTGATGTACATGATTTCCGAAGGTTTCTTGGTTATGTGTTGAAGGATGGATATAGCTGGATGTAGGGATTGTTAGTTTGGGTGAGATATTATGCTTCCCCTGTATCCCCAACACATGCTTGCATAACCAGAAAGTTTCGGGAGTTTATAAGTGGGAATTCAAGTAGCTCATAGAATATCTTTCCAATAGACACATGATACTATATGGGATCTATCATATGTTTGTTTCCGGCTTATTTCCTAAGCCAATCCTTTGTTTGTTTTGGTTTGTGGTATTCGAGTTGCTTCAAAGTCAAGTGTTGATTCCATACCTTTCCTAAGCGGTGTTCTTATACTCCTATGTGAATATCAATCCTTCATGATAATCGAGATTGTCATGTCAATCCTTTTCAACCGGCGTGTTTCTCTTCAAGTGGATCCGATCATTTCAACATCCGCAAGTTCACCTCTCGGTTTTTCCCAATGTTGTTCGTTTCATCTGTCCCCAAGTTGCCTTTGTTTTCCCCCCCCCCCCCCCCTTTTTTTTCGAGGACTCGGATTTCTTAATCAAATATCCATCTTATTGATGGGAAGTCTCTTCATTCTTTTCTTCTATGTTCTTATCCGGTGATTCTTAGGAAGATTCTAACGGAGCTTCTCGTTTATCATTCTTTATTCTCCTATCTTCCCTGGTGTTTCTCATGAAGATGCTCTACTAGTCCATCATTCTTCTTTATTTTATTTTCCTGTGGATTCAATTCAAGCTTTGATATTCAGCATAGTCCTTTCATTTGTCCAATGCTTTCTCATGCCGGTGCACCTCATAATCATTCCCCGCTTGCTATTCAATTGTTCCAGAGATTCGTGTTTCCATTACTAATTCTCTTAAGCTATCTCGAGGTTGTTATCTTATTCAAGCCATTTAATTCAACTGACGCAATCTATATTTTAAATCATTCAACGGTGTTTCTTTTGAGTGGGCCCTAACTCATGGGTCTTTTCCCAGGATCTTACCTGACTCTTCTATTTTTCCGGAGCTAAACACAAATTCTTTTCAAAGTTTGACGTAAGAATGAAATATCATCAGTCATATGTCTTTCTCCAAGATCTTTCAAATTCTTTTCTTGGTTCAACCTTTCTATTTCTTCATTCCAGAGTGTCTCAACAATTCATGGTGGTGTTTCTCGTCGTCATTCTCGGATTTTTGAAGACCGAAGAAGAGTGTCTCCTCCAAATCTTATCCATTCTCTCAGAGATGCGGGGTTCAAGCTTGATGCCATCCTCTCACAATTGTTTTCGATTATGAGAATTCTTTTCACCCTTCCAGAGCAATTCAGGAGTCTTTTCAGTTTGATCCTCCGAAGGCCATCATTTCGGGTTTATTCATTCTCAGCTTTCAGCTCTCGTTCTCCAAATCATACCGGTGCATCGTTCAAGTATTCTCTAATCAGCTCGTGATCTCTTCGTTCTCATGTATCTAAGTTCCGTCAAGTATCATCATTCATTTTCCAATTCTTCCCTGTGAATTGTGCCCTTGCTACTTCCATTTTCAATTCTTACGGTGGTCCATTCAAGATTACTCTTCTCTGGGTATCTTATTAAATCATTCGTTGGTTCCAAATCCCACCGGCGGTTCCATCAAGACCTTCCCAAGTTTACGCTTTATCTCTCCATTATCATTTCCAATGAGAATGAGTTGTATGCCAAATCCGTTTCTTTTCATCAATTTAATTGATGAAGGATAAGCATAATGTAATTCTTATTCTTGTTTCATCCAAGTGATTAATTCCTTATTCCAGAGGTTTATCAAAATTCTTGATTTCAGTTGTTCTTCAATCTTTCCTGAGTTCCAAGTTTTCTCGGTTATATCATTTCAAAGCTTCACCTAATCATTGCAAGGCTTCTCCAGGAGTTTTTTTCAACTTCCCCTTTCATTTGATTATTCGTTTATTACTGGAGTTCTTCATGGAGGCTCTACGTGGTGGTTCATCAATGATTCCTTCCATTCTTCAATTTTTATTCAAGTTTTCTCTCGAAGTTAAGTTCCGCCAAGCTATACCCAAAATTTAACATGGTGCTCAACACGTGTTTTGTCTTGAGGAGTTTAAGCATTCTTCATCTTGCATCCGAAGTGCAATACTTCCTACATTATGTTTTGAGGTGGTGTTATGACACTCTTGACAATTTCCTTTCGTGTGTCATGATTCGCAAGTTGTCAATAATGAGATAGTTAAACCCATCAATTTCTTCGAGCATGAGCTCTTCTCAATCCATCATTCTCTTTGTTGGAGTTATCTTGGGTTATATTTCACCTAAAGCTTTCCCTAAGGATTTTTGCTAATTATGGTGCTCAAAAATGACCCAAGTTCTTCATTTATCCTTCTGGTGAAATAAGTTTCTCGTCTGCTTGTTCATATCAACCCAATCCATTGTTTTTCGTTAGTGGCAGAATTTCACTTCAAGTTTTTGAGATGTTTTCCATAAGCCCACAACAAGCTTACTCTTTTCGTTGTTGGATTTCCAACAACTCCTTTCGACCCTTCTCCTAAAGATGCTTTTCCAAGCTCATTTGAGGTAGAAGATGTGGTTTTCTCCTCCGTTCTTTTGATTCCATTCTTACATTTGTTCCGGAGGCATTGTGATGTTGCTCTCTTTGACCCATCATCTTGTTTTGTCAAGATCATGTTCAATTCCTTCCATTATAGTCGGAGTGCTGTCCAAATTATATCATTCTTATTCCTTCTCCTTCTTGTTTCGCTTGCATGTACTTTTTGTCCTTTGTAACCCTTTTCTTCTGTCTTTCAACCTACAAGGTTCCTGTAATGTTCTTTGTTCCTCTCTTCTAACGGATTGTTTTCAACTTTGTTCATCTTCGTTGTATTCTTTCTTTCAGTTTGTTCAACCTCCCAAGGTTTGTGGTTTCACTCGTTTGTCAAAGAAGCAACTTAGTTGTACCTCTTCTCTTCCTCTTTCATTTCTCTCTGGTGCCATCCTAGATCTCGGGGAGAGATCCTCTCCTAGTGGTGGAGTGTTATGAAGCCCCGAGACCGATGCTCTAGATGCCTTCCATGTCTTGCGTGTCAGCTATTTATTTATTTGTTTTTTTGCATTCATCATGTCATAATTTGCATTGCATCGGCACTCGTTGCCGTCATTGTTTCTAAAACTTGCATCCGCTCGTAGCTTCCGCGTCTCCCCTTGCTTTTGTTGACCGTTTGGAGATGAACCTTGTTCTTCGTTTTCCCTCTTGCCTAAACCAGAGTCTCTTTGCACAGTGCATCAACCCCTGCATTGTCTCTTTCTCAACTTCATCTTCTACACCCACAACCGTGCTTGATCATCTTCTTCTCCTTCTTCATTAATCCATTTAAATTGTGGTGTTCTATTTCCTGCACCAATTTAATTTTCATTCTTTTCCTATAATTTTTGGACCATGCCACTTACCTCTCGGCCTAATCTCATCATTTATGAGTTGATTTGGTTGGGTTCAAAAATGGTTCAAGTTTGAATTAAATTCAAACTTGAATTATTTTTTTCTATCGATTAAAATTGCAAAGTCAATTTATTAGTCCTGCATAATTCCAGGGTCATGGGGATATTTTCATATCTCTCATAGTCCTCTCCTATCTCCCTGGGCTTTTCTTGCTATTTTTTCTCCTTGGAGAGTATATTAAAGAAAAGTTAGTAGAGAACGGAGGGGGAACCCATTTAAGCCCAACTGCAGCCACTGGACCAGGCCTCCTGCGCCAGCCCACCTAACCCTTCTAACCCTAGCCTGCACCCAGCGCCCCATCTCTCTTCCTCCCATCGTTCCGTCGGCCGCCGCCACACACACACCCGCACGCATCGAGCCGAGGGAGAGGAGCTCCTTCACCCAATCCCCATCTCCACCCTCTCCTCTTCGCCCTCCTCTTGCGCGGCCACATGCAGAGAGGAGCAGGTCATCGCGTCTGCGCCCGATCTCCTCAACCCCCGTGTCTCTCCATCGCGGCCCCTCCTCCCTACCCGCGCCTTCCTCTCGCGCCATGATAACCCACAAGTATAGGGGATCGCAACAATTTTCGAGGGTAGGGTATTCAACCCAAATTTATTGATTCGACACAAGGGGAGCCAAAGAATATTCTCAAGTATTAGCAGCTGAGATGTCAATTCAACCACACCTGGAAACTTAATATCTGCAGCAAAGTGTTTAGCAGCAAAGTAATATGATAGTGGTGACAACAGTAGCAAAAAGTAACAGTAGTAAAAGTAATGTTTTTGGTATTTTGTAGTGATGATAGCAATAGCAACGGAAAAGTAAATAAGCGAAGAACAATATATGGAAAGCTCGTAGGCAATGGATCGGTGATGGAGAATTATGCCGGATGCGGTTCATCATTTAACAGTAATAACCTAGGGTGACATAGAACTAGCTCTAGTTCATTGATATAATGTAGGCATGTATTCTGAACATAGTCATACGTGCTTATGGAAAATAACTTGCATGACATCTTTTGTCCTACCAACCCGTCGCAGCGGGGTCCTTACGGAAACTAAGGGATATTAAGGCCTCCTTTCAATAGAGAACCGGAACAAAGCATTAACACATAGTGAATACATGAACTCCTCAAACTACGGTCATCACCCGTAAGTATCCTGATTATTGTCACTTCAGGGTTAACGGATCATAACACATAATAGGTGACTATAGACTTGCAAGATAGGATCAAGAACACTCATATATTGATGAAAACATAAGGTTCAGATCTGAAATCATGGCACTCGGGCCCTAGTGACAAGCATTAAGCATAGCAAAGTCATAGCAACATCAATCTCATAACATAGTGGACACTAGGGGTAAAACCCTAACAAAACTAACTCGATTACGTGATAGATCCCATCCAACCCATCACCGTCCAGCAAGCCTACGATGGAATTACTCACGCACGGCGGTGAGCATCATGAAATGGGTGATGGAGGATGGTTCGTGATGACGATGGCGATGGATTCCCCTCTCCGGAGCCCCGAACGGACTCCAGATCAGCCCTCCCGAGAGGTTTTAGGGCTTGGCGGCGGCTCCGTATCGTAAAACGCGATTATTTCTTCTCCCTGATTTTTTTCTCACCGTAACTCAATATATGGAGGTGGACTTGGAGTCGGAGAGTCAACAAGGGGCCCACGAGGTAGGGGGGCGCGCCCCCATCCTCGTGGCAAGCTGGTGGCCCCCCAGGCCTTCATCCTTGGAAGGTATTTTTCTTATTTTCTGAAAAGTGTCTCCGTGAAGTTTCAGGTCATTTCGAGAACGTTTGCTCCTGCACCTAAATAACACCATGGTAATTCTGCTGAAAACAGCGTTAGTCCGTGTTAGTTCCATTCAAATCATGCAAGTTAGAGTCCAAAACAAGGGCAAAAGTGTTTGGAAAAGTAGATACTTTGGAGACGTATCAACTCCCCCAAGCTTAAACCTTTGCTTGTCCTCAAGCAATTCAGTTGACAAACTGAAAGTGATAAAGAAAAACTTTTACAAACTCTGTTTGCTCTTGTTGTTGTAAATATATAAAGCCAGCATTCAAGTTTGCAGCAAAGATTTAGAACTAACCACATTTGCAATAACGCATAGGTCTCAAGTTTACTCATATCAATAGCATAATCAACTAGCGAGCCATAATAATAAAACTCGGATGACAACACTTTCTCAAAACAATCATAATATGATATAACAGGATGGTATCTCGCTAGCCCTTTCTGAGACCGCAAAACATAAATGCAGAGCACCTTTAAAGACCAAGGACTGACTAGACATTGTAATTCATGGTAAAAGAGATCCAGTCAAGTCACACTCAATGTAAACTAACAGTAATGAATGCAAATGACAGCGGTGCTCTCCAACAGGTGCTTTTTAATAAGAGGATGATGACTTAGCATAAAAGTAAATAGATAGGCCTTTCACAGAGGGAAGCAGGGATTTATAGAGGTGCCAGAGCTCGGTTTTGAAATAGAGGTGAATAATATTTTGAGCGGTATACTTTCATTGTCAACATAACAACCAAGAGATGGCGATATCTTCCATGCTACACACATTATAGGCGGTTCCCAAACAGAATGGTAAAATTTATACTCCCCCTTCCACCACAAGCATCAATCCATGGCTTCCTCGAAACAACGAGTGCCTCCAACTAACAAGACTCCCAAGGGCATTTTTGTTTGCAATTATTTTGATTTAGTTTGCATAAAGCATGGGACTGGGCATCCCGGTGACCAGCCATTTATCTCGTGAGTGAGGAGCGTAGTCCACTCCTCTTGAGAATAACCCGCCTAACATGGAAGATACAGACAGCCCTAGTTGATACATGAGCTATTTGAGCATACAAAACAGGATATTTATTTGAAGGTTTAGAGTTTGGCACATACAAATTTACTTGGAACGGTAGGTAGATACCATATATAGGTAGGTATAGTAGACTCATGTGGAATAACTTTGGGGTTTAAGGGATTGGATGCACAAGCAGTATTCCCGCTTAGTACAGGTGAAGGCTAGCAAAAGACTGGAAAGCGACCAGCTAGAGAGCGACAACAGTCATGAACATGCATTAAAATTAATCAACACCGAATGCAAGCATGAGTAGGATATAATCCACCATGAACATAAATATCGTGAAGGCTATGTTGATTTTGTTTCAACTACATGCGTGAACATGTGCCAAGTCAAGTCACTTAAATCATTCAGAGGAGGATACCACCCTATCATACCACATCATAACAATCTCAATAGCATGTTGGCACGCAAGGTAAACCATTATAACTCATAGCTAATCAAGCATGGCATAAGAAACTATGATCTCTAGTTGTCATTGCAAACATGTTTATTCATAATTGGCTGAATCAGGAACGATGAACTAATCATATTTACAAAAACAAAAGAGGTCGAGTTCATACCAGTTTTTCTTATCTCAGCCAGTCCGTCATATAACATCATAATTGCCTTTCACTTGCACGACCAAATAGTGTGAATAATAATAATAGTGCACGTGCATTGGACTAAGCTGGAATTTGCAAGCATTCAATAAAAAGGAGAAGACAAGGCAATACGGGCTCTTTTGTCAGGTCAACAATAATGCATATAAGAGCCACTTCAACAATTTAATCATGGTCTTCTCCTATCGAGTCCCAAAGAAAAGAAAAGAAATAAACCTACTTACACAGGAAAGCTCCCAACAAGCAAAAGAAGAACAGGAAATATTTTTGGGTTTTCTTTTTAATTACTACTACAAGCATGGTAAGTAAACTAATTAAAAGCTACAACTAAATTTTTTTGGTTTTTCTTAAGGTTTATTAAACACACAAGGAGAAATCATAAAAAGGAAAAATAAACTAGCATGGATGATACAATAAAAAGTATGAGCACCGACATCTAGCAATAAGTGTGTGAGCATAAATGTAATGTCGGTGAGAAATACGTACTCCCCCAAGCTTAGGCTTTTGGCCTAAGTTGGTCTATGGCCACGACTGGCCTGGCGGATATCCATAATAATAGTTGGGGTCGTACTATGGTGCAAACGAGGAAGACTCATATTGCCACTGGCTGACAATCATCTCCGGATCCCACTGGTAATTAGACTGTCGTGAAGGATCAAATTGTGGTTCCGGCTCTGGCTCCTTGGCTGGTGCAGGGTTCCGGTAGGCGTGGATAGCCGTCAACAGAACAAGGTACGTTCCTACAGTCAAATCAAACAAAGAAGGAGCAGGCAAGGTAATAGTCTCAGGATGATGTTTATTAAAGAACAATTGATATTTAAGCTCTCCTTCCCTATTCTTAACAATAAAATCATGCGCCACCATACTTTTATAATCAAAATAAACACGAGGCAGCACCTTTTCTTCCATCTCATAGTGCCTAATAGGTATGTTAAAATGTGCAGCTAGGCGTGTAGCATAGATGCCCCCAAAGATGGGGCCCTTGGTACGGTTCAGACTTCACCGTTTGGCAATAATGACGGCCGTGCTAAAAGAGTTATCACCGTATAAACTGTGGTGCAGAATAATAATATCTGGGATACTCAGGTTTCCACTGTTTCCGTGACCAATTAAGCAACGACTAGCAAATAATGCAAAATAACGTAAAACAGGAAAGTGTATGCTAGTGATTCGTGCATCGGAAACCTTCCTTGTTTCCCCTACAATGATAGTGTCAATAAATCCCTCCACATCATCACGATGTGGTTCTTCTGTATTGCCCTCAAAAGGGACTAAACAAATCCGATAGAAATCATAAAGTGACATCTCCTTATGCTCATCATATAAATAAAACTCCACCATAGGTGGTGAGCTCCTAGAATGGAAATGAAAGTTTTGCACAAAGATATTTGTGAGTAAGAGATACTGATCGCATTGGTCGTGGAGGAAAGCGGTAATGCCTGCAGTCTGAGCCAATTCATGAAAATCTTCATAAATCCCGGCTGCTCTTAAGAAATCCTCGGAAGGCCATTCACACGCCCGAACCTCCGTGGTGCGAGGCAGATTATACTTAGGCTTCAGTGCCTTTTCCTTCGAGCTTTGGCTCGATGAGCCCCTCAAAAGTCTCCTCATCATTTTCTGAAAAATTCTGAAATTTTTAGTAACTTCAAAATAAAAGTAAACCAAACTCAATAATATTGATAGTAACTACTCCTACAAGTGCCTAGGGCCTATATCATGCATCAAAACTACTTGGAACCATATAAATTTGACATGCAAGCTCAAGAACAGGGTCACCTAAGTAGCAAAAATTTGCAATGAATAAAGCAATAGAACAAAAACTAATTAGACCAATGGAGTAGTCACATACCAAGGAATAATCTCCCCATGCAGTTTTGTGAGAGGTGCTTTGAGCAAGGAGATCGAAAATGGCAGAAAAACGAGCTTGAACTCGGGTTTGAGCTGGTTATTCGTGTTTGGGGGAGGAAGAAGGAGTGTATGGGTGAAAGGATAAGTGGAGGAGGGCCACCGTGGGCCCACGAGGCAGGGGGCGCGCCCTAGAGGGTGGGCGCGCTCTGCGCCCTCGTGGGCAGGTGATTGACCCCCTGGTGTGTTCTCAATTCCATAAATCCTCAAATATTCTAGAAAAAATCATATTTAAATTTCAGGGCATTTGGAGAACTTTTATTTTCGAGGTATTTTTATATTGCACGGATAATCAGATAACAGACAAAAAAATATTTATTTTTATTTTATTTAATATAAATAACAGAAAGTAAAAGTGGGGTACAGAAGATTGTGCCTTCTAGTTTCATCCATCTCATGGTCATCAAAAGGAATAAACTAACAAGGTTGATCAAGTCTTTTTAACGAACTTATTCCGAATAACATGGAACCGCAGAAATTTCGAATAACACTATGTTACCTCAACGGGGATATGCACATCCCCAATAATAAGAATATCATATTTCTTCTTAACAGTATGAAGAGGAAATTCAAAACCTCCAAATATAATTGATGGAATTTTTCCAATAGAGTTGATACTATGAACTTGAGGTTGTTTCCTCGGAAAGTGTACCATATGCTCATTACCATTAACATGAAAAGTGACATTGCCTTTAGTGCAATCAATAACAGCCCTAGAGTATTCAAAAAGGGTCTGCCAAGAATAATAGACATACTATCATCCTCGGGAATATCAAGAATAACAAAGTCTGTTAAAATAGTAACGTTTGCAACTACAACAGGCACATCCTCACAAATACCGACAGGTATAGCAGTTGATTTATCAGCCATTTGCAAAGATATTTCAGTAGGTGTCAACTTATTTAAATCAAGTCTAAAATATAAAGAGAGAGGCATAACACTAACACCGGCTCCAAGATCACATAAAGCAGTTTTAACATAATTTCTTTTAATAGAGCATGGTATAGTGGGAACTCCTGGATCTCCAAGTTTCTTTCGTATTCCACCCTTAAAAGTATAATTAGCAAGCATGGTGGAAATTTCAGCTTCCGGTATCTTTCTTTTATTTCTAATAATATCTTTCATGTACTTAGCATAAGGATCTGTTTTGAGCATATCAGTTAATCGCATACGCAAAAAGATAGGTCTAATCATTTCAGCAAAGCGCTCAAAATCCTCATCATCCTTTTTCTTGGATGGCTTGGGAGGGAAAGGCATGGGTTTCTGAACCCAAGCCTCTCTTTCTTTACCATGTTTCCTAGCAACAAAGTCTTTCTTATAATAATGTTGATTCTTTGATTGTGGGTTATCAAGATCAACAGCAGGTTCAATTTCTATATCATTATTATTACTAGGTTGAGCATCATCATGAACATTATTATTAACACTGTCACTAGTTTCAGGTTCATTACCAGGTTGTGTTTTAGCATCAGAAATAGAAATATCATTTGGATTCTTAGGTGTTTCAACAATAGGATCACTAGAAGCATGCAAAGTCCTACCATTTTTCTTTTTCTTCTTTTTAGAAAAACTAGGTGCATCTAAATTATTTCTTTGAGAATCTTGCTCAATTCTCTTAGGATGGCCTTCAGGATACAAAGGTTCCTGAGTCATTCTACCAGTTCTAGTAGCCACTCTAACAGCATAATCATTATCTTTACTATTCAATTCATTGAGCAAATCATTTTGAGAAGTACTTGTCTACTTGAGTGGTAACCATAGAAGCATGTTTACTAATAAGTTTAAGTTCACCTTTGACATTAGCCATATAATCACCCAAGTGTCCAAGCATATTTGAATTGTATTTTAATTGTCTACCAAAATAAGCACTAAAGTCTTCTTGCTTAGCCATAAATTTATCAAACTCATCTAAGCATGGGCTAGCAATCTTAGTAAATGGGATTACAGCTTTATCATATATAGAGAGAGAATTTACCTTTACTACTTGTGTCAGGTTATCAAGACCATGAGTTTCTTCAATAGGTAAAGGATTTGGATTATATGTTTCTTCAACAGGCGGTAAATTAAGACCATGTATTTCATCAATAGGAGGTAAATTCTTAACATCTTCAGCTTTAATAGCCTTTTCTTTCATAGATTTCTTTGCCTCTTGCATATCTTCAGGACTAAGAAATAGAATACCCCTCTTCTTCGGAGTTGGTTTAGGAATAGGCTCGGGAATTGGCTCCGGAGGGGTCCAATTATTTTCATTTGTCAACATATTATTCAATAGAATTTCAGCTTCATCCGGTGTTCTTTCCCTAAAAACAGAACCAACACAACTATCCAGGTTGTCTCTGGAGGCATCGGTTAGTCCATTATAAAAGATATCAAGTATTTCATTTTTGTTAAGAGGATGATCAGGCAAAGCATTAAGTAATTGGAGAAGCCCCCCCCCAAGCTTGTGGGAGACTCTCTTCTTCAATTTGCACAAAATTATATATATCCGTTAAAGCAGCTTGTTTCTTATGAGCAGGGAAATATTTAGCAAAGAAGTAATAAATCATATCCTGGGGACTACGCACACAACCAGGATCAAGAGAATTGAACCATATCTTAGCTTCACCCTTTAATGAGAATGGAAATATTTTAAGGATATAAAAGTAGCGAGTTCTCTCGTCTTTAGTAAAGAGGGTTGCTATATCATTTAATTTAGTAAGATGTGCCACAACAGTTTCAGATTCATAACCATGAAAAGGATCAGATTCAACCAAAGTAATTATATCAGGATCAACAGAGAATTCATAATCCTTATCAGTAACAAAGATAGGTGAAGTAGCAAAATCAGGGTCAGGTTTCATTCTAGCATTTAGAGATTGCTTACTCCATTTAGCTAATAATTTTTTAAGTTCAGTTCTATTTCTGCAAGATAAAATGGATAAAGAAGCATCTTGATCAAAAACATAACCCTTAGGAATAGCAAGTGGTTCTTCATCATCATTTTCATCAGTATCATCAGATTCAATATTTTCAATTTCTCTAGCCCTAGCAAGTTGTTCATCAAGAAAAGCACTAAGTGGCATAGTAGTATCAGGCATAGAGGTAGTTTCATCATAAGTATCATGCATAGCAGAAGTGGCATCATCAATAACATGCGACATATCAGAACGAATAGCAGAAGCAGGTGTAGGTGTCTCAAGCTTACTCAAAACAGAAGGTGAATCAAGTGCAGAGCTAGATGGCAGTTCCTTACCTCCACTCGTAGTTGAGGGATAGATCTTGGTTTTTGGATCTCTCAAGTTCTTCATAATGATAAGAAGATATATATCCCAAGTGACTCAAAGAATAGAGCTATGCTCCCCGGCAACGGCGCTAGAAAATAGTCTTCATAACCCACAAGTATAGGGGATCGCAACAGTTTTCGAGGGTAGAGTATTCAACCCAAATTTATTGATTCGACACAAGGGGAGCCAAAGAATATTCTCAAGTATTAGCAGCTGAGTTGTGAATTCAACCACACCTGGAAACTTAATATCTGCAGCAAAGTGTTTAGCAGCAAAGTAATATGATAGCGGTAATAACGGTAGCAAAAAGTAACAGTAGTAAAAGTAGTGTTTTTAGTATTTTGTAGTGATGATAGCAATAGCAACGGAAAAGTAAATAAGCGAAGAACAATATATGGAAAGCTCGTAGGCAATGGATCGGTGATGGAGAATTATGCTGGATGTGGTTCATCATGTAACAGTCATAACCTAGGGTGACACAGAACTAGCTCCAGTTCATTGATATAATGTAGGCATGTATTCTGAACATAGTCATACGTGCTTATGGAAAAGAACATGCATGACATCTTTTGTCCTACCCTCCCCTGGCAGCGGGATCCTTACGGAAACTAAGGGATATTAAGGCCTCCTTTTAATAGAGAACCGGAACAAAGCATTAACACATAGTGAATACATGAACTCCTCAAACTACAGTCATCACCGGTAAGTATCCCGATTATTGTCACTTCGTGGTTAACGGATCATAACGCATAATAGGTGACTATAGACTTGCAAGATAGGATCAAGAATACTCATATATTGATGAAAACATAATAGGTTCAGATCTGAAATCATGGCACTCGGGCCCTAGTGACAAGCATTAAGCATAGCAAAGTCATAGCAACATCAATCTCAGAACATAGTGGACACTAGGGATAAAACCCTAACAAAACTAACTCGATTACATGATAGATCCCATCCAACCCATCAACGTCCATCAAGCCTATGATGGAATTACTCACACTCGGCGGTGAGCATCATGAAATTGGTGATGGAGGATGGTTAGTGATGACGATGGCGACGGGTTACCCTCTCCGGAGCCCCGAACGGACTCCAGATCAGCCCTCCCGAGAGGTTTCAGGGCTTGGCGGCGGCTCCGTATCATAAAATGCGATGATTTCTTCTCCCTGATTTTTTCTCACCGAAACTCAATATATGGAGGTGGAGTTGGAGTCGAGAGTCAACAGGGCGCCCACGAGGTAGGGGGCGCACCCCCTGACGAAGCTATGTACCTAGGGTAGGGTCATGGACCTATCCAAACTGCCCTACCCAAGGACATCTCTAGAAGAAATCACCTTTCAATCGACTTGGAGGTGTTCCACTCGACAAACTCGAAGACACTTGACCAAGAAGCGATCACTCGACCAAGACCAAACCACTCGACGGCTAGGAGACCTAAAGGCACTCCGCATGCTAACGGCCGGTTATTAAGTAGCCTTTATGGTCATCATAGACTGCATCCCTCTATGGTCATCACAGCAGTGATCCGGCGGCGGAGGTTCTGATGGTCGATGGACCGCCCAGTCCTCCCGGGTTTCCCCGCATCGACGGAGGTGCGGGTGGAGGCGACCCGTCGCGTCCCCATGAGGAATATCTCCCCGAGCCTCTCATGTCGCTGCAGAGAGAAGAACTTCGTCGCCGGAACATGGATGCGCTGCACACTCCTATCGTTGGAGAAACCCCCGAGGCTTGTGCCTTGGAGGACGCGCGCCTAGCAAACTTGGCCGAGCGTGCTCGATTGGAGAACCTCCAGCGAGCACTCGACGAGCGTGCACGACAACGGGTTCCTGAATCTAGTCGACGTCAGCTCTTCCCGCCCCCGCAGGTATATCGAACTCCGAATCAGAATTTAGCAGCTGCAGCCCGTATAGCAGAGTCGATTCAGCCTTCCCAGTCGGAGGCTGGCAGAGGCTTGCTGCAGATCAGAGCGTTACTCCGGGCAGCAGGAGACCAGAATTCCGCTGTTTCTCAGTCGCGGAACAGGATTCACAGCAGATCTGTTGCTGCAGACACGGTCCTGTCGGCTCATAGCCCAAGATCGCCCCCGAGGCGTGAGGGACGTGGGGACCGGCGTAATCAGTACGGGGACCATGAGCAATATGATCACCGATTCGATCGTGATGATCGACGTCGAGTGCCCACCCCTCCCCCGAGGAGCGGGTCGTATGCGCCTTGACAGCAGGATGACAGGCGCCCTCGTAGTGTTGGGCGAAGGATTCCAGTCGACTCCAGGGAGCCAGGCTTTGATGCGAGATCCATTCTCGTTCAAGGTTTGGTCGACAGGAACAGAGCTCATCGAGAAGGTCATGACAGAGACGCACCTACCAGCAGCAGAGCACATGTTTCGGGGCTTGAGTGCTTTAGTAGAGCCATCAGGGCCGCTGTGATTCCTCCCAACATCAAGTTGGCGACTGGAGTTAGCAAGTTCACTGGTGAGTCCAAGCACGATACTTGGCTTGAAGACTACCGAGTGGCCGTCCAGATTGGCGGCGGCAATGATGAAGTGGCCATGAAGCACCTGCCTCTCATGTTGGAGGGCTCGGCCAGAGCGTGGCTGAAACAGTTAGCACCCAGCAGCATTTACACTTGGGAAGATCTCGCCCGAGTGTTTGTCACCACATTTGAAGGAACATGCAAGCGACCGGCAGGGCTGACGGAACTGCGGTCTTGCGTGCGGAAGCCGAATGAAACTTTGAGGGATTACATCTAGAGATGGATCACGTTTCATCACACGGTGGAGAGGACGAGGAAGATAGTGACGATGGATACCCCCAGGTCAATTCCACCCTGATGATTTTTGCTGATGTTGAAAGCAAAATTCGACTGAAAGTTATTAACCGAGAGGTGAATATGGTTGCTCCGGCGACACCCAGTTATCTGAAGTGGTCTTAGACTTCCATAACATTCGACCGGTCCGATCACCCAACGCACATTGCCACCCCTGGGAGGCAAGCTTTGGTGGTCGAGCCAGTTTTTGAAGGCACTCGACTGACCAAAGTCTTGATGGATGGTGGCAGTGGTTTGAACATATTATATGCTGAGACGTTGAAAGGGATGGGCATTCCGATGACCAGACTCAGTACCAGCAACATGAGTTTCCATGGAGTCATTCCTATGAAGAAGGCTGAATCACTCGGCCAGATTGCTCTTGATGTGGTTTTCGGTGATTCCAAGAATTACCGCAAAGAAAAGTTGACGTTTGAAGTTGTAGACTTCCAGAGTGCCTATCACGCTATTTTGGGCAGGCCGACTTATGCACGCTTCATGGCCCGACCATGTTATGTGTATCTCAAATTGAAGATGCCTGGCCCCAAAGGTGTGATCACTATTACGGGCAATCGGAAGAAAGCGGAAGAATGTTTTCATAAAGGTTCAAAGATCGCTGATGCTCAGATGGCAGTGGTGGAGCTGCAGGAATACCAGAAGACTGGAGACCCGAGTGATTTGTTGCGAGCCAAGAAGCCCGCTACAGAATCAGCTTTTCAGTCGTCTGGCGAAACAAAGACAGCTCACATCCACCCGACCGATCCCAGCGCTGCTCCAACTCATATCTCAACAACACTCGACTCCAAATAGGAAGAAGCGCTCATCCAGTTCCTCCGTGAGAACTGCGACATTTTCGCATGGAAGCCTTTTGACATGCCGGGTGTTCCCAGGGAGCTGGCTGAGCACCGCCTAAGAGTCGACTCAAAAGTAAAACCTGTCAAGGAACATCTCCGACAGTCCGCCGTCCAGAAGAGAAAGGCTATTGGCGAGGAGGTGGCTCGGCTCTTAGCAGCGGAGTTCATCCGTGAAATCTACCACTCCGAGTGGCTCGCCAACGTTGTCATGGTCCCCAAGAAGGACAAGTCACTTCGCATGTGCATTGACTTTAAACATATCAATTGGGCTTGCCCAAAAGATCGTTTTCCTCTCCCCCGCATCGATCAGATAGTCGACTCGACTGCGGGATGTGAGCGACTGTCTTTTTTAGACGCCTATTCCGGGTACCATCAGATCCGTCTGTATGGACCTGACGAGATTAAAACAGCTTTCATCACTCCATTCGGGTGCTTCTGTTATGTTACCATGCCGTTCGGCCTCAAGAATGCCGGAGCCACATTCATGAGGATGATTCAAAAGTGTTTGCTCACTCAAATCAGTCGGAATGTGGAAGCATACATGGATGACATTGTGGTCAAGTCTCGGAAGGGTTCTGACCTGCTGGCTGACCTTGCTGAAACCTTTGCCAACCTCAGGAGGTATGATATCAAGCTTAATCCATCGAAGTGCACATTCGGAGTTCCTGGCGGAAAATTACTCGGTTTTCTTGTTTCTGAACGGGGAATCGACGCCAATCCAGAAAAAGTCGGTACTATACTCCGAATGAAAAGTCTGGTGCAAGTGCACGACGTCCAGAAGCTTATTGGTTGCTTGGCCGCTTTAAGTCGATTCATATCTCGTCTCGGTAAAAAGGCATTGCCTCTTTACCAATTGATGAAGAAGTCCGACAAGTTCGAGTGGACTCCTGAAGCTGATGCAGCGTTTGCAGAGCTCAAAGCTCTGCTCTCCACCCAACCGGTGCTTGCTGCCCCAATCAGCAAGGAGCCTTTGCTGCTTTACATCGCAGCCACGGGACAAGTTGTCAGTACGATACTTACGGTCAAGCGGGAAGAAGAAGGAAAAGCCTTCAAAGTTCAGCACCCAGTATATTATATTTCTGAAGTTTTGACGCTGTCGAAGCAAAGATATCCTCATTATCAAAAGCTTGTATATGGGATTTATATGACCACAAAGAAAGTTGCTCACTACTTCTCTGATCATTCCATTACAGTCGTCAGCGACGCTCCATTGTCAGAGATCCTGCATAATAGAGACGCAACTGGTCGAGTGGCAAAATGGGCGATTGAACTCCTTCCTCTAGATATCAAGTTTGAGGCAAAGAAGGCTATCAAGTCCCAGGCAATAGCAGATTTCGTCGCCGAGTGGATTGAACAGCAACTGCCGACTCAGGTTCACTCGGAGCATTGGACCATGTTCTTCGACGGTTCCAAAATGCTAAATGGTTCCGGTGCCGGGGTGGTGTTGGTCTCCCCCCGAGGAGATAAGCTCAGATATGTTCTTCAAATCCACTTTGATTCCTCCAATAATGAGGCGGAATATGAAGCACTTTTATATGGGTTGCGCATGGCCATTTCACTCGGCGTCCGTCGCCTCATGGTCTACGGCGACTCAGATTTGGTGGTTAATCAGGTGATGAAGGAATGGGATGTCAGAAGTCCAGCCATGACTAGTTATTGCAATGCAGTGAGAATGCTGGAGAAGAAATTCGAGGGGTTAGAGCTTCATCACATACCCCGACTGAAAAATCAAGCAGCTGATGATTTGGCAAAAATACGTTCCAAAAGAGAAGCCATTCCCAGCAATGTGTTTTTGGAACACATCCACACACCATCAGTTCAGGAGGATCCTTTCACTGAAGAGGCCCCGCAGCCAAAAAGTGCCATGGATCCGACTGAAGTTGAAGTTCCAGCTGTGGTCGACCTGATCATGGAAGTCTTGGTCATCACTCCCGACTGGACAGTACCGTACATCGCGTACATCCTAAGGAAAGAACTCCCAGAGGACGAAGAAGAGGCTCGACAGATCGTCCGTCGATCCAAGGCCTTTACAGTCATAAAGGGACAGTTGTATAGAGAGAGTGCGACTGGAGTCAGTCAGAAGTGTATAACACCAGAAGAAGGTCAGATGATCCTTGATGATATCCACTCGGGAACCTGTGGTCATCATGCGTCCTCTCGGACCATTGTGGCTAAAGCATACCGAGCGGGATTCTACTGGCCAAGGGCCAATGAAATGGCAAAACAGATAGTCGACAAATGTGAAGGATGTCAGTATTACTCCAATATGTCGCACAAGCCCGCGTCAGCTCTAAAAACCATTCCACTCGTCTGGCCCTTCGCTGTTTGGGGGCTGGACATGGTTGGACCACTGAAAACGGGTAGGAGCGGCTTCACTCATGTGCTAGTAGCAGTCGACAAGTTCACCAAATGGATTGAAGCCAAGCCTATCAAGAATCTTGATGCTTGCACTGCTATCAGTTTCATCAGAGAGTTGATATTCAGATATGGAGTTCCGCACAGCATCATCACTGACAATGGGTCAAACTTTGATTCCGACAAATTCAGGGCCTTTTGCGCCTCTCAGGGCACATGAGTCGACTATGCTTCGGTCACTCACCCTCAGTCGAATGGACAAGCGGAAAGAGAAAACGGCCTAATTCTCAAAGGACTGAAACCTCGATTGATGCGCGATCTCAAGCACGCTGCAGGTGCGTGGGTCGACGAGCTTCCATCAGTTCTTTGGGGATTGAGGAAGACCCCGAACCAATCGACCGGAAGAACCCCATTCTTTCTGGTCTATGGAGCCGAAGCAGTCTTGCTGAGTGACCTGCTTCACAACACCCCTCGAGTCGAGCTCTACTCTGAAGATGAAGCAGAACAAGTCCGGCAGGACGCAGTCGACCTCCTGGAAGAAGTAAGAGAAATGGCCATGGTCCGATCGACCATCTATCAGCAAGACTTGCGTCGATTCCATGCCAGAAATGTGAAGAGTCGAGCCTTCCAAGAGGGAGACTTAGTCCTCCGCGTGGATCAGCAAAAACCACACAAACTCGCTCCTACTTGGGAAGGCCCCTTCATAGTCACCAGAGTCCTCCACAATGGAGCGTACCACCTCTACAATGTCGATCGCCAGATTGATGAGCCACGAGCCAGGAATGCGGAGCTACTCCGCCCCTTTTATACTTGAATTCTCACTCGGATGAGATGTAATAAGAAAAAACTCCTGTAGTTTATTTATCAAACACAAGAGCGTTATAATTTTCCCGGTGATTGTTATTGTTTTTGTTTGCGTAAGAAATCCCCCAGTGGGTGGCTTAGCTGCGAATCCGCTTCGCCTAAGTTTGTAAAAATAATTTCCTACCGAGTGGTGAGCCAGCCTCCCACTCGGGGGCTTAGCTGCGAACCCGTTTCGCCTAAGTATTTAAAAATCCTACCGAGTGGAGAGCAATCCTCCCACTCGGGGGCTTAGCTGCAGTCCAGTACTCGCCTAAGTTTTCTCACTCGAAGACTTAGCTGCAGTCCGGCACTCGCCTAAGTTTGAAAAAATCCTACCGAGTGGAGAGCAATCCTCCCATTCGGGGGCTTAGCTGCAGTCCAGTACTCGCCTAACTTTTCTCACTCGGAGACTTAGCTGCAGTCCGGCACTTGCCTAAGTTTGAAAAAATCCTACCGAGTGGAGAGCAATCCTCCCACTCGGGGGCTTAGCTGCAGTCCAGTACTCGCCTAAGTTTTCTCACTCGGAGACTTAGCTGCAGTCCGGCACTCGCCTAAGTTTGAAAAAATCCTACCGAGTGGAGAGCAATCCTCCCATTCGGGGGCTTAGCTGCAGTCCAGTACTCGCCTAACTTTTCTCACTCGGAGACTTAGCTGCAGTCCGGCACTTGCCTAAGTTTGAAAAAATCCTACCGAGTGGAGAGCAATCCTCCCACTCGGGGGCTTAGCTGCAGTCCAGTACTCGCCTAAGTTTTCTCACTCGGAGACTTAGCTACAGTCCGGCACTCGCCTAAGTTTGAAAAAATCCTACCGAGTGGAGAGCAATCCTCCCACTCGGGGGCTTAGCTGCAGTCCAGTACTCGCCTAAGTTTTCTCACTCGGAGACTTAGCTGCAGTCCAGCACTCGCCTGAGTTTGAAAAAATCCTATCGAGTGGAGAGAAATCCTCCCACTCGGGAGCTTAGCTGCAGTCCAGTACTCGCCTAAGTTTTCTCACTCGGAGACTTAGCTGCAGTCCGGCACTCGCCTAAGTTAGAAAAAATCCTACCGAGTGGAGAGCAAACCTCCCACTCGGGAGCCTAGCTGCAGTCCAGTACTCGCCTAAGTATGAAACACATTTCAATCCTCAAGGACGACGAGGTGCAGGTCGACTGCCACCTTCTCCGGGGGAGATTTGCCACAAATACAATGTGCGCTCCATCCCGCTCTGCAATAACTAGGTGCGGGTCGACTGCCGCCTTCCCCTGGAGAGCTTCGCCACAAATACAACGTGCGCTCCATCCCACTCCGCAAGGACGACGAGGTGCAGGACTACTGCCACCTTCTCCTTCGGAGCTGCGCTACAAATACAAAAGTTGTCTCGAATGAAGAACGAGTTCACTCGGCAGGGGATTCATGAAGATATTCAACGATAAACCAAGTTCAAGTAAATCCTAAAGGTTCCGGACCACAGATCGAAGTGCTTGGGCATTCAACCCAAAAGAGTTTAATGGTTACAAAAACCACTCCGCATTCTGAGGCAAATTTAAGGTGAGGCATAAAAGTTTGTTCACTCCGCGGGAGGAGGACTAGCAGGCTCGACAAACTCGTCTAAGTCGACGCCGTCGGCGATCCGAGTGGCTGCAGCGATGAAAGTCTCCATAAAAGATCGGAAGTCATGCTTCTGGGTGTTGGCGACCTTGATTGCTGCCAGCTTATCTTGTCACACCTCCTTGCAATGGATGCAAACCAAAGACAGAGCCACATCAGCGCCACACCGGGCAGAAGACTTCTTCCACTCCTGCACTCGGTCAGGGATTTCGTTAAGTCGAGTCATCAGGGACTCAAGATCATTTTGGAGCGTGGCCTCTGGCCAAAGTGCCGGGTCAATCCGTGATATGGCGACCTTCAGTCGAGCCAAGTAGTCCACAGCACCGTCGATGCGGGATTCCAGTCGGAGCAGATTCATGGCAGTTTCATCTTTCACGGGAGAATTGATTGGATCCAAACCTGGTTCGATCCTCCCAGTCTCCTCCTCGAAGTTCTGACAAAACTCTGCATTCACGATCCAAGGATAAGTCAATTTTCGTACGCTGAGTCGACACAAGAAAAAAATCAGTCGGAACAAAATGTGCACCTTCAAGCTTGATGAACAACTTCTTGGCAAGGCTCCTCAGATAGCTCTCCAGATCGTCCCTCCTGCGAGGGATGCCTTCCATCTTCTCGCCCAGGTTGAGGTTCTCCTTCTTCCAGCGCGAGCACCCCTTGTTGGCTTCATTCAGAGCAGATTTTAGCTTGGTATTCTCTTCTTCCAACTGGCCGACCAAAGCCAGTTTCTGTTCAGCCAGAGCGGTTCTGTCATCAGCTTCCTTTCGAGCAGCAGCCAAATCCTGATCCTTCTTCGCCAGAGCTTCTCTAAGTTTTTCTGCAAAGAAACGATGCTTGATTCAGAAAGAGTGGAAGGGTACTCAAGCCTAAGACAGACTAGTCGACAAACTCGTCTTACCAGTGGCGCCGTCCTTGACCTTTTGCAGCTTTGTCTTTGCCAGCTCCATGTCAAGGTTCAGTTGGATCTGCTGTTTCTCCAAGTCAGCAAAGCGAGCTCCAAGATCACAAGATTTCTGAAATCAAAGGAGAGAAGTTATTTTACAGCGAAAAACGACAAAGACATTAAGTACTAAGACTACGGGCGACTGCCCGCAGTCCACCATAGTCTCGGGGACTACACCCAGTGGGTGCACTTTGTGTGCCCCCACCGGTTCTGATCCCACTCGACCGGCCTGCCGCAGTCGAGTGCAGGGAGTAAAAAAGGGAGGGAAAGTAGAACTCAGACCACAGTCGACTGCCAGCAGTCAACCGCGGTCTCGGGGACTACACCCAGTGGGTGCACTTGGCGTGCCCCCACCGGTTCTGATTCCACTCGACCAGATCGAGTGGAAGAGACAAACTACCAGTTCGGTTTACACTCGAAAAAATAAAAAGACTATGGTCGACTGCCAGCAGTCCACCGTAGTCTCAGGGACTACACCCAGTGGGTGCACTCAGCGTGCCCCCACTAGTTCAAAAACTCAATCGACACACCCAGTGGGTGTACAGATGCAAAGATTTTCGGAAAGAGTCTTCAGATAGCATATCCTAATAGAACAAGCGGCGACCAACTAACCTGAACGTTGCTCTGGAGAGCCGAGCTGGCATCGTAGGCGGCTAGGCTGGCGTCCCGCACCGTCTTCATCTTCTCCATCATAATGCCCACCTGGCGTATGGCTTCCCTGGCAGCATTCACCTCGTCCTCTGGGACACGATGGGTCGCAAAAACTGAAGGCAGGTCGACAGGGGCCTGAGCAGTCGACGAGGAAGGCAAGGCACTCGACAATGGCACGGCGAAGGTAACAGAACCCCGATTGGCATTGCCAGCGTCCTGAACGACTGGCTCCGCCTTCGGCGTCGATTGTGGCACCTCGCTCGCAGGAGCTTGCCTATTTTGCCTCGTCAAAGGCCTCTCGGGATCTTCATCATCATCATCAGGGAGGTCAATAATGTTAGGGGCTGTTCAAAGTTCAATCGACAAAATCACATCACCCAATGGTACACATTGCAGTTGAATCGACCAAAATAAAGACAGCATGGCAGAAATCATACCGAGATTGGAAGTGACCGCATCCTCCATCACCTCATCATCGTCCCTGTAAGCTGAGGTCCCGGAAGTAGCAGCGCTGACAATTCCAAAGTTCGTCCGGTTAACACAAGAAAAACAAACAACACAGGGCGTCGAGTAAATATGAAGGGAGACACTCACGCGGAAGCGATGGGGATGTCAATCTTAATCTTCGGCAACGCCTTCCGAAGCTTCGGCTCTGCAACTTTGGGATGCTTTGACGCTTTTTCAGTCGGAGTTGGCGAAGAGGTCCGAGGATGCTTTGCAGACTGACCAGCTTGAGCAATCTCCTTTTCACGAGCGCTCGGTCGGTCTTGGTCAAGTTTGGACCGCCTCTCCCTGCGAGGAGGCGACTCGACTTCTTCCTCCTCACTTGGATCATCGCTTTCTTCGTCCCCTCCATCGTCAGAATCCCATTCGCCACTGTCGCCGCCGCTTGCCTCTCCTTCTGGGTCCTGCTCTTGTTCTTCGTTGGGCATTGAATACATTTCAATAATGGCCTGAAAGAAAGCAGGAAGAACAAAGTCAGTCGACTCAGTATAGGTAACTGCGTGAGTGAATTCAGATTACTAACAAAAGCTCAGAATCGGACCTTCTCTGGTACATGAGACTGGTCGAATGGAGGAACTCTCCTGGCTCCCCTGGGGTTGTCCTTGTTCCTGGTCATGCCCGACAGCCACTTCTCCAGTGTGTCGTCATCGACCTCCTCCGGGTGAATCCGAGTGGAGTCTTCAAGACCCGAATACATCCACATCGGATGGTCTCGGGCTTGAAGAGGCTGGATGTGCCGCTGAAGGAAGACCTCCAAGAGATCCATACCGGTGACCCCGTCACGGATAAGCTGGACCACTCGCTCTACCAGCACCCTCACCTGTGCCTTCTCCTCTGGGAGCACCTTCAAAGGGGAGGGTTTCCTCACTCGGTCCATGGTGAAAGGAGGGAGGCCAGTCGACTGCCCTAACGTCGACTGGTCTTTGCAGTAAAACCAGGTTGACCGCCATCCGCGAACTGAGTCGGGAAGAATCATGGCCGGAAAGGAGCTTTTCCCTCTCATCTGGACACCAAGACCCCCACACATCTGAATCACTTGAGTCCTCTCGTCACTCGGATTAGCCTTTTTCACCGTCTGGGAGCGACAAGTGAAAATGTGCTTGAAAAGGCCCCAGTGAGGCCGACAACCCAGGAAATTCTCACACAAAGAAACAAAAGCGGCGAGATAAACGATTGTGTTGGGAGTGAAGTGGTGGAGTTGTGCCCCAAAGAAGTTCAGAAATCCCTGAAAGAAAGGGTGAGGAGGCAAGGAAAATCCACGGTCGATGTGGGTGGCAAGGAGAACGCGCTCACCCTCCCGAGGTTGCGGCTCGGATTCCTTCCCCGGAAGCCGCGCCGATTCATAGGGCATCAGCCCTCCTTCGGCTAGGTCGTCGAGGTCTTCTTGGGTGATCTTTGAGCGGATCCAGTCGCCCTGGATCCAGCCCTTCGGCAGGCCGGTTCGCGAGGAGGATCTGCCCCGACTGGTCGCCTTCCCCTTCGACCTCGCGCGTCGCCTTCTTCGCCTGCTCTAGAGCTGCCGTCTTCTCCTTCCCCATCGTCGCCGGCGAAACGCGTATGGAGCGATGGCGCTGGGGCGAGAGCGAGCGCGGCGAGGGAGCGTGAAGAGGAGAAGAGATAATGGGGACGCACTGTTCGAAGAGACCCCGGTCCGACGCCTTATATGAGGCCGCTTCCGAGTGGCTGACTGGTAGGCCCAGGCGGCCCTGTCAAATCCCATAACAATCGCGCGCGATACGTGGCGAAAAAGGTGGCGCGGGGATCGAGGCGGCTCCGCTCTATCCCATCCGATTACTGCGGCCTCCCCCATCCCGCGCGCTTCCCAAAATTCGGATCCCGCGAAATCTGCGGGCAGCAGAACAACTTGTCAGACCGAAGATCTCCTCCGCACCGTCACTCGGAGCCTTTCAAGTAAAGAAACTCACTCGACAAAAAGCTAAGAATGGATCAAGGCGACTGAAAAGGAAGTTGCTGTCATCACTCAGGTTCATTGATCCGAAACCAGATATGCTCATGGCATGAAAAATGAGTCGGGAAAATTCTCAACTCCTTCCCCACTCAAACCTCGATCCATTCGGGGGCTAATGACGAAGCTATGTACCTAGGGTAGGGTCATGGACCTGTCCAAACTGCCCTACCCAAGGACATCTCTAGAAGAAATCACCTTTCAATCGACTTGGAGGTGTTCCACTCGACAGACTCGAAGACACTCGACCAAGAAGCGATCGCTCGACCAAGACCAAACCACTCGACGGCCAGGAGACCTAAAGGAACTCCACATGCTAACGGTCGGTTATTAAGTAGCCTTTATGGTCATCATAGCACTTTATTAGGGGCGTTACCAGTAACGCCCGACCTTAATGTATTTAAAACCCTGCATACCTGAGGGCCGGAGGGGTCCGACGAACTCTATATAAGCCACCCCCTCCTAAGTGTAAAGGGTTCGCACCCCTGTAATTCATACACGCATAATCCAGTCGACCGCCTCCGGACTCCGAGACGTAGGGCTATTACTTCCTCCGAGAAGGGCCTGAACTCGTAAACCTCGTGTGCTTACAACTTCTCCATAGCTAAGATCTTGCCTCTCCATTCCTACCCCCCTACATTACTGTCAGACTTAGAACCACGACACCCCCCACCCTCGTGGCAAGGTGGTGGCCCCCCTGGCCTTCATCTTTGGCAGGTATTTTTCTTATTTTCTGAAAAGTGTCTCCGTGAAGTTTCAGGTCATTCCGAGAACGTTTGCTCCTGCACATAAATAACACCATGGTAATTCTACTAAAAACAGCGTCAGTCCGGGTTAGTTCCATTCAAATCATGCAAGTTAGAGTCCAAAACAAGGGCAGAAGTGTTTGGAAAAGTAGATACGTTGGAGACGTATCACGCCGCTGCCGTGCCATGGCTGCCGCCCTCCAGCTCCGTCATTGCTCTGTTGCGGCTACGCTGCAGCGTCGTCCTCCGACGCCGGCGAGCACAAGCTGCCCCGTCACCCAGTCCCTCGTCTGCCTCTGCTTCCCTCGACGCCGCGCCGGCGACCTTGACCCGCCATGGATGGCCGGCTCTGCCAAGCAAGGACTCCCTCGCCGTTGCAGGACCTCCCTGACCCGCCTTCTCCTACGAGCTCCCGAGGCACCAACCTCCCATCCGCGAGATCCGGCGACGCCGGCCACCAGGACCCGCTGCTCTGCCTTGCCTCTCACCCGACCGTCCCACGTCGTGTGCCCATTCTCCCGCTTCGCGCTCGAGCTCCCTGCTTCCTGCCGCTGACCACTACCATCGCTTTCTTGCTGCTGCCACCCGGGGTCCTTGCGTTTTTTTCGTTTCGGACCATCAAGACCGGCACTGAACGCCTTCTTCAAAATCCCAAGAACGCCAAGTACCTCGACACCTGGCGCCTAGAACGACTACCGACACTGAAGACCATGAACAAAAACCGTCAAGTTTGACTACCGTCGACATGCACTTCGCCAAGTACCACACCGTTTTTGGAAAGACCCGTGAACGTCAAGTTCTCTGCCATGAACGGTTACAGTGTTGTGGGTCCGGCAAGTACCCTCTCTGGATCACCAAGTTCAGCTACCGATGACATATACCACTACTAGATCGGCCAAGTACACTGCAAGGGTTAGCTTAAGGGATTAAACCGGACTGCCAATTGGGAGGGCTGCCAATCATGAAGCAGCAGCCACAATGTTATCCAACGAGTTAGAGTAATGCCCCGGGGGCATCGGAACATACTGTGGCACAATGTTGTTCTGACGAGGCGGGTTCATCGTGCGTGGCTGAACCGGTGCTCCTGTTACGGGTGCCTCAGTCCGGTTTACCACCGGCTGGTTACTGGTCCCTGCTCCTGGCGTGTTGAAGAGATTTCTTGGTTCATAACCCGGCGGGAGGTGCGACCGGTATCTCCTCCTCATGACATCATTCGAGGCACCCTGATCCAGCCTAAGCCGTTAGGCCTGGGCTTCTAACTCGGCCCGTTCTGTAGCCATCCTGGCGTTCTCTGCTGTCAGGTCCGCTTTAGCCTGAGTTATCTGATCTTTCACGTTTGCAATCTTCACATTGTCCTGATCTCGGGTTGCTGCATCCACTTCTGCTACCAGCAATGTTTCCAAAGCGTCGAACAAATCAGACAAAACCTGAGCCGGAGGTGGCGCAGAGCCCCCTGCTCCTGCTGGCGTTGCTGTTGCTGAACCGGAGATCATTGGCGCAGCGGTAGAAGAGTGTTGCGCTGGTTGTGTACCATCCATGAAGACTGTGCCCCTCTTGGCAGATCGAGGGGGTCCGAAATACTGTTGCCATCGGAACCTCCACTAATCCGGCCGTCCTGCAGCTGATATAGCGACTCGGTCTCTCCGGTTGAAGACTCGTCATCAGAACAGACAATGGTTTCCCCATCAGATGCCAGCCCATCCTCATATTCCGCTCCATGGATGACACCTACAGAAACATGCCTTGATATGGGCTGAACCTGGGTAGGGCTTGCACGCTGAGCCATCTTGATGATGTCGGTACAGGTGTCCGACTCAGGGCCCGGTTCGCCAATCTTGCCGATGAAGACGTGAACCCCACCAATGGGGACCCGGTACCCATATTCAATTGAACCGGCCTCGGGACCCCATCCTGCATCGTCCATGTAGAGTTTGCCGCGACGACTTTTAGTCATCCAGCCCACATCGTATCCCTTGAGTCCTTCGAAACTCCCTTCAAGAACTTGAAACCACCATGCGATAGCCCCACGGTGGGCGCCAACTGTCGTGGTTTTGTCACGCAGATGTCCTCGTGAAAGGACTTAGTCGTGGAGCCATCACTACGGGTTAGCTTAAGGGATTAAACCCGACAAGGGACACGAGAGTTTTATACTAGTTGAGCCCCTTTGATGAAGGTAAAAGCTTACGTCTAGTTGTGATGGAATTGCTAGGGTTTCAATGACCAGGGAGCGAATCCGCTTTGCTTGGCTCTCGAGTTGTTGTGTGTTGTCCCTAAACCGCTGCTGGGTCGTCCCTTTATATACACAGGTTGACGCCCGCCGGTTTACAGAGTCCCGAGGCCGGATCATAAACGTGTCCGGCTCGGTCTCTATCCTTCCTATCTTACAATGCAAGTTACATGAGAAAGTCGGTTTACATCTACAGGCCTTAACCCGCCTTTGGGCTTTGGGCCTTCGTAAAGCGCCACCATCCTTACGTCTTCATGGGCTTCTAATCTTCATAGATTTAACCCGGCTACCACTAGCCGGTTTACGTCCAGTAGTAATAACCCCAACAACTACCATCGTCGAGATCGCGAGAACGTCTACTTCCTCTACATTGCACCAAACCCGAACCGTCTCGTTTGCACGCTTTGAAGGTATAACTCCGAGATGACGCCCGCAAACAAATGCATCTGTTGTATGAGATGCACCATATGTTTGCACCATGTCCGAATTGATCCTTGTACGTTCCTTGTTTCCTTGTCGTCATCTCGTGGGAACCCGTCATCCAGGATCACCCCACCATCCTTGCTTGACACGCTCCCGCCACACTACCCTTTTCCAACGGTATCTCCGTGAGCTATCGAAACCGATATGGTGTCGTGGCATCATTTTCAGATTCATCGTCGTGGCACCCTTTCTTTCCACCACAGTGACAAATGTTTCATAAGATGCTCATGTCAACTTTTTCATAAAATTTGCATAAACTTGAACATGTCATCCGCATCATGCTAACAACATTAAGATGTTTAAAATTGTTGTTTGCATTAAATTGCTAAATGCATATGGGGATTTACCAGAATTGTTGTTTGTTTCGGCCTCATTTAAACTTGTTTAGATAGAGGTTTTACTCATGCTTCACCTCTTGCCATGTTTAACAACATGTAATTTTGTTGAGTAGTTTAAACGAGAGAGAACTAAATAATTGATGTGGTGTTTTGTCAATATGCAACTCGTTGCATATTGAGCTCCACTTATTTTGTAGTATTGTTTGTGCACCGTGCCATGCCTCATTAAACCCGACATGCATCATACATGGTTGTGCATCATGCTATGTTCATGTGATGGTTGTTTACTATTTTGCTTGTTTCTTTCCGGGTTGCTTCTCTCGTTAGCTTTGGTTCCGTTCCGGAGTTGTGAGGATCCGTTCGTCTACGTCTGTTTGTCTTCTTCGTGGACTCGTTCTTCTTCCTTGCGGGATCTCTGGCAAGATGACAATACCCTCAAAATCACTTCTATCTTTGCTTGCTAGTTGTTCGTTCTATCGCTATGTCGCGCTACCTACCACTTGCTATATCATGCCTCCCATATTGCCATGTCAAGCCTCTAACCCACCTTTCCTAGCAAACCGTTGTTTGGCTATGTTACCGCTTTGCTCAGCCCCTCTTATAGCGTTGCTAGTCCCAGGGAAAAGTTTTTCTTTTATAAATAAATTTCGCCGCAAATAAACATCCTAATAAAATATAAAAAATATAAAAATATGAGAAACAATTTTCGCCGTCCAAAACTAATATTTAGGACAAGATGAACATTTTTCTGGCCTAAAATGCATTTTTTTCAAAAACGCCAGTTTTCTCTAATTCAAATAAAATAGCAAATAAAATACGAATAAAATAATAATTTGATTTTAAGAATTCTTCTCCAATATTTCTCTCTTGTTGAAGAAGTCATTTTATCTTCTCTCATTTATTTTTGTTATTGGAAATAATTGTAGAGAAAATATTAAAATCAAATTGATCCTTTCTTCAAATTTGAAATAAATTCAAATATGAAAATTTAGTGAAACCTCCAACTCTCTCCTTGGGTCCTTGAGTTGCTTAAGATTTCTAGGATCACAACCAAATGTGAATAAAAAATATGGTATGCATATGATGACCTATGTATAACATCCAAATTGAAAATTGGGATATTACAAACCTACCCCCCCCCCTTAAGATGAATCTCGCCCTCGAGATTCGTGTTGGCTAGAAAATAGGTGTGGGTGGTCTTTTTGTAGGACTTCTTCTCGCGCCCAGGTGGCTTCCTCCTCGGTATGGTGGCTCCACTGAACTTTGGAAAACTTGATAACCTTGCTGCCTGTAACCCGGCTGGCAAACTCGAGAATCTTGACGGGTTTCTCCTCGTAGGTTAGTTCACTCTCCAATTGAATTGCTTCCAGGGGCACTGTACCTCTCAAAGAAATATCGGCCATCTCTAGATGGCACTTCTTCAACTGGGAAACGTGAAACACATCATGAACTCCTGACAATCCTACGGGTAACTCCAACTTCTAGGCCACTTTGTAATGCCCAAGATGCAGCTATATCTCCCACGTGTCGAGGCACGACTTAGAGGCATAACCGCATGGTGGTTTTGTCGCAAGAGGGGTAATCTTCACACAATCCCATGTATTGAATAACAAAGGGATAAAGAGTTGGCTTACAATCACCACTTCATACAAATAACAAGTTAAGCATACATCATCCAGAGTACAATCAAGGTCCGACTACGGAACCAAAATAAAAGAAGATAACCCCAAATTCTAGATCCCCGATCGTCCCAACTGGGCTCCACTACTGATAATCAGGAAATGAAACAAAGTAACGACCAAGATCTTCATCGAGATCCCACTTGAACTCGGTTGCGCCACCTGCACTGGTATCATCGGCACTTGCAACTGTTTGGAAGTATCTGTGAGTCACGAGGACTCAGCAATCGCACACCCGCGAGATCAAGACTATTTAAGCTTATGGGCAGGATGTCGTAATGAGGTGGAGCTGCAGCAAGCGCCAAGAAAATATGGTGGCTAACATATGCAAATAAGAGTAAGATGAGAAGCTACACAATGGTTGAAAAGCTAAAAGTGATCAAGAAGTGATCCTGAAACTACTTACGTTCAAACATAACCCAAGACCGTGTTCACTTCTCGGACTCTGCCGAAAAGAGACCATCACGGCTACACATGTGGTTGATTCATTTTAATTAAGTTAAGTGTCAAGTTCTCTACAACCGGATATTAACAAATTCCCATCTGCCACATAACCGCGGGCACGGCTCTCAAAAGTTTATACCCTACAGGGGTGTCCCAACTTAGCGCATCACAAGATCCCACGATCAACGAAGGATATTCCTTCTCTCGGAAAGACCCGATCAGTCTTGGAATCCCGGTTACAAGACATTTCGACAATGGTAAAACAAGACCAGCAAGACCGCCCGAATGTGCCAACAAATCCCGATAGGAGCTGCACATATCTCGTTCTCAGGGCACACCGGATGGGACAAGCTATGAGTGTAACCCACCCTCAAGTTTCCCTGAGGTGGCCCCGCAGGCTGCCCATTTCGGACCAACACTTAGAGAAGCACTGGCTTGGGGGCTTAACAATAAGTAGACCCTCGGGAGCGCAACTCCAAAGGGAAAAATATAGGTGGTGGTGAGGCAAATGGTAAAATAAAGGTTGGGCCTTGCTGGAGGAGTTTTATTCAAAGCAAACTGACAAGGGGGTCCCATAACCCCAACCGCGTTAGGAACGCAAAATCAAGGAAGATAACACCGGTATGACAGAAACTAGGGCGGCAAGAGTGGAACAAAAAACCAGGCAAAAGGCCGAGCCTTCCACCCTTTACCAAGTATATATATGCATTAATTAAATAAGAGATAATGCGATATCCCAACATGTCCATGTTCCAACATGGAACAAACTTCAACTTCACCTGCAACTAGTAATGCTATAAGAGGGGCTGGACAAAATCGGTACCTTAGCCAAACAACAGTTTGCTAGGAAGGTGGGTTAGAGGCTTGACATGGCAATATGGGAGGCATGATATAACAAGTGGTAGGTAGCGCGACATAGCAATAGAGCAAACAACTAGCAAGCAAAGATAGAAGTGATATCGAGGGTATGGGCATCTTGCCTGAAATCCCGCAAGGAAGAAGAACGAGTCCATGAAGAAGATAAACGGACGTAGCCAAACGAATCCTCACAACTCCGGAATGAAACCGAAGCTAACGAGATTAGTAAACCGGAAAGAAGCAAGCAACATGGTAAACACACAAGCATAAACATGGCATGATGCACAAACAAGTATGATGCATGTCCGGTTTAATGAACCATGGCATGGCAAAGTGCAACAAACAATACTACAAATTAAGTGGAGCTCAATATGCAACGAGTTGCATATTGAAGAAACACCACATGCAAGTATTTAGTTCACTCTCGTTATGTACCCAACAATATTAAATGTTGTTAAACATGGCAAGAGGTTAAGCATAAGTAAACTACACATCTAGGCAAGTTTAAATGAGGCCGGAACAACAAACAACAAGTCTAGAAAAATCCCCATGTGCATATTTAGGTTACCGTAATCTTCTGCCCTAAATCATATTTTAAAGTTGTTAATGTTGGGGAACGTAGTAATTTCAAAAATTCCTACGCACACGCAAGATCATGGTGATGCATAGCAACAAGAGGGGAGAGTTTTGTCCACGTACCCTCGTAGACCGAAAGCGAAAGCGTTATGACAACGCGGTTGATGTAGTCGTACGTCTTCACGGCCCGACCGATCAAGCACCGAAACTACGGCACCTCCGAGTTCTAGCACACGTTCAGCTCGATGATGATTCCCGGACTCCGATCCAGTAGAATGTCGGGGAAGAGTTCCGTCAGCACAACGGCGTGGTGACGATCTTGATGTTCTACCGTCGCAGGGCTTCGCCTAAGCACCGCTACAATATTATCGAGGATTATGGTGGAGTGGGGCACCGCACACGGTTAAGATATCAATGATCAATTGTTGTGTCTATGGGGTGCCCCTGCCCCCATATATAAAGGAGCAAGAGGGGAGGCGGCCGGCCTAGGAGGAGGGCGCGCCAAGGGGGGAGTCCTACCCCCACCGGGAGTAGGACTCCTCCTTCCCTTGTTGGAGTAGGAGAGAAGGAAAGAGGGGGAGAGGAACAAGCAAAAGTGGGCTGCACCGCCTGTCCAATTTGGACCAGAGGGGGGGCGCACCTCCTTCCTTTTGGCCTCTCTCCTCCATTCCCGTATGGCCCAATAAGGCCCATATACTCCCCGGCGAATTCCCGTAACTCTCCGATACTCCGAAAAATACCCGAATCACTCGGAACCTTTCCGATGTCTGAATATAGTCGTCCAATATATCGATCTTTACGTCTCGACCATTTCAAGACTCCTCGTCATGTCCCCGATCTCATCCGGGACTCCAAACTCCTTCGGTACATCAAAACTCATAAACTCATAATATAACTGTCATCGAAACCTTAAGCGTGCGGACCCTACGGGTTCGAGAACAATGCAGACATGAACGAGACACGGCTCCGGTCAATAACCAATAGCGGAACCGGGATGCTCATATTGGCTCCCACATATTCTACGAAGATCTTTATCGGTCAGACCGCATAACAACATACATTGTTCCCTTTGTCATCGGTATGTTACTTGCCAGAGATTCGATCGTCGGCATCTCAATACCTAGTTCAATCTTGTTACCGGCAAGTCCCTTTACTCGTTCTGTAATACATCATCTCGCAACTAACTCATTAGTTGCAATGCTTGCAAGGCTCAGGTGATGTGCATTACCGAGAGGGCTTAGAGATACCTCTCCGATAATCGGAGTGACAAATCCTAATCTCGAAATATGCCAACCCAACAAGTACCTTCGGAGACACCTGTAGAGCACCTTTATAATCACCTAGTTACGTTGTGACGTTTGGTAGCACACAAAGTGTTCCTCCGGTAAACGGGAGTTGCATAATCTCATAGTCATAGGAACATGTATAAGTCATGAAGAAAGCAATAGCAACAAACTAAACGATCAAGTGCTAAGCTAACAGAATGGGTCAAGTCAATCACATCATTCCCCTAATGATGTGATCCCGTTAATCAAATGACAACTCATGTCTATGGTTAGGAAACATAACCATCTTTGATCAACGAGCTAGTCAAGTAGAGGCATACAAGTGACACTTTGTTTGTCTATGTATTCACACATGTATTATGTTTTCGGTTAATACAATCCTAGCATGAATAATAAACATTTATCATGATACAAGGAAATAAATAATAACTTTATTATTGCCTCTAGGGCATATTTCCTTCAGTCTCCCACTTGCACTAGAGTCAATAATCTAGTTCACATCGCCATGTGATTTAATACCAATAGTTCACATCACCATGTGATTAACACGCATAGTTCACATCGACATGTAACCAACACCCAAAGGGTTTACTAGAGTCAATAATCTAGTTCACATCGCTATGTGATTATCACCCAAAGAGTACTAAGGTGTGATCATGTTTTGCTTGTGAGAGAAGTTTAGTTAACGGGTCTGCCACATTCAGATCCGTACGTATTTTGCAAATTTCTATGTCAAAAATGCTCTGCACGGAGCTACTCAAGCTAATTGCTCCCACTTTCAATATGTATCCAAATTTAGACTTAGAGTCATCTGGATCAGTGACAAAACTTGCATCGAAGTAACCCTTTACGACGAACCTTTTGTCACTTGCATAATCAAGAAAAATATCCTTATTCCACTAAGGATAATTTTGACCAATGTCCAGTGATCTACTCCTAGATCACTATTGTACTCCCTTGCCAAACTCAGGGCAGGGTATACAATAGGTCTGGTACACAGCATGGCATACTTTATAGAACCTATGGCTAAGGTAGAGGGAATGACTTTCATTCTCTCTCTATCTTCTGCCGTGGTCGGGTTTTCAGTATTACTCAACTTCACACCTTGTAACACAAGCAAGAACTCCTTTTTGACTATTCCATTTTGAACTACTTCAAAATCTTGTCAAGGTATGTACTCATTGAAAAACTTATCAAGTGTCTTGATCTATCTCTATAGATCTTGATGCTCAATATGTAAGCAGCTTCACCGAGGTCTTTCTTTGAAAAACTCCTTTCAAACATTCCTTTATGCTTTGCAGAATAATTCTACATTATCTACGATCAACAATATGTCATTCACATATACTTATCAGAAATGTTGTAATGCTCCCACTCACTTTATTGTAAATACAGGCTTCACCGCAAGTCTGTATAAAACTATATGCTTTGATCAACTTATCAAAGCGTATATTCCAACTCCGAGATGCTTGCACCAGTCCATAGATGGATCGCTGGAGCTTGCATATTTTGTTAGTACCTTTAGGATTGACAAAACCTTCTGGTTGCATCATATACAACTCTTCTTTAATAAATACATTAAGGAATGCAGTTTTGTTTATCCACTTGCCAAATTTCATAAAATGCGGCAATTGCTAACATGATTCGGACAGACTTAAGCATAGATACGAGTGAGAAACTCTCATCGTAGTCAACACCTTGAAATTGTCGAAAACCTTTTTTCGACAATTCTAGCTTTGTAGATAGTGACACTACTATCAGCGTCCGTCTTCCTCTTGAAGATCCATTTAATATCAATGGCTCGCCGATCAATGGGAAAGTCAATCAAAGTCCATACTTTGTTCTCATACATTGATCTCATCTCAGATTTCATGGCCTCAAGCCATTTCGCGGAATCTGGGCTCATCATCGCTTCCTCATAGTTCGTAGGCTCGTCATGGTCAAGTAACATGACCTCTAGAACAGGATTACCGTACCACTCTGGTGCGGATATCACTCTGGTTTACCTACGAGGTTCGATAGTAACTTGAAATGAAGTTACGTGATCATCATCATTAGCTTCCTCACTAATTGGTGTAGTAGTCACATGAACAGATTTCTGTGATGAACTACTTTCCAATAAGGGAGCAGGTACAGTTACCTCATCAATTTCTACTTTCCTCCCACTCACTTCTTTTGAGGGAAACTCCTTCTCTAGAAAGGATCCATTCTCAGCAACGAATATCTTGCCTTCGGATCTGTGACAGAAGGTGTACCCAACATTTTCTTTTGGGTATCCTATGAAGATGCACTTCTCCGATTTGGGTTTGAGCTTATCAGGTTGAAACTTTTTCACATAAGCATTGCAACCTCAAACTTTAAGAAACGACAGCTTAGGTTTCTTGCCAAACCATAGTTCATACAGTGTCGTCTCAACAGATTTAGATGGTGCCCTATTTAACGTGAATGTAGCTGTCTCTAATGCATAACCCCAAAATGATAGCGGTAAATCGGTAAGAGACGTCATAGATCGCACCATATCTAATAGAGCACGGTTACGACGTTCAGACACACCATTACACTGTGGTGTTCCTGGTGGCGTGAGTAGTGAAACTATTTCACATTGTTTTAACTGAAGGCCAAACTCGTAACTCAAATATTTTACTTCTATGATCATATCGTAGAAACTTTCATTTTGTTACGATGATTCTCCACTTCACTCTGAAATTCTTTGAACTTTTCAAATGTTTCAGACTTGTGTTTCATCAAGTAGATATACTCATATCTGCTCAAATCATCTGTGAAGATCAGAAAATAATGATACCTACCGCGAGCTTCAATATTCATCGGACCACATACATCAGTATGCATGATTTCCAACAAATTTGTTGCTTGTTGCATTGTTCCGGAGAATGGAGTCTTAGTCATCTTGCCCATGAGGCATGGTTCGCAAGCATCAACTGATTCATAATCAAGTGATTCCAAAAGTCCATCAGCATGGAGTTTCTTCATGCGCTTTATACCAATATGACCTAAACGGCAGTGCCACAAATAAGTTGCACTATCATTATTAACTTTGCATCTTTTGGTTTCAATATTATGAATATGTGTATCACTACGATCGAGATCGAACGAACCATTTTCATTGGGTGTGTAACCATATAAGGTTTTATTCATGTAAACAGAACAACAATTTATTCTCTTACTTAAATGAATAACTGTACTGCAATAAACATGATCAAATCATATTCATGCTCAACGCAAACACCAAATAACACTTATTTAGGTTCAACACTAATCCCGAAAGTATAGGGACTGTGCGATGATGATCATATCAATCTTGGAACTATTTCCAACACACATCGTCACTTCACCCTTAACTAGTTTATGTTCATTCTGCAACTCCCGTTTCGAGTTACTACTCTTAGCAACTAAACCAGTATCAAATACGGAGGGGTTGTTACGAACACTAGTAAAATACACATCAATAATCCGTATATCAAATATACCTTTGTTCACTTTGCCATCCTTCTTATCCGCCAAATACTTGGGGCAGTTCCACTTCCAGTGACCAGTCCCTTTGCAGTGGAAGCACTTAGTCTCAGGCTTAGGACCAGACTTGGGCTTCTTCACTTGAGCAGCAACTTGCTTGCCGTTCTTCTTGAAGTTCCCCTTCTTCCCTTTGCCCTTTTCTTGAAACTAGTAGTCTTGTCTACCATCAACACTCGATATTTTTCTTGATTTCTACCTTCGTTGATTTCAGCATTACGAAGAGCTTGGGAATCGTTTCGGTTATTCCTTGCATATCATAGTTCATCACGAAGTTCTACTAACTTGGTGATGGTGACTAGAGAATTCTGTCAATCACTATCTTATCTGGAAGATTAACTCCCACTTGATTCAAGCGATTGTAGTACCCAGACAATCTGAGCACATGCTCACTGCTTGAGCTATTCTCCTCCATCTTTTAGCTATAGAACTTGTTGGAGACTTCATATCTCTCAACTCGGGTATTTGCTTGAAATATTAGCTTCAACTCCTGGAACATCTCATATGGTCCATGACGTTCAAAACGTGTTTGAAGTCCCGATTCTAAGCCGTTTAAGCATGGTGCACTAAACTATCAAGTAGTCATCATATTGAGCTAGCCAAACGTTCATAACGTCTGCATCTGCTCCTGCAATAGGTCTGTCACCTAGCGGTGCATTAAGGACATAATTCATCTGTGCAGGAATGAGGATAATCCTCAGATCACGGATCCAATCCGCATCATTGCTACTAACATCTTTCAACTTAATTTTCTCTAGGAACATATCAAAAATAAAATAGGGGAGCTAAACGCGAGCTATTGATCTACAACATAGGTATGCTAATACTACCAGGACTAAGTTCATGATAAATTTAAGTTCAATTAATCATATTACTTAAGAACTCCCACTTAGTAAGACATTCCTCTAATCTTCTAAGTGATCACGTGATCCACATCAACTAAACCATAACCGATCATCACGTGAAATGGAGTAGTTTTCAATGGTGAACATCACTATGTTGATCATATCTACTATATGATTCACGCTCGACCTTTCGGTCTCAGTGTTCCGAGGCCATATCTGCATATGCTAGGCTCGTCATGTTTAACCTGAGTATTCTGCGTGTGCAAAACTGGCTTGCACCCGTTGTAGATGGACGTAGAGCTTATCACACCCGATCATCACGTGGTGTCTGGGCACGACGAACTTTGGCAACAGTGCATACTCAGGGAGAACACTTTTATCTTGAAATTTAGTGAGAGATCATCTTATAATGCTACCGTCAATTAAAGCAAGATAAGATGAATAAAAGATAAACATCACATGCAATCAAAATATGTGACATGATATGGCCATCATCATCTTGTGCCTTTGATCTCCATCTCCAAAACATCGTCATGATTTCCATCGTCACCGGCATGACACCATGATCTCCATCATCTTGATCTATATCACTGTGTCGTCACATGGTCGTCTCGCCAACTATTGCTCTTGCAACTATTGCTATCGCATAGTGATAATTGTAAAGCAATTATTTGGCGCTTGCATCTTATGCAATAAAGAGACAACCATAAGGCTTCTGCCAGTTGCCGATAACTTCAACAAAACATGATCATCTTATACAACAACTTATATCTCATCACGTCTTGACCATATCACATCACAACATGCCCTGCAAAAACAAGTTAGACGTCCTCTACTTTGTTGTTGCAAGTTTTACGTGGCTGCTACGGGCTTAGCAAGAACCGTTCTTACCTATGCATCAAAACCACAACGATAGTTTGTCAAGTTGGTGCTGTTTTAACCTTCATAAGGACCGGGCGTAGCCACACTCGGTTGAACTAAAGTTGGAGAAACTGACACTCGCTAGTCACCTGTGTGCATAGCACGGCGGTAAAACCAGTTAAGCGTACGCGTAATGTCGGTCCGGGCCGCTTCTTCCAACAATACCGCCGAACCAAAGTGTGACATGCTGGTAAGCAGTATGACTTATATCGCCCACAACTCACTTGTGTTCTACTCGTGCATATTACATCAACGCATAAAACCTAGGCTCGGATGCCACTGTTGGGGAACATAGTAATTTCAAAAATTTCTACGCACACGCAAGATCATGGTGATGCATAGCAACGAGAGGGGAGAGTGTTGTCCACGTACCCTCGTAGACCGAAAGCGGAAGCATTATGACAACACGGTTGATGTAGTCGTATGTCTTCACGGTCCGACCGATCAAGCACTGAAACTACGGCACCTCCGAGTTCTAGCACACATTCAGCTCGATGACGATCCCCGGACTCCGATCCAGCAGAATGTCGGGGATGAACTCCGTCAGCACGACGGCATGGTGACGATATTGATGTTCTACCGTCGCAGGGCTTCACCTAAGCACCGCTACAATATTATCGAGGATTATGGTGGAGGGGGGCACCGCACACGGTTAAGAGATCAATGATCAATTGTTGTGTCTATGGGGTGCTCCCTGCCCCCGTATATAAAGGAGAAAGGGGGGAGGCGGCCGGCCTAGGAGGAGGGCGCGCCAAGGGGGGAGTCCTACTCCCACCGGGAGTAGGACTCCTCCTTCCCTTGTTGGAGTAGGAGAGAAGGAAAGAGGGGGACAGGAACAAGGAAAAGTGGGCTGCACCCGTTGTCCAATTCGGACCAGAGGGGGGGCGCGCGCCTCCTTCCTTTTGGCCTCTCTCCTCTATTCCCGTATGGCCCAATAAGGCCCATATACTCCCCCGCGAATTCCTGTAACTCTCCGGTACTCCGAAAAATACCCGAATCACTCGGAACCTTTCCGATGTGCGGATATAGTCGTCCAATATATCGATCTTTACGTCTCGACCATTTCAAGACTCCTCGTCATGTCCCCGATCTCATCCGGGACTCCGAACTCCTTCGGTACATCAAAACTCATAAAGTCATAATATAACTGTCATCGAAACCTTAAGCGTACGGACCCTACGGGTTCGAGAACAATGCAGACATGACCGAGACATGGCTCCGGTCAATAACCAATAGCGGAACCGGGATGCTCATATTGGCACCCACATATTCTACGAAGATCTTTATCGGTCAGACCGCATAACAACATACGTTGTTCCCTTGTCATCAGTATGTTACTTGCCCGAGATTCGATCGTCGGCATCTCAATACCTAGTTCAATCTCGTTACCGGCAAGTCTCTTTACTCATTCCGTAATAGATCATCTCGCAACTAACTCATTAGTTGCAATGCTTGCAAGGCTCGGGTGATGTGCATTACCGAGAGGGCCCAGAGATACCTCTCCGACAATCGGAGTGACAAATCCTAATCTCGAAATACGCCAACCCAACAAGTACCTTCGGAGACACCTGTAGAGCACCTTTATAATCACCCAGTTATGTTGTGACGTTTGGTAGCACACAAAGTGTTCCTCCGGTAAACGGGAGTTGCATAATCTCATAGTCATAGGAACATGTATAAGTCATGAAGAAAGCAATAGCAATAAACTAAACGATCAAGTGCTAAGCTAACAGAATGGGTCAAGTCAATCACATCATTCTCCTAATGATGTGATCCCGTTAATCAAATGACAACTCATGTCTATGGTTAGGAAACATAACCATCTTTGATCAACGAGCTAGTCAAGTAGAGGCATACTAGTGACACTTTGTTTGTCTATGTATTCACACATGTATTATGTTTCCGGTTAATACAATTCTAGCATGAATAATAAACATTTATCATGATATAAGAAATAAATAATAACTTTATTATTGCCTCTAGGGTATATTTCCTTCAGTTAAACATACAAAGTAATGTCACCATGTTAAACTAGGCATTTTTCTACCCTATCTACGCATAAAGAACATTTAAATCCGAGCTACAATTATTTAGTTTTGAAATAAAGCATTTTGGCATAGCATTTATGCAAATTTATTGCAAATAGCCATTTAAACATTTTAACATGGATGAAAACAGCATATTATGAAACTACATGAAATTCTAAGCATTTTGCATGTATAAGTTGCTTAATTCTGATGCATGGTCATTTAATTATGCATATTGCAAAATAGTGTCAAATCATTAAATATGAAATGCGATGGATAATAGAGAAATTCGCAGAACTGGAAAAAATCTAATCGGGCCGAAACAGCATGGGCGATGGATACTAAGCAGTGCACAGGGCGACAAAAAGAGGCTCCAGGGCGAGGTGCTGCGTTTCGGAAAAAGAAACAAAGGGAAAAGAAATCAGGGAATCTGGAACTTGGAACGAGCCACTCAGGCTGGAGCTTTGGTTGTTAAACAGAGGGAAGTGAGTCGCCTTTGAACAAGAATGAAAAAGGGCGGGATTTGGAGCCATGGCTCACGATGAAGCTCGCCGGCGACAAGGACAAGAAGGCGCCACCTGCTGTGGCTACCAAGTGCCGGCGGGGGTGCGGAAAAACATGTGTGTGTGCACGCACAGCAAGGCGGGCGCGTGCAAAGGCTAGATGTGCGGGAGCTCGAGGACGAGCCTGTGCTCGCCTCATGCTTGGCGTGCGGCAGGAGCTAGGTGAGCATGGAGAGGCTTGCAGGAGAGCTGCGGCGCGTGTGTGTGCCCTTCGGAGGAACACATCCTCGGTGGTACGCGTGGTAGGACGGAGGCAAGAGCAGAAGCTCACCGAATTTGCGCTCGGCCGCGGGCGTGAGAGCATGGCAACCATGGCCCCGATAAGATGCATGCGCCGCGTACACGAAGAATTCGATGATAGGATGGAGCTGGGAGACGCGGCTGCTCACCATGGGGGTTCTGGTGACGATAGATCGTACGGAGGGGCGACGGAGGCGGTGCTGATCGGAGAAGAAGGAGGCGGGAGCTGCAAGGCCATGGCGGAGGATTCTGGTCATTGGTTCCTGTCCCTGACGAAGAGAGACAGAGAGGAGAGACACAGAGACGGAAAGGAAGAGAGGGCGCGAGGGAGGCCCGACAGCGTGACCTGGAAGTGCTGGTGATCATCGGCGGTGAGGCGAGGCGGCGGGGTCGCGAGGAAGACGGCGGAGCTCTGGATCAGGAGGAGCTCGGCTCTCCTCGAGAGTTGCACGCCGCGAAGGGAGACAGGGAGCAGCGGGAGGAGGAGATGCGCTGGCGTGGGGAGGCTCGGGGTTGCGGAGCTTGTGCGCGAGCAGAGGAGCTCGGGGACTCGGGCGCGCGAGGTGATACGTCCATTTTGCATCATACTTTTATATCGATATTTACTACATTATGGATTGTTATTACACATTATGTCACAATACTTATGCCTATTATCTCTTATTTTACAAGGTTTACATGAAGAGGGGGAATGCCGACAGCTGGAATTCTGGGCTCGAAGAGGAGCAAATATTAGAGACCTATTCTGCACATCTCCAAAAGTTCTGAAACTCCACGGGAATTATTTTTAGAATATATAAAAAAATATTGGGCGAAAGAAGTACCAGAGGGGGTCACCCACCGTCCACGAGGGTGGGGGCCGCGCCCTACCCCCCTAGGCACGCCCCCTGCCTCGTGGGCCCCCTGGTGGACCTCCGATGCCCATCTTTGGCTATATGGAGTCTTTCGTCGAGGAAAAAATCATAAGCAAGCTCACGGGACGAAACTCCGCAGCCACGAGGCGGAACCTTGGTGCAACCAATCTAGGGCTCCGGCGGATCTGTTCTGCCGGGGAAACTTCCCTCCAGGAGGGGGAAATCATCACCATCGTCATCACCAACGATCCTCTCATCAAGAGGTGGTCAATCTCCATCAACATCTTCACCAGCACCATCTCATCTCAAACCCTAGTTCATCTCTTGTATCCAATCTTTGTATCCGAACCTCAGATTGGTACGTGTGGGTTGCTAGTAGTGTTGATTACTCCTTGTAGTTGATGCTAGTTGGTTTACTTGGTGGAAGATCATATGTTCAGATCCAATATGCATATTAATACCCCTCTGATTATGAACATGAATATGCTTTGTGAGTAGTTATGTTTGTTCCTGAGGACACGAGAGAAGTCTTGCTATAAGTAGTCATGTGAATTTGGTATTCGTTCGATATTTTGATGAGATGTATGTTGCCATCCCTCTAGTGGTGTCATGTGAACGTCGACTACATGACACTTCACCATTCTTTGGGCCTAGAGGCAGGCATTAGGAAGTAATAAGTACATGATGGGTTGCTAGAGTGACAGAAGCTTAAACCCTAGTTTATGCGTTGCTTCGTAAGGGGCTGATTTGGATCCATATGTTTCATGCTATGGTTAGGTTTACCTTAATACTTCTGTTGTAGTTGCAGATGCTTGCAATAGGGGTTAATCATAAGTGGGATGCTTGTCCAAGTAAGGACAGTACCCAAGCACCGGTCCACCCACATATAAAATTATCAAAGTACCGAACGCGAAGCATATGAACGTGATGAAAACTAGCTTGACGATAATTCCCATGTGTCCTCGGGAGCACTTTCCTTTATATAAGAGTTTGTCCAGGCTTGTCCTTTGCTACAAAAAGGATTGGGCCATCTTGCTGCACATTATTTACTTGCATTACTTGTTATCCGTTACAAATTACCTTATCACAAAACTATCTGTTACATATAATTTCAGTGCTTGCAGAAAATACCTTGCTGAAAACCGCTTATCATTTCCTTCTGCTCCTCGTTGGGTTCGACAGTCTTATTTATCTAAAAGGCTATGATAGATCCCCTACACTTGTGGGTCATCAAGACACTTTTCTGGCGTCGTTGCCGGGGAGTGAAGCGCCTTTGGTAGGTGGAACTTGGTAAGGAAAAATTTATATAGTGTGCTGAAATTTACTATCACTTGTTACTATGCAACATAATCCTTTGAGGGGCTTGTTTGGGGTATCTTCACCCCGAGAGTTGCTCCTCAACCTACTGAACCTACTGAAAATGTTTACTTTGAAATTCCTTCGGGTATGATAGAGAAACTGCTAGCTAATCCTTTCATAGATGATGGAACATTACATCCCGATTTGCACTTAATCTATGTGGATGAAGTTTGTGGATTATTTAAGCTTGCAAGTATGCCCGAGGATGTTATCAAGAAGAAGTTCTTCCCTTTATCTTTTAAGGGAGATGCATTGACATGGCTTAGGCTATGTGATGATATTGGATCGTGGAACTACCAACAATTGAAATTGGAATTTCATCAGAAGTTTTATCCTACGCATCTGGTTCATCGTGATCGTAATTATATATATAATTTTTGGCCTCACGAAGGAGAAAGCATCCCTCAAGTTTGGGGGAGGCTTAAGTCAATGTTATATTAATGCCCCAATCATGATCTCTCAAAAGAAATGATTATTCAAAAAATTTATGCTCGCTCCATGCTCGATACTTCTTGTACTGGATCTTTTATAATGAAGACTATTGAATTCAAATGGGGTTTATTGGAAAGAATTAAACGCAACTCTGAAGATTTGGACCTTGAAGAAGGTAAGGAGTCAGGTATAACACCTAACTTTGATTGTGTTAAATATTTTATGGATACCGATTCTTTCCGTGAATTTAGCACTAAATATGGACTTGACTCTGAGATAGTAGCTTCTTTCTGTGAATCCTTTGCTACTCATGTTGATATCCCTAAGGAGAAGTGGTTTAAATATAATCCTCCCATTGAAGTAAAATTAGTTGCACCTATTAAAGTTGAAGAAAAGACTATCACTTATAATGATCCTGTTGTTCCTACTACTTATATTGAGAAACCACCTTTCCGTGTTAGAATAAAGGATCATGCTAAAGCTTCAACTGTGGTCAATAAAAGTAATATTAAGAAACCCAAACCCCCTAAGCAAATTAAAGTTGAACCTAGTGTTGCTATGGTTAAAGATCTCTTGGCTGATAATATTGATGGGCATGTTATTTACTTCTGCAATGAGTCTGCTAGAATTGCTAGACCTGATACTAAAAATAAACATAGACCTGTTGTAGGCATGCCAGTTATTTCTGTTCAAATAGGAGATCATTGTTATCATGGCTTATGTGATATGGGTGATAATGCAAGTGTAGTACCTCATTCCTTATATAAAGAAATTATGCATGATATTGCACCTACTGAGATAGAAGAGATTGATGTTACTATTAAGCTCGCCAATAGAGATACTATTCCACTAGTTGGGATTGTTAGAGATGTTGAAGTCTTGTGTGGGAAAGTTAAATACCCTACTGATTTTCTTGTTCTCGGTTCCCCACAAGATGACTTTTGTCCCATTATATTTGGTAGACCCTTCTTGAATACTGTTAATGCTAAGATAGACTGCAATAAGGATATTGTTTCTGTGGGTTTAGGGGACATGTCTCATGAGTTTAATTTTTCTAAATTCGGTAGACAACCCCGTGATAAAGAATTGCCTAGTAAATATGAAATTATTGGTCCTGCTTCTATTGTTGTGCCTCCTAGTGATCCTTTAGAACAATATTTGCTAGACCATGAAAATGATATGTTTATGAATGAAAGAAGGGAAATAGATGAAGTATTATTTAAATAGGGACCTATTTTGAAGCACAACTTGCCTTTTGAAATTCTAGGGGATCCTCCTCCACCCAAGGGTGATCCCGTCTTTGAGCTTAAACCTTTACCTGATACTCTTAAATATGCTTATCTTGATGAGAAAGAGATATGTCCTATTATTATTAGTGCTAACCTTTCAGATAATTAAGAAAAGAAATTGTTGGAAACTCTGAAGAAGCACCGTGCTGCTATTGGATATACTCTTGATGATCTTAAGGGCATTAGTCCCACTTTATGCCAGCACAAAATAAAATTGGAGAAGGATGCTAAACCGGTTGTTGATCACCAATGACGGTTAAATCCTAAGATGAAAGAAGTGGTAAGAAAAGAAATAATAAAGCTTCTGGAGGTAGGTATAATTTATCCCATTGCTGATAGTTAACGGGTAAGTCCTGTCCATTGTGTCCCTAAGAAGGGAGGTATTATTGTTGTTCCTAATGATAAAGATGAATTGATCCCACAAAGAATTGTTGCAGGTTATAGAATGGTGATTGATTTCCGCAAATTAAATAAAGCTAATAAAAAGGATCATTACCCTTTACCTTTTATTGATCAAATTCTAGAAAGATTATCCAAACATACACATTTTTGCTTTCTATATGGTTATTCTGGTTTCTCTCAAATTCTTGTATCAAAAGAGGATCAAGAAAAGACAACTTTAACTTGCCCTTTTGGTACCTTTGCTTATAGACGTATGCCTTTTGGTTTATGTAATGCACCTACTACCTTTCAAAGATGTATGACTGCTATATTCCCTGACTTTTGTGAAAAGATTGTTGAGGTATTCATGGATGATTTCTCTATTTATGGAACTTATTTTGATGATTTCTTAAGCAACCTTGATCGAGTTTTGCAGAGATGTGAAGAACCTAATCTTAGTCTTGAATTGCGAGAAGTGCCAGTTTATGGTTAATGAAGGTATTGTATTGGGGCATAAAATTTCTGAAAGAGGTATTGAAGTTGATAAACCTAAGGTTGATGCTATTGAAAAGATGTCGTGTCCTAAGGACATTAAAGGTATAAATGGTTTCCTTGGTCATGCCGGTTTTTATAGGAGGTTCATTAAGGACTTTTCTAAAATTTCTAGGCCTCTGACTAATCTCTTAGAAAAAGATGTCCCTTTTGTCTTTGATGATTATTGTGTAGAAGCATTTGAAATACTTAAGAAAGCTCTGGTTTCTGCACCTATTGTTCAACCTCCTGATTGGAATTTACCATTTGAAATTATGTGTGATGCTAGTGATTATGTTGTAGGGGTTGTTATAGGACAAAGAGTTGATAAGAAATTAAATATTATCCAATATTCTAGTAAAACTCCAGACAGCGCCTAAAGAAATTATGCTACTACTGAAAAAGAACTTTTAGCGGTTGTATTTGCATGTGATAAGTTCAGACCTTATATTGTTGATTCTAAAGTAACTATTCAAACTGATCATGCTGCTATTAAATATATTATGGAAAAGAAAGATGCTAAACCTAGACTTATTAGATGGGTTCTCTTACTACAAGAATTTGATTTGCATATTATTGACAGAAAGGGAGCTAAGAACCCCGTTGTAGACAACTTGTCTAGGTTAGAAAATGTTCTTGATGAACCACTACCTATTGGTGATAGCTTTCCTGATAAACAATTGGCTGTCATAAATGCTTCTCGTACTGCTCCATGGTATGCTGATTATGCTAATTATATTGTTGCTAAGTTTATACCACCTAGTTTCACATACCAGCAAAAGGAAAAGTTCTTCTATGATTTAAGACATTACTTCTGGGATGACCCACATCTTTATAAAGAAGGAGTAGATGGTGTTATCAGACATTGTGTACCTGAGCATGAACAGGAACTAATCCTACACAAGTGACATTCCGAAGCTTATAGAGGACACCATGCTGGAGATAGAACTGCACATAAGGTATTGCAATCCGGTTTTTATTGGCCTACTCTCTTCAAGGATGCCCGTAAGTTTGTTCTGTCTTGTGATGAATGTCAAAGAATTGGTAATATTAGTAGACGTCAAGAAATGCCTATGAATTATTCACTTGTTATTGAACCATTTGATGTTTGGGGCTTTGATTATATAGGACCTTTTCCTTCCTCTAATGGGTATACACATATTTTAGTTGTTGTTGATTACGTTACTAAGTGGGTAGAAGCTATTCCAACTAGTAGTGTTGATCATAACAACTTTATTAAGATGCTTAAAGAAGTTATTTTTCCGAGGTTTGGAGTCCCTATATATTTAATGACTGATGGTGGTTCACATTTTATCCATGGTGCCTTTCGTAAAATGCTTGCTAAGTATGACGTTAATAATAGAATTGCATCTCCTTATCATCCACAGTCTAGTGGTCAAGTAGAATTGAGTAATAGAGAGCTTAAATTAATTTTTCCAAAGACTGATAATAGATCTAGAAAGAATTGGTCCAGGAAACTGGACGATGCATTATGGTCCTATAGAACTGCATATAAAAATCCTATGGGTATGTCTCCGTATAAAATGGTTTATGGTAAAGCATGTCACTTACCTCTTGAATTAGAACATAAGGCATATTGGGCTATTAAAGAGCTCAACTATGACTTCAAACTTGCCGGTGAAAAGAGGCTTTTTGACATTAGCTCACTTGATGAATGGAGAACCCAGGCCTACGAGAATGCCAAACTGTTTAAAGAAAAAGTTAAAAGATGGCATGATAAAAGGGTACAAAAACGTGAGTTTAAGGTAGGTGATTATGTATTGTTATACATTCAAGATTTTTTGCAGGCAAACTCCTCTCTAAATGGGAAGATCCTTACATCATCGAGGAGGTCTACCGTTCCGATGCTATAAAAATCAACAACTTCGAAGGCACAAATCCAAGGGTGGTGAACGGTCAAAGAATCAAACATTATATCTCAGTTAATCCCATAAATGTTGAAACTAATGTTATTGAAACCGTAACCCCGAAGGAATACATAAGGGACACTTTTCAGAACGTTTCAGACTCCAAAAAGGAATAGGTACATGGTACGGTAAGTAAACCGACTCCAAAACAGTTCTAATGGCAAATTTTCTCCGTTTTGGAATATTTAAGAAAATAGGAAAATAAAAAGCAGTCCGGGAAGGACACAGGGCTTCCACGAGGGTGGAGGGCACGCCCTACCCCCTGGGCGTGCCCCCCTGCCTCGTGGGCAACCCATGTTCTCTCCGGACTCCGTTTTCTTGTACGATATTTCTTTTGGTCGGCAAAAATTCATTATATAATCTCCCGAAGGTTTTGACCACCGTATCACGCAAATATCCTCTGTCTTTGTTTCGAGCTCTTTTTTGACAGATCTAGATCGCCATGGCTTCTTCAAGTGCCCCTAAGGACAAGTTCTTCGAGAAGGTCATCAACCCCTACCTTGCGGAGGTGATGCAACACCCTCAAACCATTGAGATGCGTGAGGGTTTGCTGCACATCCGTGATGTGGAGGGACCAAGGAGGACCAGAAGCGTGGAGACAAGGCTCGAGGCATTGGAGCAACAAGTTTTCAAGTGCCAGGAGATGGTGGAACATGGAGTCGACTCCAATCATATAATGATCATGGAGTTCACCAACAACCACAAGCTAGATGACAAGAACATTGGGGAGGCCATCTTCAAGCTTCACGAGAAAATCGAGCACCTCCAAGCCTAGATCTATGACCTGCAAAACCAAAACCGTGAGTATGAATATAGATTCAAGAGGATGAGTTTGGCTGCAGATTTGAGGATTCCGGAGACTCGATCATCCTTCTATGATGTGAGCCTATGCCTTGGAAGATGGACGACAAGCTGTGATGCCCCCGATTCAATCGTACACTAATCATACACGCAAACGTGTACGATCAAAATCAGGGACTCACGGGAGGATATCACAACACAACTCTACAAATAAAATAAGTCATACAAGCATCATATTACAAGCCAGGGGTCTCTAGGGCTCGAATACAAGAGCTCGATTATAGACGAGTCAGCGGAAGCAACAATATCTGAGTACAGACATAAGTTAAACAAGTTTGCCTTAAGAAGGCTAGCACAAACTAGGATACAGATCGAAAGAGGCGCGGGCCTCCTACCTGGGATCCTCCTAAACTACTCCTGGTCGTCATCAGCGGGCTGCACGTAGTAGTAGGCACCTCCCGAGTAGTAGTAGTCGTCATCAACGGTGGCGTCTGACTCCCGGGCTCCAACGCCTGGTCGCAGCAATCGAGTATAGAAAGGGAGAAAAGAGGGAGCAAAGTAACCGTGAGTACTCATCCAAAGTACTCGCAAGCAAGGAGCTACACTACATATGTATGCATTGGTATCAAATGGAATAAGGGTATCATATGTGGACTGAACTGCAGAATGCCGGAATAAGAGGGGGATAGCTAGTCCTGTCAAACACTACGCTTCTGGCCACCTCCATCTTGCAGCATGTAGAAGAGAGTAGATGGTAAGTCCACCAAGTAGCATTGCATAGCATAATCCTAACCGATGATCCTCCCTTCGTCGCCCTGTGAGAGAGCGATCACCGGTTGTATCTGGCACTTGGAAGGGTGTGTTTTATTAAGTATCCAGTTCTAGTTGTCATAAGGTCAAGGTACAACTCTGGGTAGTCCTTTTACCGAGGGACACGGCTATTCGAATAGATCAACTTCCCTGCAGGGGTGCACCACATTTCCCAACACGCTCGATCCCATTTGGCCGGACACAATTTCCTTGGTCATGCCCGGCCTCGGAAGATCAACACGTCGCAGCCCTACCTAGGCACAACAGAGAGGTTAGCACGCCGGTCTAAATCCTATGGCACAGGGGTCTGGGCCCATCGCCCATTGCACACCTGCATGCTGCGTACGCGGCCGGTGAGCAGACCTAGCCTCCCTTATACAAGAGTACGCGTTCCAGTCCAACACGGCGCGCGCCGCTCAGTCGCTGACGTCACGAAGGCTTCGGCTGATACCACGACGTCGAGTGTCCATAATTATCCCCGCGTAGATGGTTAGTGCGTATAAGCCAGTGGCCAGACTCAGATCAAATACCAAGATCTAGTTAAACGTGTTAAGTATCCGCGAACGCCGACCAGGGCCAGGCCCACCTCTCTCCTAGGTGGTCTCAACCTGCCCTGTCGCTCTGCCACAAAGTAGGAGTCGGGGCCGTCGGGAACCCAGGCCCACCTCTACCGGGATGGAGCCACCTGCCCCTTCAGCCCCCATCTCCGAACAGTATCATGAGTAATGTAACAGTATAAAGTATATAGTATATGCCTGTTATCACCTCCCGAAGTGATCATGGCCCAGTAGTATAGCATGGCAGACGGACAAGAGTGTAGGGCCACTGATGATAAACTAGCATCCTATACTAAGCATTTAGGATTGCAGGTAAGGTATCAACAGTTGTAGCAACAATGACAGGCTATGCATCAGAATAGGATTAAGGAAAGCAGTAACATGCTACACTACTCTAATGCAAGCAGTATAGAGGAGAGTAGGCGATATCTGGTGATTAGGGGGGGGGGCTTGCCTAGTTGCTCTGGCAAGAGAGAGGGGTCCTCAACACCGTAGTCGTACTGGGTAGCAGCGGCGTCGGTCTCGGTGTCTAGCGAGAGAAGAGGGGGAAGAAACAATAAATATAATGCAAACAAATGCATGACAATGCATGACATGACAAAGCGTCAAGCTAGGTGTGCCCTAACGCGGTACGAGGTGGTACCGGTGAAGGGGGAAAACATCCGGGAAAGTATTCCCGGTGTTTCGCGTTTTCGGACATATGAACCGGAGGGGGAAAGTTGCGAGTTCGATAGGTTAGGGATGCGTGGCGGACGGGCGGGCTGCGTATCCGGGTTCGTCTCGTCGTTCTGAGCAACTTTCATGTACAAAGTTTTTCCATCCGAGCTATGGTTTATTTTATATTAATTTTAAAAGATTTAAATCATTTTTAGAATATATTTAATTATTTTAATTTAACATTATCCAGAACAGTGTTTGCTGACATCAGCATGACGTCAGCGGTCAACAGAGGTTGACTAAGTCAAACTGACTAGTGGGTCCAGTGGGACCCACCTGTCATACACTGTTAAGTTAATTAGGGTTAGGTTAAACTAATTACTGCTTAGCTAGACTAACAGGTTAATTAGATTAATTAAGTAGGATTAATTAACTTAATTAATTTAGTTAATTAATTAATTAAATTTATTATTATTATTTATTTCTTTTAAAAAAACGTTCCAGGGCAGTGGCCCACTTGTCATAGGCCCCGAGGGCCTTAGCGGATCGGGCGCTAGCGGTTGCGGGCGTGGGAGCGGGCGCCTGTTGGGGGACAAAGCCTGCCCGGGCACGGCGAGGCGCTGGCGCGGCACGGCCAGGGGACGTGGTGCAGGCAGCGATGAGCGGAAGGCCGCGGGGCGAGCAGATGGCGGCGCGCAGGGTGCGCACGAGGCAGCAGCAGGGTGGCACAGCGGAGGGAGAGCTGCGGCAGCAAACAAGGGGACGGCGCCGGCGCGGCCTGGCGCGGCGGAGCCGAGGTGGGAGGCGAGGCGACAGGGGGAGGCGCGGCGCGACGGGGTGTGTGCGCGTAGACAAGTGGGCGAGCGTGGGGAGCGGGACGATAGGGCGCGCGGCCCAGGCCCGGCGCGGGGAAGGAGGCCGCGGCCACGGGGTGGCAGCGGGGCGCTAGGCGCGTGAGCACGCGCGCATCGAGGGGGCCGGCGCGGCCAAGAGCTGGGGCGCGGCGCGCGGGTGCCGTGTGCGTGCACGGGACGAGGGAGCCGCGCGGGGGGGCAGGGGGCGCGGCCACGGCGGTGACCGGACGAGGAGAGGGGGAGCTCACAGGGGAGGAGTAGGGCACGGGCAACGTGCGCGGGGTGGTCCGGCGAGGTAGGGGCGACGACGAGGCGACGGGACAGAGGAACACGGTGTTGGGGCGGCGGGGCAGCATCGGGCGGCATCAGGCTCGGTGAGGCGGCGCCGGGCGTTGGCGATGACGACGGGGTAGGGGGCGACGCGTCTAGATCGGGGAGAGGGGGCGCAAAGGAGGGAAGAGGGGAGGCGATGGTAGCAGTGCGGCGCCGGCGACGGGCATCGTCGTCGAGGTCGCGAGGCGGCGCAGGATCGGGGCGATCCCGATCCAGATCGTGGGGGGGTGAGTGGGGGTGAGGGGAGTGGGGAGTGGGGGGTTACGGGTTAGGGTTTCCCCCTCGTGGGGATAAGGCTGGGGCGGGTCGGCCGGCTGGGCCAGGTGGGGCGGCCTGGCCGATGAGCTGGGCCGTCTGGCCCAGTTGGCCAGGGGGCCTTTTTTTCTTTTTGTTTTGTTTTATTTTTACCTTTTCTTTTCTGCTTTCTTTTATTTATTTAATAATTTATAGTTTTACAAAAAGTAAAACCCATACCTAAAATAGAGTTACAATTCCAACTACTTTCATAGAAAGTTTTACCCCTGATGCTAATAGTTTAGCATTTTATAACATTCAAAGACATTTATTCAATAGTTTTACCTACTGTTTTAATCATTTAAGTGCATTTAAACCTTTTATAAAATTGTGGTTTCTCCACAATAATTACCTATGCATTATTTAGCAATACCCCAACATTTTAGTTTTAATATTTGAAAACCATTACCGTTTGACTTTATTTTAGGTTTGAATTTCGAATCAATTTTGAACTAACACGAGATTAACAACAGTAACTGTGGTGACGTGGCATCATTAACGTGGGATTACTGCAGCCTAATTATTCGGCCGTCACAATTCTCCTCCACTACAAGAAATCTCGTCCCGAGATTTAGGAGGGGAGTAAGGGGGAAAGACTAGGTTGCGAAATTCTAATGGGTCTTCTCGGTCTTTGTTGCACTTCCCGAAGTAGTTGATCCTTTACGTTGATGTCTCCATTTCTCTACTTCAGGTCATCATGATGAAGTCGGCATCCTTTCTTCGGGATCTTCATCGTATTTACGAATAGGTAACGGGGTAGGTCGGCCACGACAGAATGTTATAAGGGTAATAATCTGGGATTAACCCTTGAATGAGCATAGGAGTACCTCTCGAGTTGAACAAATAAAACACATTGAGAGTAAAGTTGGAAGGTACAATAAGAAGTTTCAAGCAGCCAGGCAATCGTTCAATGCCTAGACAGAAGGTGAAACGGGTTTTAAAGCAACGGGATAATTATTGTGGCCGACATCAGAATAGATCACTAGGAATGTGGCCCGTGAATTGCATACGAAGCCAAGCGCGAGAATTAACTTTGGAAACAGGGTGTACAGGAGAGTCATGTTTTGATCCTGTGGCACTGTGGGTTATGGGCCCACCATGTGGGTTAAAGGTAGGAAGGTGCTAATCAATTTCCACGGTCAAGATATCAAGGCAGGTCAGAGTATCGCCTGTCAGTTATGTCAGTAACAACATCGGTACCAAGGGCGAGGGACAAAGAGAACCATTTTCCTGCTCGTTGAATGAGGCGGACCAATAGGCAAAGTTCTCGTCCATCGATGGTTACCGGGATGCTATCGACAAATGCAACACAGTCTTACTGACACGGTTGTACACCAAGGTGTTTACATAAGCAGGAGAATATTACTGCTTAGATCATATAGATCACAAGAAAGGTTAAACCAAACAATGGAGAGAGAAAATATGATTATCAGATTAAACAGAACAATGGAAAGGAAAATGTGTTTAAACACATATTTCAAGGGTATATCCTTCCCAAGGACAAGCAGAGCACAATATCCATGACAGGATATAATGTAGAAAACTCTTTAGGTAAGGGGAGAGAAATTTCAGGACATTACCCATACAATGGTGTTTGGATAATTGAGCAGGAAACATTTAACATTAGTGTTTTAAATGTTCTTGTTGAAAACTGGAGTAACATATATATGCTTCGAGATAGCATTGACATGGTCTTCAGGCAAAGGTCAGACTTTGGAAACACAAAGGATCCATCAGGAATAACTTGTAGAATAAGTCTTACAATTTCCTAATGGAAGAATGGATAACCTTGCTGAAAAGGAATCTAGAACCGTAGGGCCTCTGGCCGGGTGTGCTAAGCACGACATCCTGGATATAAAAGATGGTAATACTCCAAGGTAAAGAAGAACAAATGTTGGATAGCAAGGAACTCAAGATATAACACAGAACACGGACAAGTTTGTGTTGGAGGGAAGGCAATAAAGTTGTCGATGATAACACAATTCATCGAGGGGCAAGGATCGTACTTCTCATCATGACATCGATTGATATCCTAGAAGAGCTCATAAGATTGATGATGATCACGACACAATTGCTGAGAGATTCCATGAAGATGTAATCCATCGGCGATGACATCAAGTCAAAAGAATGATGAAGCGAAAGGTTGTTGGAACCACGGGTACGGCACAAACTCGAAACCAAGCTTGTGGTTTAAGGAGAAATGATATGATGAGGAAAATTGACGTAAGCTTAGCTCATCATCGAAATTTTTTCTCCAGGAAGAAGGACCAGGTAGCACAATTAAGAGCAGCACGATAAGGATATAGCCGATCAAGCTAGGAATGGCTTGAAGGATTATTTAAACTCGTAAGCAACGAAAATTATTTAGGGTTATTGAATCGGAGTGCGGACTCGATTCATAGTTCGGTGTTCTCGGTTGACGACAACCCAGAACCTAGGAACAATTGGATCCGGTGAGTAATAATAGTTGATGAAGAACCCATAAGAAGTTATGATGTCCCATGATAATCTCAAGATACTAGGGGGGTAATACTCGATGACAGATCAAAGTAGAGGTTGGGCTAGGGTAATGCTCTGCAAAAGACAAGTGCTCAAACTTGCACAAGAAATGGAATCAAGGAGAAACATGGTTGGAACCACGATTGCAAAGGATCAATTCACTGATACCAATGGATATTATATCAAGGAAACAGTTACAAGAAGCTTCCATGATAGGATCTACATCGTATCCATGGGCATGAACACAAGGTTCAAGGTCGACTCCCACTTCTTCAATGTATAACCTTCCATTCACCTCTCGCTTTTCGAAAATGACATTAGTTGTTGAAAGTTTTACCTGGTGCAATACTAGATAAGTATGACCCGTGAAATCTTTCGGGTTCATACGGATTAGGGAAGGCGTAGGTTCAACCCATCAGGGCATCTTAGGAACATATACCACAAACTTCGGAGTAAATAATACAAGTCCGAAAGTAGAGCATGGTTCACAAAGCAGAGGATAAAATTTACCAAAGGCATTATGTATCCGAAGAAAAGCTCACAATGTTTAATGAATATGAAGGACGGTGTCGAATAAAATCCAACAAAGGATCTGGTAGTCCACAAGGGATCTGATGTGAGCATCGGTACTCAACCAGAAGAAGGAAAAATGCAAGGAGATAAGTTTATGGAAACAACTAACTAACTCAAGGCTCAAATGCAAAGGAATTTTCAATTCCAAGACAAGGGGTCAGAAGAAATGCTCTGATTAGGGATGGATAAGATGAATAGCCTTAGGGGTACAATCGACGACAATTTGATTGGTCGAGATCCAGCTCGTATTCAAAAATGACGTCTAAGCCAGAAAGATAATTTGAAAGGATCAACTGATGATTACGTGCATTCGCACTCATGTTGAATCAATAGGATCAAAATGATGGTGGCTAAGGATACTAACGAATATTGCCAGACATATGGAAAGCATCCATAATGCAAGCAGACAAGTATTGCAGAGCAATAAGCTACTAAAGATTTTTGGAGGATCGAATAGTATTTCGAAGACCATTGTGAAACACATGAACAACTGGGGGATGAGCGGATACTTGATAAGTGCGAGAATTATCCATAGGGGTATTCATGTGACAAAGAACGGCAAGGCAGTAAGCTTAAAGCATTATTGAAACAACGACGAGTATTTCGGGGTATCTTGTAATAACAAGGCCAACTGGGGATGAATGTAAGAATAACAACTACAAGTAGTTACCCATAAGGGTTGACGGTGGAAGGGGAATTGCGAACACGATGAACACAAGTTCTCGGGTTAACAGCGGAGAGTATCTTCAGGGTCTTCACGTGCAGTAGACGATCATCAGTAATAAGGGGCTCTCCGGGTGAAAGTGATAACAAGATCCTAATGTTAGATTTAGCAAAATTCATTTAACCCGAATAGAAGAGAGATCAGAGTCCCAGAGTATAGACAAGGAGTAAAAGATCCTAATACCACCCAATGGTGACGTGGGCCCGTAAGCCACACAGCCATGTTAGTAAAAGTTTTTTTAATAACTAGACTCGACTTCGGCCAAGGATTGTGGAAGGGGGATTCCTACAGGCAGTCGACTCTGATACCAACTTGTGACGCCCCAGATTCAATCGTACACTAATCATAGACACAAACGTGTACGATCAAGATCAGGGACTCACGGGAAGATATCACAACACAACTCTACAAATAAAATAAGTCATACAAGCATCATATTACAAGCCAGGGGCCTCAAGGGCTCGAATACAAGAGCTCGATTATAGACGAGTCAGCGGAAGCAACAATATTTGAGTATAGACATAAGTTAAAGAAGTTTTCCATAAGAAGGCTAGCACAAACTGGGATATAGATCGAAAGAGGCACAGGGCTCCTGCCTGGGATCCTCCTAAACTACTCCTGGTCGTCATCAGCGGGCTACATGTAGTAGTAGGCACCTCCCGAGTAGTAGTAGTCGTCACCAACAGTGGCGTCTGACTCATGGGCTCTAACGTCTGGTCACAGCAATCGAGTATAGAAACGGGGAAAAGAGGGAGCAAAGCAACCGTGAGTACTCATCGAAGTACTCGCAAGCAAGGAGCTACACTACATATGTATGCATTGGTATCAAATGGAATAAGGGTATCATATGTGGACTGAACTACAGAATGCCGGAATAAGAGTGGGATAGCTAGTCCTGTCGAAGACTACGCTTCTGGCCACCTCCATCTTGCAGCATGTAGAAGAGAGTAGATGGTAAGTCCACCAAGTAGCATCACGTAGCATAATCCTAACCGATGATCCTCCCTTCGTCGCCCTGTGAGAGAGCAATCACCGGTTGTATCTGGCACTTGGAAGGGTGTGTTTTATTAAGTATCCGGTTCTAGTTGTCATAAGGTCAAGGTACAACTCCGGGTCGTCCTTTTACTAAGGGACACGGCTATTCGAATAGATCAATTTCCCTGCAGGGGTGCACCACATTTCCCAACACACTCGATCCCATTTGGCCGGACACACTTTCCTAGGTCATGCCCAGCCTCGGAAGATCAACACGTCACAGCCCTACCTAGGCACAATAGAGAGGTCAGCACGCCGGTCTAAATCCTATGGCGCAGGGGTCTGGGCCCATCGCCCATTGCACGCCTGCACGTTGCGTACGCGGCCGGTGAGCAGACCTAGCCTCCCTTATACAAGAGTAGGCGTTCCAGTCCAACCCGGCGCGCGCCGCTCAGTCGCTGACGTCACGAAGGCTTCGGGTGATACCACGACGTCGAGTGTCCATAATTGTCCCCGCGTAGATGGTTAGTGCGTATAAGCCAGTGGCCAGACTAAGATCAAATACCAAGATCTCGTTAAACGTGTTAAGTATCCGCGAACGCCGACCAGGGCCAGGCCCACCTCTGTCCTATGTGGTCTCAACCTGCCCTGTCGCTCCGCCACAAAGTAGCAGTCGGGGACCGTTGGGAACCCAGGCCCACCTCTACCGGGATGGAGCCACCTGCCCCTTCAGCCCCCATCTACGAATAGTATCAGGAGTAATGTAACAATATATAGTATATAGTATATGCCCGTGATCACCTCCCGAAGTGATCACGACCCAGTAGTATAGCATGGCAGACGGACAAGAGTGTAGGGCCACTGAAGATAAACTAGCATCCTATACTAAGCATTTAGGATTGTAGGTAAGGTATCAACAGTTGTAGCAACAATGACAGGCTTTGCATCAGAATAGGATTAACGGAAAGCAGTAACATGCTACACTACTCTAATGCAAGCAGTATAGAGGAGAGTTGGCGATATCTGGTGATCAAGGGGGGGGGGCTTGCCTGGTTGCTCTGGCAAGAGAGAGGGGTCCTCAACACCGTAGTCGTACTGGGTAGCAGCGGCATCGGTCTTAGTGTCTAGTGAGAGAAGATGGGGGAGAAACAATAAATATAATGCAAACAAATGCATGACGATGCATGACATGACAAAGAGTCAAGCTAGGTGTGCCCTAACGCGGTACGAGGTGGTACAGGTGAAGGGGGGAAACATTCGGGAAAGTATTCCTGGTGTTTCGCGTTTTCGGACAGATGAACCGGAGGGGGAAAGTTGCGAGTTCGATAGGTTAGGGATGCGTGGCGGACGAGCGGGCTACGTATCCGGGTTCGTCTCGTCGTTCTTAGCAACGTACATGTACAAAGTTTTTTCATCCGAGCTACGGTTTATTTTATATTAATTTTAAAAGATTTAAATCATTTTTAGAATTTATTTAATTATTTTAATTTAACATTATACAGAACAGTGTTTGCTGACATCAGCATGATGTCAGCGGTCAACAGAGGTTGACTAAATCAAACTGACTAGTGGGTCTAGTGGGACCCACCTGTCATACACTGTTAAGTTAATTAGGGTTAGGTTAAACTAATTACTTCTTAGCTAGACTAACAGGTTAATTAGATTAATTAAGTAGGATAAATTAACTTAATTAATTTAGTTAATTAATTAATTAATTAAATTTATTATTATTATTATTTATTTCTTTTAAAAAAAACGTTCCAGGGCAGTGGCCCACTGTCATAGGCCCCCAGGGCCTTAGCGGATCGGGCGCTAGCGGTTGCGGGCGAGGGAGCGGGCGCCCGTTGGGGGCCGAAGCCCGCCCGGGCGTGGCGAGGCGCTGGCGCGGCGCGGCCAGGGGACGCGGTGCAGGCGGCGATGAGTGGAAGGCCACGAGGCGAGCAGATAACGGCGCGCAGGGTGCGCACGGGGCAGCAGCAGGGCTGCACGGCGGAGGGAGAGCTGCGGCAGCAAACAAGAGGACGGCGCCGGCATGGCCTGGCGCGGCGGAGCCAAGGTGGGAGGCGCAGCGCGACGGGGTGGGTGCGCGTAGGCGAGCGGGCAAGCGCGAGGAGCGGGACGGTGGGGCGCGCGGCCCAGGCACGGCGCGGGGAAGGAGGTCGCGGCCCCGGGGTGGCAGCGGGGCGCTGGGCCCGCACGCATCGACGGGGGCCGGCGCGGCCAGGAGCTGGGGCGCGGCGCGCGGATACCGTGTGCATGCACGGGACGAGGGAGCCGCGGGGAGGGAGGGGGCGCGGCCACGGCGGTGAACGGACGAGGAGAGGGGGAGCTCACAGGGGAGGAGTAGGGCATGGGCAGCGTGCGCGGGGTGGTCCGGCGAGGTAGGGGCGACGACGAGGCGACGGGACGGAGGAGCATGGTGTTGGGGCGGTGGGGCAGCACCATGCGGTGTCAGGCTCGGCGAGGCAGTGCCGGGCGTTGGCGATGACGACGGGGTCGGGGGCGACACGTCTAGATCGGGGAGAGGGGGCGCAAAGGGTGGAAGAGGGGAGGCGATGGCAGCAGTGCGGCGCCGGCGATGGGCACCGTCGTCGAGGTCGCGGAGCGGCGCGGGATCGGGGCGATCCCGATCCAGATCGTGGGGGGGCGAGTGGGGGCGAGGGGAGTGGGGAGTGGGGGGTTACGGGTTAGGGTTTCCCCCTCGCGGGGATAAGGCAGGGGCGGGTCGGCCGGCTGGGCCAGGTAGGCCGGCCTGGCCGGTGAGCTGGGCCGTCTGGCCCAGTTGCCCAGGGGGCCTTTTTTTCTTTTTAGTTTTGTTTTATTTTTACTTTTTCTTTTATGCTTTCTTTTATTTATTTAATAATTTATAGTTTTACAAAAAGTAAAACCCATACCTAAAATAGAGTTACAATTCCAACTACTTTCACAGAAAGTTTTACCCCTGATCAAAATAGTTTAGCATTTTATAACATTCAAAGACATTTATTTAATAGTTTTACCTACTTTTTTAATCATTTAAGTGCATTTAAACCTTTTATAAAATTGTGGTTTCTCCACAATAATTACCTATACATTATTTGGCAATACCCCAACATTTTAGTTTTAATATTTGAAAACCTTTACCGTTTGACTTTATTTTAAGTTTGAATTTCGAATCGACTTTGAACTAACACGAGATTAACAACAGTAATTGTGGTGACGTGGCATCATTAACGTGGGATTACTGTAGCCTAATTATCTGGGCGTCACACAAGCCTACATCATCAACAACTCCATCATCACCACCTCCGAGGAAGGAAACATGAAGACATGGGTATGGGCACTCCCCTTGGCAACTGCCAAGATTGGGGGAGTGCCCCGATATTGTATCACCATCACTTTTATCTTTACCATTTTTCTTAGTTCGATCCTTTTGGTAATATCTTGATCTAGTAGAATAAAGTTTTAGTATGATCTAGTTGTGAGTTTTGCTTTATGATCCTTCTATGTAATCAAGTCCGTGAGCTATATATAATAAAGATTAGTGTTGAGTCAAGGTCTTGATTATTTTTCTATGATCTTGAGGGAATAAAATAAAAGAGAAAGAACAAAAAAATAAAGAGATCATATGGATCTTATGGAGAGTAATGACTTCACATATAAACAGTATGATGAATAAATGTTGTTGAGATTTGACAAACATAGTTTTGGAAATCGTTGCAATTAACAGGAAGTGATAAAGAAAGAGAGGTTTTCACATATAAATATACTATCTTGGACATCTTTTATGATTGTGAGCGCTCATTTAAGTATGACATGCTAAAGAGTTGACATTGGACAAGGAAGATAACATAATGGGTTATGTTTTCTTGCATCTAAGACAAATTATATTGTCATGGATCATCCTACATCTTGAGCTTGCCTTTCCATCTCATGCTAGCCAAACTCTTTGCACCAAGTAGAGATACTACTTGTGCTTCCAAATATTCTTAAACCCAGTTTTGCCATGAGAGTCCACCATATCTACCTATGGGTTGAGTAAGATCCTTCAAGTAAGTTGTCATCGTTGCAAGCAATAAAAATAGCTCCCTAAATATGTATGATTTATTAGTGTGGAGAAAATAAGCTTTATACGATCTTGTGATGTGGAAGAAATAAAAGCGACGGACTGCATAATAAAGGTCCACATCACAAGTGGCAATATAAAGTGACGTTTTTTCGCATTAAGATTTTGTGCATCCAACCATAAAAGCACATGACAACCTCTTCTTCCCTCTGTGAAGGGACTATCTTTTATTCTTGTCTTATACTTCATGCAAAGAGTCACGGTGATCTTCGCCTTTCCTTTTTACATTTTATCCTTTGGCAAGCACAATGTGTTGGAAAGATCTAGGTATATATAACTAATTGGATGTGAGTTTTCATGAAATATTATTGTTGACATAACTCTTGAGGTAAAAAGTTGGGAGGCAAAACTATAAGCCCCTATCTTTCTTTGTGTCTGTTTAAACTTCATAACCATAAATATCGTGTGAGTGTTAGCAATTGTGAAAGACTAAATGATGGTTGAGTATGTGGACTTGCTGAAAAGATCTTATTGACTCTTTCCAATGTTATGATAAATTGCAATTGCTTCAGTGACTGAGATTATAGTTTGTTAGTTTTCAATGAAGTTTCTAATTCATACTTGAGTATGTGAATGAATTTTTACTTTAGCATAAGAGATCATATGATAATATATATATATATGTTGCTGTTCTAAGAATGATCATGATGCCCTCATGTCCGTATTTTATTTTTATCGACACCTCTATCTCTAAACATGTGGACATATTTTTTGATTTCGGCTTTCGCTTGAGGACAAGCGAGGTCTAAGCTTGGGGGAGTTGATACGTCCATTTTGCATCATGCTTTTATATCGATATTTATTGCATTATGGTCTGTTATTACACATTATGTCACAATACGTATGCCTATTCTTTCTTATTTTACAAGGTTTACATGAAGAGGGGGAATGCCGGCAGCTGGAATTCTGGGCTGGAAATGGAGCAAATATTAGAGACCTATTCTGCACATCTCCAAAATTCCTGAAAATTCATGGGAATTATTTCCAAAATATATAAAAAATATTGGGCGAAAGAAGTACCACAGGGGGGCCACCCACCGTCCACAAGGGTGAGGACGCGCCCTACCCCGCTGGGCACGCCCCCCTACCTCGTGGGCCCCCTGGTGGCCCTCCGGTGCCCATCTTTGGCTATATGGAGTCTTTCATCGAGGAAAAAATCATACGCAAGCTCACGGGACGAAACTCCGCCGCCACGAGGCAGAACCTTGGCGGAACCAATCTAGGGCTCCGGCGGAGCTGTTCTGTCGGGCTTCCCTCCGGGAGGGGGAAATCATCACCATCGTCATCACCAACGATCCTCCCATCGGGAGGGGGTCAATCTCCATCAACATCTTCACCAGCACCATCTCATCTCAAACCCTAGTTCATCTCTTATATCCAATCTTTGTATCCAAACCTCAGATTGGTACCTGTGGGTTGCTAGTAGTGTTGATTACTCCTTGTAGTTGATGCTAGTTGGTTTACTTGGTGGAAGATCATATGTTTAGATCCATTATGCATATTAATACCCCTCTAATTATTAACATGAATATGCTTTGTGAGTAGTTACGTTTGTTCCTGAGGACATGGGAGATGTCTTGCTATAAGTAGTCATGTGAATTTGGTATTCGTTCGATATTTCGATGAGATGTATGTTGTCATCCCTCTAGTGGTGTCATGTGAACGTCGACTACATGACACTTCACCATTGTTTGGGCCTAGAGGGGGGCATTGGGAAGTAATAAGTAGATGATGGGTTGCTAGAGTGACAGAAGCTTAAACCCTAGTTTATGCGTTGCTTCGTAAGGGGCTGATTTGGATCCATATATTTCATGCTATGGTTAGGTTTACCTTAATACTTCTGTTGTAGTTGTGGATGCTTGCAATAGGGGTTAATCATAAGTGGGATGCTTGTCCAAGTAAGGACAGTACCCAAGCACCGGTCCACCCACATATAAAATTATCAAAGTACCAAACGCGAACCATATGCACGTGATTAAAACTAGCTTGGCGATAATTCCCATAGGTCCTTGGGAGCGCTTTCCTTTATATAAGAGTTTGTCCAGGCGTGTCCTTTGCTACAAAAAGGATTGGGCCATCTTGCTGCACCTTATTTACTTGCATTACTTGATACCCATTACAAATTACCTTATCACAAAACTATCTGTTACCGATAATTTCAGTGCTTGCAGAAAATACCTTGCTGAAAACCACTTATCATTTCCTTCTGCTCCTCGTTGGGTTCGACACTCTTACTTATCAAAAAGGCTACGATAGATCTCCTACACTTGTGGGTCATCACGAGGTTGCAGGAAGCTCCGGCTGGTCGAGGGACTTGGCGACGCGGACGCCGGGGTTGGGGTCCTCGGCCGCGGGGTGTGGAAGGAGGAGCTTGTGCTCCTGGTTGTTGCACGGGGATGAGGAGGTGGGCACGGGAAGGATGGATCGGAGGGGATGCACTGTCTAGGCGAGGGGATCGAGGAGGATCGGGCGAGGGGATCTCGAGGTGGGAGGCGACCCGGTGGCGGCAGTGGAGGGACAAACCTCCTAGATTCTAGGGTTGGATCCTATATATATATATATAGCAGGTGGATTTAGCTAGGGACTATTTGGTCCCTCCGATCATAATCGGACGGCCCGGAATAATTAGGTTAGGAAGTCCAAACAATGAACCGATGATATTTTAGGGATATTTGAAGATGATCTGGATCCAACAGTGATGACAGCCCGGTTTGGGTCCGGGGGAGTTTCGGACGCGCACACGAGGGGGTCTGTGCACTATACAGAGAGACTCGGTTTAGGCAAGAGGGAAAACGAAGAACAAGGTTGGTCTCGGAATGGTCAACGAAAGCAAGGGCGGGACGCAACAACTACGAGCGGATGCAAGTTTTGAAAAAAATGATGGCAACGGAGTGTCGATGCAATGCAGATGATGATATGCAACAAACAAATAAGTCACATGGCGATAACGAAAAATAAGGAAGGCATCTGGAGCATCGGTCTCGGGTCCTTACACACTTCTCCCATACATTCCAAAACTCGATATGGTCCTACAAATCTTGGGGCTAACTTTCCTTTAACTCCAAATTGTTTAACTCCTCGTAGTGGTGACACACGAAGATATGCTCTATCTCCAATTTCATAGACTACCTCCTTGCGTTTAGTGTCGGCATAACTCTTCTGCCTGGACTGAGCTACCTTCAGTCTATCATGAATCAACTTAACCTTCTCCTCAGACTGATTAAATCTGGTTCGAAAAACTGACGATCCCCAACTTCATCCCACATCAATGGTGTCCTGCACCTTCTTCCATACAAAGCTTCAAAAGGGGCCATCTTCAAACTAGCCTGGTAATTGTTGTTGTATGAGAACTCTGCATAAGGAAAATTATCATCCCAACTAGATCCATAATCTAGCGCACAAGCTCTCAACATGTCCTCCAGAATTTGGATGACTCTCTCGGTCTGTCCATCTGTCTATGGATGTAAGGCTGTACTGAACTCTAGCATGGTACCCAAAGTCTAGAGTAACTGATTCCAAAACTTCAAGGTAAACTGTGTTCCTCTATCTGATATGATGGTCCTGGGAACTCCATGCAGACATACGATCCTAGTTATATATATCTTGGCCAACTCCGTGCTCATATAAGTGGTTTTCATGGGGATAAACTGAGCCACTTTGGTCAAGCGATCAACTACTACCCAGATGGAGTCATATCCTAATCTTGTCCTGGGTAATCAGGTGATAAAATCCATGCCAAGCTTATCCCACTTCCATTCGGGTATCGGCATAGGCTGAAGTAAACCTGCTAGCTTCTGATGTTCTGCCTTAACTCTCTGACATACGTCACATACGGCAACATACTCGACAATATCCTTCTTCATTCCTATCCACCAGAAATGTTCCTTCAAATCCAAATACATCTTAGTGTTTCCGGGGTGAATCGAGTCTGGTCAGTCATGAGCCTCCTGAAATATTAACTTCCTGATCTCTGAGTCATTAGGCACGTGAACACGGTCCTCAAACCATAAAGTTTTGTGCTCATCTTCACGAAAAAGTTTGGCCTTTCCTTTGCTCATCTTCTCATTTATCTCAGCAATTTCCTTATCATCCTTCTGAGCTTCTCAAATCTTTGCCAATAACGTAGACTGAACCTCCATTGCTGCAACAAATCCTCTTGGAACTATCTCCAAACAAAGTTCCTTGAGATCGTCGACTAACTCCGACGGTAATCCTCCGTTTACGAGGGTATTGACATAACTCTTGCGGCTCAAAGCGCTTGCTACGACATTGGCCTTTCTTGGATGATAATGCAGCTTCATATCGTAATCCTTTATGAGCTCCAACCATCTTCTCTGCCTGAGATTTAGATCCTTCTGCGTGAAGATATACTTCAAACTCTTGTGATCCTTGTACACATCACAACGGTTTCCAATAAGAGAATGTCTCCAGGTATTGAGCGCATGCACTACGGCTGCTAACTCTAAATCATGCGTGGCATAATTCAACTCATGAGGTCGAAGCTGACGTGAGGCATATGAAACAACTCTTCTGTCTTGCATAAGTACACCTCCAAGTCCCAAGCGAGAAGAGTCACAATACACTTGAAAGTCCTTGCCTATATCCGGAAGAATCAGCACTGGGGCTGTAACCAAACATTTCTTTAACTCCTGAAAACTGGCCTCACATTCCTCGGTCCATTTGAACTTGGAGTCCTTCTTCATCAACTCTGTCATGGGTTTCGCAATCTTGCAAAAATTCTCAATGAACCTTCTATAGTATCCTGCGAGTCCCAGAAAACTGCGGATCTCTCCAACTGAGGTGGGTGCCAACCACTCAGTGACAGACTGAACCTTGGTAGGGTGTACTGCTATACGTTCTCCTGATATAACATGTCCAAGAAATCCAACTTCTTTTAACCAAAATTCACACTTGCTGAACTTGGCATATAGCTGATGTTCTCTGAGCTTCTCGAGAACTAAGTGCAAATGTTCCTTGTGTTCCTCTTCATTCTTCGAGTACACCAATATGTCATCAATGAACACCACAACAAAATTATTCAAGAACTCCATGAACACCTTATTCATCATACTCATAAAATAGGCGGGTGTGTTGGTCAATCCAAAAGACATGATCGTGTACTCATATCACCCATACCTTGTGGTAAAAGCTGTCTTAGGTATATCCTGTTCTCGGATCTTCAACTGGTGGTATCCTGATTGAAGATCGATCTTTGAGAATACTTTGGCTCAATGTAGCTGGTCAAACAAATCGTTGATCATCGGTAGTGGGTACTTGCTCTTGATCGTCACTTCATTCAATGCCCGATAGTCAACAACCATTCTCAAAGATCAACCCTTCTTCTCAACTAAGAGCACTTGGGCTCCCCACGGTGATGAACTTGGTCGAATGTAACGTTTCTCCAATAACTCCTTAATCTGCTTCTCAATTTCCTCCAGATCATTTATGCGCATCCGATATGGTCTGTTTGATATTGGTTTGGTGCCGGGCAACAACTCTATCAAAAAATCTATATCTCGATCTGGTGGCATGCCAGGCAATTCCTCTAGAAATACATCAGGATAATCCTTCACAACTAGCACTTCTTCCTGAACGACTCCTGAGAGTGAATTTACTTGAGTCCTCCTTGGCGCATGCCTAGACACATACTTGATCCGTTTACCCTCTGGGGTGGTGAGGAGAATTTACTTACTTGCACAATCGATATCTCCTCCATAGATTGGTCCAATCCATGCCTAGTATCACATCCAATCCTTGTGACTCCAAAATGATTAGGTCTGAGGGGAAAACATGCCTACCTATGGTCAATGGCATCTGGAAACATCCTCTGCTTGCCATATACTCCGCTCCAGGAGAGCTTACTAACATAGGTGTCTTAAGGGCTTTGGTGGGCAACTTATACTTATCCACAAATCCCCTCGATATGTATGAATGCGATGCACCAGTGTCAAAAAGAACAGTAGAAGTAAATGACTTAATCAAAAACTTACCGATAACTGCATCCGGCTGCTCTTCAACTTCCTCCATGTTAATGTGGTTCACCTGTCCTCTGGTAAAAGGGTTGGGCTTCTTCCCCGAACTTCCATTTTTGTTACCATTCTTCAACTCAGAACACTCATTGGCGTAGTGGCCAGTCTTCCCCCTTGATCACTTATAGTACCCCAAACATCCGACTGTATTTTCCAACTAAAATGGAAAATGACTACCGAAATTGCATTGTACATCCAGAATAAACCTAAGAAAACATGATCACAGGCGGATACTTGACATGTTCCCCCTCGGCCAGGCTTTCTTAGCGGGTGTTGCTGGGTTGGAACGGTTCTGGTTGTTTTTTCCTCCATTCCCATTTCCATTCTTAGCCTCACTGTGGTTATGCGAACTTCCTCCATTGTGATCATATCTGCTCCAGCTTCATCTTCGTAATGATCATCACTGTCAGGGTCGGAGTCGGTGTCGTCGATTATGATGTAGTCTTCAGGATGGTTGTCCTCCTCGGGTTTGGGGATCTCCCATGAATATTCCTAGCTTCTTCTTCAGGTCTTCATTCTTCACTAGCAGTACTGCAATTTATTCTTCATATCCATCGTGTGTAGACTTGACTTCCTCTTCTAGCTCCATGTTCCTGGTCATCACCTTATTCCTGTCTATCATGTTGGCACACTTCCGGTTTTCCTGACGACGAATGTGTTGATTTAACTCATGGATGTAGGCTGCAATGGATTTATCCCTCGTGGTGCAAATCATCTCCCATTGCTTATCTTGTTGTCCACATATCTGGTAGATGGTGTCCTTGAGATGTTTGTGGTAAACCTCGCCAATGCGTCCCATGGCGATGTGGGCTGCCATGCTCTTTCCAAGACTCCAGGTTGGTGCATTAAAGGAAAACTATATGGGCTCAGTAACGGGTGCAAACGTCCTTCCTGGAACATGAACTCGAATAATCCAGCGCTCTTCTTTAGGTAGAGTAGCGGTGTAGGTCCCGGTGAAGCTTGGTATTCCGATGCTCAGGTACCTAGTGGCTTCCTTCAAGTGTCGTCCGAAATGGGTGTCGTCATCCGGTTGAGAAAACTTGTTCCTTGGGTCCGCCATCTATGGAGTAGAAAATGGAGAAGAGTCAGAAATGAGTAGAGAAGAGTGTCCTATGGCTTATCCTATTGGTCGCGTCCTACAGTCAGCGTGTGCTCTGATACCATCTTGTAGCGACCCGACCTCAGGCGGTCAAGTCTCTATGTTTAAGTGTCATCCCTAGATCGGTATTGCTGACACACACATTACTCGAGGTTTTATAACAGAGTTCAATCATACAATAATTACATCGAATGTCTCAAAAGAGAACTTAATACAATAATATGGTTGAAGGCCAACTAAATAAGATAACAACGGAAGCTTTGAAGGTGGTAGAGTCCATCCAACTCCGCGGCAAAATTAAGTGCATGACAGCGACCTAGCGCAGCTTACTCTTCGTGTGAAAATTCTGCACCATAATACGTTGTAGCTTGTGTAGGTCAGCACATGGAATATGCGGTCAAGATTACACTATAGAGCAATGAACAAGTAACAGCTATAACTACATGCATATATGGCTGGTGGAGGCTCTATGGTTATCATTTGCATAAAGCTGATTTTCCCTACAATAAAGGAATATATTTTATTTAACTACAAGTTTGTTTAAAACGTTGAGAATGGTAACCCCATCTCAATCCCAATTAAAAGTTCACAACCCATCAAATTAATTAAGTAACGTGATGAGATCAAATCAATAATTCAAGTACCAACTACTCAAGATGTCCATAACCGGGGACACGGCTAACCATGATTACTTTGTACACTCAGCAGAGGTTTGCGTGCTTTTCCCCACAAGACTCGATCTCCTCCGTTGTATTTCTCGCACTACATGGTGTTTGAGAAACGGATGACCGAGACACAGTCTTTTCGAAGAGGTCGCCTTAACCGATAGATAGGCCGGTACACCTACAATCCCCTACATCTGCTAGCCCATCATGGAAAGGATTCCCACAACTTACTCAACTATGCTAGAGCCCATATTGGCATGTGGCTGCACAGGAGACTTTCTATCACGAATACTATTGTGATCCCTTTGAGCCTGGGTGGCGAACCATAGGATGATCACACGGATGCCCCAGGATCTCCTTGGACAGCACTGGATCCCCAGGTGCCCACAAACCAATCCACCCAGATGTTATTTAAGTAGCCACCTTAAGTTAAACCTTAGTTAATAATAACTCCCACATCTTTCATGAATTCTCTCAAAAACCCAGTCCACGTCTACGAGCATAGCATAGGAGTATAAGCATAATGTAGTAACTCCTAGGGTTTGAATAAAAGGCAATAGGTTCCTACCTCATCAACTACTTCCCAAAACCCACATGTTAAACAAGTCCTATTCATGCAATGTTTGAGGGTTGAAACAAATGCATAAAAACTGGGTATTGAAGGGAATATGATCAAAGTGTTACTTGCCTTGCTGACGATCTGAAAACCCTAGTGATTCGTAGTAGCAAGCCTCGCACTCTGGAAACTCTATCATGAACAAACAATAGCATACATAAGCACTCAAGCATAAGATTCAAGGGTAAAACTCAAGAGAAAATATCCAAACTGAAACTTCAAGCACAAAGCTTCGGTTTGCAAAAAGAAACAATCGAATCGGAGTTACGAAACTTGAACTACGATCGAAGTTCGAAATCAAATCTGCTTGAAACCAAATTTTAAATTGTCAAAACCATGTTCAAATTGATTATCTGGATAGAGGGGAACAAGACGAAGATTTTGGCGTTGGTTTCACTGGATTTGGGTAAACGGGTAAAAAGTAACGAGGGTTTGAAGTTCAGCGACTAATCTGTGATAAAAGTATTCGCGGATAGGTCCCTAGATGAAAATTAAAACTAAAAAGAAAAACCTAACGAACGAACATTCGTAAACAGAGACAAACGAACGAACATGTTCGCTAACAGAGAAGAACGGGTCAACATTCCACTACTAGGAAAAGGGCTATAGATGAAATTGACACTAATGGCGCACCAGAGAAGTGGTGCGCCAGTACTATATACTAATGGCGCACCATGTGGTGATGCGCCATTAGTGTGGAAGACACTAATGGCGCACCAGGCACAAGGTGCGCCACAAGTAACAATTTTTTTTCATTTTTCCAAACATACTAATGGCGCATCCTGGCAAAGTGCGCCATTAGTAGTTGTAACTAGTAATGGCGCACCAGCCATGGAGTGCGCCACTACTGTATTTTTTTATTCTTTTTTTTGCAAAACTACTAATGGCGCACCGTTGCAAAGTGCCCCATTACTAGTTTAAACTAGTAATGGCGCACTATGCCACGGTGCGCCATTAGTATATATATATATATATTACTTTTTTGCAAAACTACTGATGGCGCACGGCCAGGAGGTGCGCCATTAGTATGTTGGGTTACTAATGGCGCATGGCTGTGTGGTGCGCCATTAGTAACCTGGGACCAGCTAGATATTTTGGATAGCCACACCTACACACTCACTTTCCCCACTTCATTCCCTCCACCTCCTTCTCCAAGCTTGTCGGCTGCCTCCTCCTCCTCACCTCATTTGCACCATAGATTCATCAAAATTAATTGGTGAAATTACCTTTTTTGATAGGTAAGTAAGGGGAAAGCTACCTTCATGTTGTAGATCTACTTTTTTCCCTAGCTCTCTCCAACAACATGCACATGCACTTTTTGTGGCCTAGCTAGATCTATGTATGTTTGTGGTGTTGCATATATGTTTGTGTTTGCAGGTACCGGTATTTGAAATGCGATAGTTGCCAATACGTGGGACGCCGCAGAGAAAGAATATTTCCCTATGAGAGCCGCACTGCTCACGATGGTGCACGACTATCTCGGTTATGGATATCTCGCGGGGCAGGTGGTCCACGGATTTTCTGGATGCGTCAGGTGCATGGATGACACAACGTATCGCCAGCTAGATAGAGATCCCGGGTCTTCGAAAACCGTGTTATCGGACATCGAAGGTGGCTTCGCGACGATGACCCATGGAGGAAATGCAAGGATCTGTTCGATGGTGAAATCGGACCCTGAAGACGCCCGCGTACGAGGAGTGGCGAGGAAATAGACGGGCTGTTGCAAAATTGGAAAGATTGCCCACTGCCGAGAAAGAAGCAAAAGGCGCCAGAGCCGGGAAAGAAGCGAAAGGCGCCAGAGCCGCTGCTGAAGGTATGGAAAATGAGGTCTGTTTTCTGGGACTTGTCGTATTGGAAGATCCACCGTGTGCCTCACAGCCTTGATGCCATGCATATCATGAAGAACGTGTGCGAGAGTCTGCTTGATACCCTGCTCAACATGCCAGGGAGGACCAAAGATGGGCCGAAAGCAAGGGCAGACTTGAAATCAATGGGCATCAAGCAGGAGCTTCACGCTAATGATGATGATGATGATGATGAGGTGAATCAGGACACAGAAAGTCATCGCAAAGGCAAAAAGGCCAAGAAGACGGGAAATGACAACCCTCCCGCGTGCTTCACTCTAAGTCAGGAGGAGATCGAGCAGTTTTTCACCTGCCTCATAGGAGTAAAACTTCCTTACGGTTACATGGGGAAGATAAGCAGAAGTTTAGCGGGATGAAGTCTCACGACTGTCACGTGCTGATGACGCAGATACTTCCAGTTGCAATCTGTGGGATCATGGACGCGCACGTCCGTGAAACGCTATTTGGCCTATGCAACTTTTTCGACGTCATCTCTCGGAAGTCAGTTGGCGTGAGGCAACTCAGAAGGCTACAGGAAGAGATCGTGGTGATACAATGCGAGCTTGAGATGTACTTCCCGCCCGCATTCTTCGATGTTATGGTGCATCTGTTGGTCCATATCATGGAGGATATCATCCAACTCGGGCTGATGTTCCTGCACAGCATGATGCCGTTCGAAAGGATGAATGGTGTCATCAAAGGATACATTCGCAACATGTCACGTCCAGAGGGAAGCATAGCCAGGGGCTTTCTGACCGAAGAGTTCATCTCCTAGTGCACGAATTATCTAGGCATCGAGAACCCCGTTGGTCTGCCCGTCAACAGGCACCTCGGCAGGCTCACTGGATGGGGTCACCATGAGGGTCGCTGCGAAATGCATGTCGACTTCGAGGGTCGACTCGCCGACTTTGAAAGAGAAAACCTAGTCATGCTACAACACATAGACGTGGTCGATCCTTGGGTGGTAGAGCACAAAACCTTTATTGAGAAGACGTACAATGACCGAGGCCAACAGAGGACGGACGGAGATATAATCAAAGAGCACAACTCATGTTTCACGCGTTGGTTCAAGCAGAAGCTTCTGTCGTACCCTTTACATGAGGATTCTTCCGTGATAGAACAACTCATATTCGCCTTGTCACAGGGCGCCGAGCACAACCTGATGACCTATGAGGCGTACGATATCAACGGCTACACATTCTACACCGAGGACAAGGACATGAAGAGCGATGGTTATCAGAACTCTGGGGTAACGATGGAATCCTACACCGGTAACAACAAGGACAGATACTACGGAAGGATCGAGGAGATCTGGGAGCTGAGCTACCCTGGAGAGAAGGTCCCGATGTTCCGTGTCAGATGGGCCAAGAGCGTCCTAAAATAAGACCGATATTTCACCACCATGGTTATACCCGAAGCCAAATCCAAGACCGCGGGCGCAAACATCACCGCGAAAAATGAGCCATGGGTACTGGCTTCCCAAGTGGACCAATGCTTCTTCATTACCGACCCGTCCAAGCCCAGTCGTGTTGTCGTGAGGAGAGGCAAAAGGAAGATCACCAGAATGGATGGAGTAGCCAATGAGGAAGACTTCGACAAGTACGGCGACCCGAAGATTGAACATGACGACGACGATGAAGTAGCAGCATACACCACAAGAAGAAGCAGGACCACCCTACCTAAAGGACATCCGTTCCACAGAAGAACTCCATTTGCGAAAAAGAAGGGAAGAAGATTGTGAACAGATAGCTAGCTAAGATCGATTGTATTTAAATCGTAGTCTTCATTTCTCGATTGTATTTCATGGACACTTTTTAATATCATGAATATTTTTAAATTTCATGGGCACTTTTTGAATTCATGAATATTTTTTCAAATTTGATGATATTTTTTCATATTCAATATGAAAAAATATTGAATATTCGTGAGGACACTCGATCTCGATCCCCCTCCATCTCGATCGCTATCCCCCTCGCCAGATCCCCCTCGCCGTCGAGCACCCCCCGCACCCTCCCCCCGCTCCATCGCCGCTGATGACCCACCGCACCCTCCCCCGCTCCACCGCCGCCGCCGACCCCCCGCACCCTCCCCTGCTCCACCGCCCTCCCCCGGCCCGCTCCACCACCGCCGCCGACACCCCGCACCCTCCCCCGCTTTTTGATGATATTTTCAAATAACAAATTTGATGATATGTTCAATTAAAAATAAAAAACAAATTTGATGATATTTAAAAAAACAAATTTGATGATATCTTCTGTTCTAGTCCTCATGAAAATAACAAATTTGATAAAAAAATTATTAGATGCAACAAGAAATAATGAAAAAAAGAAGTTACTAATGGCGCACCAGAGGAGGGTGCGCCATTGCTATTAGAAAAAAAGTTACTAATGGCGCACCAGAGAATGGTGCGCCATTGCTATGAGTGTTTTTATGGCGCACCCCTTGATGGTGCGCCATTACTAACATTCCCCCCTCTATAGCTGGATACCCGGCCCTTCGCCCGATACCTCCTTCCCTCTCCCTCGCCAGATCCCCTTCCATCCCTCGCCACACTCGCTCCGGCTCCCCCGCGCCGCCGCCCCCGCTCCCCCGCACTGCCGCCCCCGCGCCCCCCGACCCGCGAAGCATGTGGCCGCCGGCCTACCCACGACCAACCGAGGCGCCCAGGAGGACCGTCGTCGTCTTCCTCTTCGACTACGAGGACCCGGACGAGCTCGGACGCCCTCGATCCACCCCTTCGAAGCCGCCGCCGACCCGTCCGGCGACTGGCCACGCCCGCCCAGGTACCTCTCCTCCTTCCTCCCTCTCCACCCTTCCTCGCCATTCCCTTCCTCCCTTGTTCTTCTTGCTATATGGATCAGAACATATGGAGCATTACTATTGCTATATGGAGCATTACTATTGTTCTTCTCTGAACCATTACCATTCCCTCCCTCCCTAGTTCTTCCTCCCCATTAATTTGCAGGATCAGAACAAGTTTGTAACAGGATGCTCTACAATGTTGATTAGGTGCATTACTATTGCTATATGGAGCAGCAATTTACTATTGCTATATGCTCTAGTTTGTATCAATGTGATTGTAGTTTTTCTTGTCATCAAGTTTAGTTGATGTTTATTTAAATATAGCTTATATGATCAGCCACTCTATGTATGATTGTGGCTTGAAGGTTCTGGAAGAACGTTTTTCCTTCAAATTCTATCTGGTGGCATTGTCCTAGACTCCCTAGTTGTGTTGTTAATTGTGCTTCTATTAAAAGAATTGGGAGTTACTCACTGTACTATAACTCTGTAGGTTGAATTTTGGTTAACTAATACTGACATTATGAGAATGTAAGCACCTATTATTGCTACTGATATCATTGGCTCATTGCTGCCTTTGTGCAATGCAGAACTGTTAAGAGTGATTTGGAGGATTCAAGATTCTGTGAAGCTCTTTTGACATTTAAAACTCAGAACTGAAGGTACTTAATAAACTCAAAAGCATTGATGATAACTCTTGTTGCCTACAAACAGAGGTAGTTTACATATTGCATTGCTGGTGTTTGTTTATGTTCAGAGTTTAAGCATGTGTAGTGTAGTGTAGTGTAGTGAGCTTGTTCTAGTGTAGTGAGGTCTGAACCATTGCACGATGTAGTGTAGTGTAGTGAGCTCTGAACCATGTTTAGTGTTGAGTACTTCAAGTTTACTGAACCTATTCATTTTTGTGGACTTAGTGAACATGATAAGACAAGCCAGATGCTCTATTTTTAATTAACAGTAATCCATGATCAGCAACAGTTTCTTTCACTAATTTTCAGTTAACGGCAATCCATGATTTTTTTTAGCTAAAACTATTCATGATTTTTTGTTGGGTGACCTATTAGATATGGAATGGAAGCTCACATAAGTTGAGCTGATTTTTGTCCATATGAAAGCAGAGGACCATATGGTCTGTGGCCTTTTCATCCATATGAAAGTAGAGGCACATTGTGGTGCTAGTTTGCTGGGTTTTGTCTCCGACCATCGTGTCGTGATGATTTTGCAGGTACCCCGAGAGGCCCTTGAGTTTGCCGGAATGTCGATTAATTTCCGTTTCGGAAAATTCGGGTACTCCATATGTCTTATTTTCAGCAAAGGTCATGCTGAAATTTTCTGTGAATTTTAGCATGACTTTGCTAAAAATCGGACATATGGGGTACTTGCTACTAATGCATGGGCCGTGGTATCTTAGTACTTAAATAAGTAGGATCAACTACCTCTTGTGTTATGCATGGTCCTCAGCGTCAACAAACCCTAAATGATAAAACCTTGGCTTTTAGGGTGCCTCGGTGTCGATAAGAACCTAAATGATGAAAGCTTAGGCTTTTAGGGTGCCTCGGCATCGACAAACCCTAAATGATAAAAGCTTAGATTTTAGAATGCCTCGGTGTCGACAAACCCTAAATGATGAGACCATGATCTAGTTCCTTGACAATAACCAACTTTTTGACCAAACTTTTTTCCTATTTAGAGCGAAACATGGCCCACAACGATGAGGCCGGCGGTTCGGGCGGCAAGCAATTCTGGGAGCTGTCCCAGGAGTTGGAGGAACAACCTCACCGCTATGAGGATGCCGCGGAAGACACCGATCCTGACTACACAACCCCTAGTAGCGTCTGGGATGACACCACTGATGATGGCACCGTGGATGCCACCACTGATGATGGCGGCGCACGCACAGATGGCAGCCAACCGAAGAGGCAACGGAAGGACCGGCGCCCGAGCGTGCTCGGCACCGTCAGCGAGGAATTTACTGAAGTGAAGTCCGACGGGAATCCAACGGCGCCCAAATACGTAGTCAAGGGGTACTCGGTTCAGCTCGGGTGCATTCTCCGGAGCACCGTCTCGATCAACACCGAGAACCTAAGGCATAAGGATCGAGGGAATTTGCGCAGCCTCCTCTTCATGAAGCTGCACGAACGATACAAGTTCCCCGCTGAGTTTGCAAACACATGCCTCTCGGGGAATAAAGTCAACGGTGCCGCCCTCACGAGGATGAGCACGGCCCTGTCTACTTGGAAAAGCACGGTGAAGGCAATGATTGAAAAAGGTGATAGTTATGAGAAGATCAAGGCGAAATATCCTTTGATGAGCGAAGATGACTACAAGGAGTTCAAGATCAAGTGCGAGAGCCTCGTAACCTCTGAATCAAGTTAGTGGGGGAAAGAAATGCGGTAGTTGAACTTAGGGGTCCACCAACTCGGTCCCGGCGGTTACAGAGTGGCGGAGCCTATATGGGACAAGGAGGACACGGAGCGTGCCGAGCAAGGCCTACCGCCCCGCTTCGAGAAATACCGTGACAAGCAGACCAGGAACTTTCTCAGGGCCCGGTACAAGGACGACCCGGTAACAAAGGAGCTTACCACGGATCCGAAGACCAAGGCGCTTGAGCTTGTTCTGGTAAGGAATACACCCCCAGGTAATTAGCTCCATATGGTTGCATTCTAATTAATCACCAATATTTCTAAATGGTTCATGTTCCTTCCGCAGGACAAAGAAAGCAGTAGCGCGGGGTCGTCTCAGAGCTCCCCTTTCGACACCCCTTTGAATAGGGCGTTGAACGTAATGAAAAACAAGGATAAGCTCAGTAAGCCGACGTCAGCTGGTCGTGTGGCCGGCAAAGGCTTGTCCACAAAATGGTCGTCATACTATACCGCTGGTGGGCGAAAGGAGAAAAAGACCAGCTCAGAAAGCCAGTCGCGCGAGGTTGAAGCACTCAAGGCGCAAGTGGCGCGGATTCTGGAGATGGTGCAAGAGCAAGTGCAACAACAACTGGGATCGACGCTCACCGGCATTATGCCTACCTTGATTCATGGGATAACGACGTGGATTGCGGGTGGCCAACAGGGGCCGCCCCCGATTCCCAGCTTCACGGCCAGCAACTCGCACAACGCGTAGGTGGCGCCATTGGTGTCTCCGGCGGCGGCGGTATTGGTGTCTCCGACGCTGGCATTGCAGCTTAATGCACCCGGGTGTACGCCGGCTGGCACCTCGCCAGCAAGCGGCCCCTCCGTCAGTTGCACGCCCGCCGTTGGCGGTGCCTCGACATTAGCCGAGCTCGACGCCATCATCACGGTAACTAATTAAGCCTCTCGGCCGAGGACTTCATCGCCTTGCCTTTGACTAGGCATCCCTGACACCCTACATGTTTTCGCAGGGCGCGACCGACGTTCCATGCACTCTCATGCACTTTGTGAACAACGAGTTGGTCGATGTCGCCAAGGGCAAAATCATTCAACCAGGCAACCCCGTGTTCCACGGTAAACCGATGCCACCCACCGTGTATAGGGTTCAACTAGTTCGGGTGCTGCCAGGCTGCGAGGAGTTGTTACCTCCGATTCAACCTGCCGGGGCCGACGAAGATGATCTGATGACCCTCGGCACCTGCCTAAGCTGGCCCCTGCTTTGGCCGAAGAGCCAGATTCGTTTGGGGGCGGGGGACACCACCCCAAAGACAACACCGCTAGTCGTGCCAGCGCCAAGCCATGGCAAGACCGCCGCAACGCTACCGGACATGCCGGACATCCCTATGGCACAGGATCCGAACATACATATGGCACAGGATCTGGACGACGACGACAACGACGACGGTCGTACATTTAGCAACATCGATAAGTACTTTGCTGAACATGGGTACGATGATGAATTCTGTGGGCCTCTTTCTCAAGAACCCAACCAAGACGACCGCGGTCTAGCTGGTACGGCAGAGAAACCCAGTTGCAACAGGCGTCGTCTGGCGTTCAGTTCTCGGGAGACGCCTCCAGCTGCCGACTTCATCGAGCCTCAGATAGCCGAGGTGCCAAATATTATCAGCCCCAACACACTCAAGAAGGCAGTCTGTGAGCAGAACTCGGTCCCATTACAACAAAAGAAGATGGGATGGAAAAGAAAGAGTAACAAGGGTGCGAGCCAGCCGGCACCGAGTACGATCCGTGCTCAGGACGGGCCACCTTCACCTAAGGATATCTCGAGGAGGGTGCATGTGGCGGGTAGGGCGATGCTACCGAAAAATATGCTCAATGCTGCAACCGGTGCTATGCGGAGTCTGCATGACAGTGTTCTTTCTTTGGAGAAGCGGCGTCTCAGAGAGAATGATGTGGCATACCCGGTTTTTGTGGCCAAGGTGCCAGAGGGAAAGGGCTTTGTGGATGGCACCATCGGGGGTACGATCTTCCTGCGGTTTGATGACATCTTTGCTATGTTTAACCTTCATCCGCTGCACTACACCTTCGTTCGGCTGTTTTCGCTGAGTATGGAGATGCGGATCATTAGAGACAAGACCCCGGACATCGTGATAGTCAACCCCTTCTACATGCGTGCCAAGCTCTTGGGCAGCACTGGGGACCGCCAAGTCGTGAGTTCACACCTTGAAGGCGTCATTCTGGCAAACCCAGATAAGGATAACTTCCTCGTGGCTTACTTTCCCGAGTAAGTCATCCCTTAACTGCCCCGTAACATATGATTTCTTAGATTTCGATCGTTCTTTTTTTTCTAACATCCCGTGTTCTGTGCAGTGACACACATTGCACACTCATCCTCTTAAGCCCGAAATATTCCATGGCCACGTATTTCGACCCGAACCGTGACTCCAAGATGGACTACACAAATATTAAGAAAGTTCTTGATGATGTTCTCCCCGGCTACGCCAAATCTGGAGGCACCTTCACCAGGCCAGTTCGTAGGTACGGCAAGCACGTGTTTGCCCACAATACTAAGTTCTGCTGTGTCAAGCAGCCGCCTAGTGGTCAGAAGGATGCCTACTACGCCCTCCATCACATGCGGGCGATCGTAAGGGACCATCATCACCTTCTGCTACCAGATAATCTCAAAGATTGGGCCGCGAGCTTGTCGGCAATCCAGGATGCGGACATCAGACAAGAATTCTTTCGCATCCAGTCGGAGTTTGCGGACATCATCCATCAAGATGTCCTTCATACCTCGGGGCAGTTCTACCTCAGATATCAACCGTCCAACAGGGAGATAGACGGAACGCTACAAATGCAGGATGACAACGCCCGCGATTTCATGACCATCACGACAGACGGCGGCTTCATCCACGCTCCGGTCCCATGAGTCGAGTCGACAGTAGTGATGCTATGTGTAGTTCTAAAACATTGATTGGCTCATGTTGTAATTAAACTTTAATGAACTTGTATGTCTCTTTGGTTTGGACATTCGTTCAACTTAGATGTAATCGATGCTATTTATTAGTAGGACCATGAATCGTGCTATTAATATCATGTCTTGCTTTTCTCTTCCGATCCTTTTGTTGCATAGTTATATATTGCTTATGTATGTATTGTCTGTTGTTTGGCCTGTGCATAGAGATGCTGTCGTATGTCGTGTACAAGGGTAAGGTTCCCAGAGTCTACGACGACTGGGAGGAGTGTCGGAGACAGGTTCACCGTTTCAGTGGTAACAGTTACAAAGGGTAAACCACTAAGGCGGAGGCGGAATCTAGATATGCCCGCTATCTAGCGGAGAGAGGAGGGAGCGTTGGAGGAACCGGATGAAGACCAGTTTCATCGCGATGATGCTCATCGTGATGATCGCAGCTCTCTTCTATGTGATGGTAGTTTAGATGATCGATATCGACTTGTAATGTGAAGACAAACTCGATACTTGCGGTCTCGAGACTTGTAATGTTTTATCTTTGTTTGGTCTTTTGAATTCGGAGACTAATATGATGAATTGTATTGGGAGACTAATCTTCTATTGTATTCGATGAATCTGCTGTTGCTATATGCTGCTGTCTATATTCTGTCAAATAATATATTTTGTAACCTGTGCAAAAATCAGAAAAGTAAAAAAGAATAAAACATAATATTCATACTAATGGCGCATCACTACAGAGTGCGCCATTAGTATGCCAAAGTATACTAATGGCGCATCACACAACAGTGCGCCATTAGTATGCCAAAGCACATGGTTAAATATGGCCCCCTGGGAGGCATACTAATGGCGCATGGTGTTCTATACTAATGGCGCACTGCGTGGTGCGCCATTAGTATACCAGATACTAATGGCGCACCAGTGGTGCGCCATTAGTAAGAAATACTAGTGGCGTGATACTAATGGCGCACCAGTAGTGCGCCATTAGTAGGCAAAACTGGTGCACCATTAGTAGGCCTTTTCCTAGTAATGTTCGCTAATTTAGCAAACCCTAAAATAAAACCGATCTAATGAAATAAACCGAGATTAGAAAAAAAAATGGGTGGCGGTTTATACGGGTCGGTTGACGAAAACCGATGGCGGCGGTGGCAGTGGTGTGGGCGGCACGGGGCGGCGGCGCGGGGCAGGGTGGCGACGCGGGCAGCGGCGCTAGCGGCGATGGCGCTAGCGGCGGTGGCGGCGGCTGCTGGCTGCTGCTGGTGCTGCTTGGCGGCGGCGGCGTCTCAAGGTGAGGAGGAGGGGTCGGGGGGTCGGCTTATAAAGCCTAGAGGAGGTGGCGGCTTGGGGAGGGGGTCGTGGCGGCGGCGGTATCGGGCTCGGACTCCTCCTGGAGTCCGGCGGCATCACGGCGAGAGGAGGCGGCGGCGGCGGCTACTGGGCCTTGGCCCGACTCGGCTAGGCCGGCCTAGGGAAAAGGTTTTTTTATAAATAAATTTCGCCATGAATAAAAATCCTAATAAAATATACAAAATTCTAAAAATACCAGAAATAATTTTCACCGTCCAAACCTAATATTTAGGACAAGATGAACATTTTCCTGGCCTAAAATGCATTTTTTTCAAAAATACAAGTTTTCTCTAATTCAAATAAAATAGCAAATAAAAGATGAATAAAATAATAATTTGATTTTAAAATTTCTTCCCCAATATTTCTCTCTTGTTGAAGAAGTCATTTTATCTTCTCTCATTTATTTTTGTTATTGGAAATAATTGGAGAGAAAATATTAAAATCAAATTGATCCTTTCTTCAAATTTGAAATAAATTCAAATATGAAAATTTAGTGAAACCTCCAACTCTCTCCTTCGTATATGATGACCTATGTATAGCATCCAAATTGAAAATTGGGATGTTACAGGTATTAAATAGCATAATGGATCTGAACATATAATCTTCCACCAAATAAACCATATAGTAATCAACTACAAGATGTAATCAACACTACTAGTCACCCACAAGCACCAATCTATAGTTCCGGTAACATGATTAAACACAAGAGATGAACTAGGGTTTAAGATGAGATGGTGTTGTTGAAGATGTTGATGGAGATTGCCCTCCCCGAGATGGGAGAGTTGTTGGTGATGATGACGACGATGATTTCCCCCTCCTGGAGGGAAGTTCCCCTCGGCGGAATCACTCCGCCAGAGGGCAAAAGTGCTCCTGCCCAAGTTCCGCCTCGAGACGGCGGCGCTCCGTCCTGAAAGTCTTCACCTTATATACCAAAAGTTGGGCACCAGAGGTGGGCCTGGGTGAGCACAACCCACCAGGACGCGCCTGGGCTCCCTGGCGCGCCCAGGTGGGTTGTGCCCACCTGGTGGGCCCCCTCTGGTACTTATTTGCTCCAATATTCTTCATATATTCCATAAAAAATCGTAAAGTTTCAGCTTGTTTGGAGTTCTGCAGAATAGGTAGCCCGACGTAGCTTTTCAAGGTCCAGATTTCCAGCTGCCGGAATTCTCCCTCTTTGTGTGTACCTTGCAAATTATGAGAGAAAGGGCATTAGAATTACTCCAAAAAGTATTATTATGCATAAGAACATCATAAATAATAGTAGGAAAACATGATGCAAAATGGACGTATCAATCAGCATTACTTTCCGCAGTTTACTATCATGCTCTGTGACGATAGTTTATCTGATCTGTTTTTTGACTAATACATATCATTCGTGTCAATCATTTCTGTTGTTCCCATTTGTTATGTTATGTTACTAAGTCTGACACATTCTCGTCATTCTGTGTAGTCTTTTCAGAAGCATTCATTTCTACTCGCACTTGATAAGTCTGGAGTGTTGTCCATGCGTCATATGTCATTCTCCTCGTCATAGTTATTTCTCGCATGTTTCCATCATAGTTCATACCTTGTATTTGATACGTCTCCAACGCATCTACTTTTCCTAACGCTTTTCCTCTTGTTTTGGACTCTAATTTGCATGATTGGAATGAAACTAACCCCGGACTGACGCTATTTTCAGCAGAACTACCATGGTGTTGTTTTCGTGCAGAAATAAAAGTTCTCGGAATAGAACGAAACTTCGCGAGGATTTTTTATATCAATAATAAGAATTTCTGAAACCAAGACCTACCGAAGAGGGGCACCTGGGTGGGCACAACCCACCAGGGCGCGCCCAGGTGGGTTGTCCCCACCTGGTTGCCCCGCAGACCCTGAAACCGACGTTATAAAATCCTATTTTTCCATAAAAATCAGGGAGAAATAATTATCGTGATCCACGGGATGGAGCTGCCATCACGTCATGTTCTTCATTTGGAGGCCAGATCTGGAGTCCGTTTGGGGCTCCAGAGAGGGGGATCGTCGTTCTTCCTCATCACCAACCCTTCTCTATGTCCAATTTGATGATGCTCCCCATCGGGAGTGAGTAATTCCTTCGTAGGCTCGCTGGTCGGTGAGGAGTTGGATGAGATTCATCATGTAAGCGAGTTAGTTTTGTTAGGGCTTGATCCTTAGTATCCACTATGTTCTAAGGTTGATGTTGTTATGACTTTGCCATGCTTAATGCTTGTCACTTTGGGCCTGGGTGCCATGATTTCAGATTTGAACCGTTTATGTTTTCAGCATTATATCCATGTTCTAGATCCGATCTTGCAAGTTACAGTGACCTACTACATGTTATGATCCGGCAACCCCGGAGTGACAATAGTTGGGACCACTCCCGGTGATGATCGTAGTTTGAGGAGTTCATGTATTCACTATGTGCTAATGCTTTGCTCCAGTTCTCTATTAAAAGGAGGCCTTAATATCCCTTAGTTTCCAATAGGACCCTGCTGCCACGGGAGGGTAGGACAAAATATGTCATGCAAGTTCTTTCCATAAGCACGTATGAGTATTTACAGAATACATGCCTACATTATATTGATAACTAGAGCTAGTGTCGTATCGCCCTAGGTTATAACTGTCTCATGATGAATATCATCCAACAAGTCACCGATCCAATGCTTACGAATTTATCCTATATTGTTCCTGCTAAGTTACTACTGCTATCATCACTGTTACACTTGCTACAATACTGCTATCACTGTTACTGTCACCGTTATTGTTGCTACTATTATCAAAACTATCATACTACATTGCTACTGATCACTTTGCTATAGATAATTAATCTCCAGGTGTGGCTGAATTGACAACTCAGTTGCTAATACCTTCAAATATTCTTTGGCTCTCCTTGTATCGAATCTATAAATTTGGGTTGAATAATCTACCCTCGAAAACTGTTGCGATCTCCTATACTTGTGGGTTATCAAGACATGTTTGGCGCCGTTGCCGAGAAGCATATCTATGTTTGTTTAGTCACTTGGGATTATTATCATATTATCACTATGAAGAATCGAAAGGATGTTAAGACCAAGAGTTTTCCCTCAAATAAGAGGGGAGGTAAATAACTGCCATCCAGTTCTGCTTTAGATTCACCTTCTGTTAGAAGTAAACTTGCAACACCACCACATGTTATTAATTCTGATATGTCGCAAGTAATTTATGATGCTACTTTCTGCTACGGATAATGCTTATGATGATGCTAGTACCTTGCTTGATAATGATGATGTGCCACTTGGAGAATTTCTTGATAAACAAGTTGCTAGAGTAATACAACATGATGTTGTTGAATCTGATGCTGGGCTTGAAACTGAATCTCCTAAAACACCTGCTAGAACTAGCCTTCCTAGATATGAATTTCCTAAGGTACCGGAAGGTTATGTTATGAATGAGGAGACAACTAGAGATATTCTTGCTTGTGGGGATAGAGATGATCTAGAGAAATTATTATGCAAGTATAAAGCAAAATCTCTGAATGCTAGAATGAAATGTGATCCTAAGTTTGCTACTTCACCTATCTTTATTAATGATAAGGATTATGAATTCTCTGTCGACCCAGAGTTAATTACTTTGGTTGAATCTGATCGTTTCCATGGTTATGAAACTGAAACCGTTGTGGCACATCTTACTAAGTTGAATGACATATCCACCCTTTTTACTCATGATGAGAAAACTTGCTATTACTTTATTCTCAAATTATTTCCGTTCTCATTAAATGGCGATGCTAAAGCTTGGTACAATACTCTTGCCCCTGGTTGTGTGCATAGTCCCCAGGATATGATTTATTACTTCTCTTAAAAATATTTCCCTTCTCATAAGAAACAAGCTGCCTTGTAGGAAATATTTAACTTTGTTCAAATTAAAGAAGAGAGTCTCCCACAAGCTTGGGGGAGGCTTTGCCAATTACTTAATGCTTTGCCTGATCATCCTCTTAAGAGAAATAAAATACTTGATATCTTCTATAATGGACTAACCGATGCTTCTAGGGATTTCCTAGATAGTTGTGCTGGTTGTGTTTTCAGGGAACGAACTATTGGGAAATATGAAGAAATTATTGAATAACATATTGAAAAATTATGATGACTGGACTCCTCCTGAACCACCGGCTAAACCCACTCCGAAGAAGAGGGGTATATTTTATCGTCCTGAAGATATTCAAGAGGCAAGAAACCTATGAAAGAAAAAGGTATTAAAGCTGAGGATATTAAAATTTTAACTCCTATTGAAGAAATACATGGGCTTAATACACCAACACCTCCTAAGGTGGTAGTGGTAAATTATCTTATGAAATCCAATGATAATGACAATCCTCACAATATGCACCCTGGCCAATGCCTTTATGAGTTTGAAAACTATATTAGAAAACAAGATCACTTCCATGCAAATGTTATGAAACAATTTAAATACAATTATGATATGATTGCTCTCCTGAGTGACTTGTTATTTAGAATCTCAAATGATGTTAGAGATGTTGGAAAGCATGCTTCTATGGTACAAACTCAGTTAGAATAAGTTGATAAATCTCAAAGAGAGTTGCTTCATGAAATGAATAATAATATCCCTGTTTAAGAATTCATCCGATTAACCAGTTAACTTGCCGATTAATCCCTACTCATAGGGTCCCCGAGTAGCCGATTACCCGATAAATCATCCGATTAATTGATTAAATGGCTGATTAACTTGCCGATTAGCCTATTAATTGCCTACTCACCAGCCGACCGAGCAGCTACCAGTTATCGATTTCCTCAACAATGAATAATATACATGACTTTACTGTTAGAGTTGCAACTAGAGGAGGTAAAATGACTCAGGAACCACTTTATCCTAAGGGACACCAAAAAAGAATAGAACAGGATTCACAAAGGAACAACATCACTGCACCTAGTCCTACTAAAAATAAAAAGAAAAAAGAAAAATGATAGGACTTCACATGCTCCTAGTGAACCTGCAATAGAGAAACCTCCTGACAATGATAATGAAACTTCTATCTCTGATGGTGAAACTCAGTCTGGTAATGAACATTCACCAAGTGATAATGAAAAAGATAATGTTGATGTTCGTAAAAATACTCAACCAAATAATAAAGAACCAGACAATGATGTTGAGATAGAACCACCTGTTGATCTTGATAACCCACAACCTAAGAATAAAAGGTATGACAAAAGAGACTTTGTTGCTAGAAAACATGGTAAAGAAAGAGAACTGTGGGTAAAAAAACCAATTCCTTTTCCACCTAAGTCAACTAAAAAGAATGATGATGAAGAATTTTCTCGCTTTGCTGAAATGCGGAGGCCAGGCTTTTTGGGTACTCGCTTGACTAATATCTTGAAAATGCCTCCTTATGCAAAGTATATGAAAGACATCATCACTAATAAGAGAAAAATACCGAAAGCTGAAATCTCCACTATGCTTGCTAATTATACTTTTAAAGATGGAGTACCTAAAAAACTTGGAAATTCGGGAATACCAACTATACCTTGCTCCATTAAAAAGAATTATGTGAAAACTGCTTTGTGTGATTTAGGAACTAGTGTTAGTGTTATGCCTTTCTCTTTATATAAAAGACTTGATTTGAAGAAAATCACACCTACTGAAATATCTTTGCAAATGGCTGATAAATCAACTACCATACCTATCGGTATTTGTGAGGATGTGCCCGTTGTTGTTGCTAATGTTACTATTTTGACGGACTTTGTTATACTTGAGATGCCCGAGGACGACAACATGTCGATTATCCTTGGTTGATGCTTCTTGAATAATGTAGGGACTGTTATTGATTGCAATAAAAGCAAAGTCACTTTTCATATCAATGGTAATGAGCATACAGTGCACTTTCCGAAGAAACAATTCCAAGTGAATGGTATTAATGTTATTGAAAAATCTCCGGCAATCACTATTGGAAGTTTTAAAATACCTCTACCTACTTTCAAAAAGAAGTATGAAATGCTTATTGTAGGGGACATTCATATCCCCATTGAGGTAACTTAGTGATTTACGAGAGTTCTTCGGTTTCATGCTAATCGAAAGTGGTTGTTAATAAGACCTGATCAACCTTATTAATGGATCATTTTTGAGCGGTATGAAGTTGATGAATTTAGTAAGCACTGCCTTCTATCCCAACTTTTTGTTTTCTGTTTTTATTAGTCAAATAAAATAAAATGCCATGTTTTGTCTGTTTTTTTATTTTCCCATGCAACGAAAAATGACCCAAAGATGAATGTTCTCAGAATGCCATGAAAGTCTAATACAATTTTTTCTGAATATTTCTGAATTTCTGGTGCAAATAATATCAGAGGGAGGTGCACCAGGTGGGCACAACCCACCTGGGCGCGCCAGGACCCCCAGATGCGCTCTGGTGGGTTGTGGTCCCCATGTGGGCCTCCTCACTTATCTCTTTACACTACATCATCACCTACCTCCAGAAAAAATTCCCCATAGCTCTATCTCGTGTTCTTGCTCTCAGGCCCGCGGATTTCGATCTCTTTGCTCGAAGCTCCGTTTCCGAAACTGTTTCGGGGGATTGTTGCTTGGTATGTGACTCCATTGTTTATCCATTTAGTTTTTGCTTTAGTTGTTTATATTTTGAATAGTTAGCTACTCTTGGTGCTGCTGTAGATGAGCTTGCATGTTGAACTCTTAGATTGAATGCTTGCTATGGCCTTTATGTATCCCTATGAGTAGTTGGTATCATTCTTGTGAAATTTTGTTGAGAAAATTTTGTGGGCTAATAAATTTCAGAATTTTTGTTCATAGGAAAACAGTGAATATCTTTAGGAAGTTTGGCTCCAAGAAGAACTCCAAGGGTGTTATTGGGGAGTCATCTGACAGTGATCTCCATCTTCGGAGGTTGGCGGAAGTACGGCCGTGTGAATGGCCGCACACCCCATTCCTGGAAGAGGCTGGAATCCTTCAGGAGTTCACACAATATGCTGCTAATGCCAGCCTCACCGACTTCATCGCAGATGAGTGTGAACAACATAAAATCCTCACAAACATCTTTGTTCAAAGTTTTACTTTCCTTCCTAGGAATAATCCTCCTGAAGTGAGTTTTGATTTATATGCTGAAAACTATCAGATAGCACTTACTGAATTTTGTAACATATGCATGATCCCTTCTGATGGGAGCCTAGCCGAGCCTAGGCTGGCGGAGTTTGAGACCTTTTATCACACTTTGACAATGGGAGATTAGAGAGGGGTGTCAACTATCACTGCCGCTAGCTTGCATTTTCCTGCTTTTCATTACTTTGCTCTTTTCATTGCAAAATGCTTGCTTCCTAGAGAGAAGGTGGGTGCACTCAGCTCACCAGACCTTGTTGTTCTGCGTCGTGCATTAGAGGGCGACAACACTTATAGCTTGGGAGCTATTGTGGCACATCGCCTTCATATTAATAAGTCCAAGGGTAAAATACATGGTGGTATTTAGATACCACTATTGTCATATTATATCATGGTTGTTTTGATAACGTGTTGCCATCTGAGATATTTTATTTTTGCTCGCTAGCCGATTATGTCATTGATATGAGTTAATATAATCTTTTGTCGGCATGGTTAGTAATAATGTTGGCTGAGAACCTGGGTGTTGTTTAAGCTTATTTATGCAAACAAGAGCAAAAGAGTTCATAAAAGTTTTTATTTTTCACTTTCAGTTTATCAACTGAATTGCTTGACGACAAGCAAAGGTTTAAGCTTGGGGGAGTTGATATGTCTCCAACGTATCTACTTTTCCTAATGCTTTTCCTCTTGTTTTGGACCCTAATTTGCATGATTTGAATGAAACTAACCCTAGACTGGCGATGTTTTCATTAGAACTACCATGGTGTTGTTTTTGTGCAGAAATAAAAGTTCTCGGAATGGAATGAAACTTTGCGAGGATTTTTTATATCAATAATAAGAATTTCTGGAGCCAAGACCTACCAAAGAGGGGGCACCTCGGTGGGCACAACCCACTAGCCCCCCCCCCTCTCCTAGCGCACCCAGGTGGGTTGTCCCCACCTAGTGGCCCCGTAGACCCTAAAACCGGCAGTATAAAATCCTATTTTTCTAGAAAAAAATCATGGAGAAAGAATTATCGCGATCCACGAGATGGAGCCACCGTCACCTCCTGTTCTCCATCAGGAGGCCAGATCTAGAGTCCGTTTGGGGCTCCGGAGAGGTGGATCTTCGTTCTTCGTCATCACCAACCCTTCTCCATCGCCAATTTCATGATGCTCCCCACCGGGAGTGAGTAATTTCTTCATAGGCTCGCTGGTCTGTGAGGAGTTGGATGAGATTCATCATGTAATCGAGTTAGTTTTGTTAGGGCTTGATCCCTAGTATCCACTATGTTCTATGGTTGATGTTGCTATGACTTTGCCATGCTTAATGCTTGTCACTTTGGGCCCAGGTGCCATGATTTGAGATCTGAACCGTTTATGTTATCACCATTATATCCATGTTCTAGATCCGATCTTGCAAGTTATAGTCACCTACTATGTGTTATGATCCGGCAACCCCGGCGTGACAATAGTCGGGACCACTCCCGGTGATGATCGTAGTTTGAGGAGTACATGTATTCACTATGTGCTAATGCTTTGTTCCGGTTCTCTATTAAAAGGAGGCCTTAATATCCCTTAGTTTCCAATAGGACCCCGCTGCCACGGGAGGGTATTACAAAAGATGCCATGCAAGTTCTTTCCATAAGCACGTATGACTATTTACAGAATACATGCCTACATTATATTGATGAACTGGATCTAACTGTCTCATGATGAATATCATCCAACAAGTCACCGATCCAATGCCTACGAATTTATCCTATATTGTTCTTGCTAAGTTACTACTGCTATCATCACTGTCACACTTGCTACAAAATTACTACTATCACTGTTACCGTCACTTTTACTGTTGCTACTATTATCAAAACTATCATTGTACTTTGCTACTAATCAGTTTTCTGCAGATAATTAATCTCCAGGTGTGGTTGAATTGACAACTCAGCTGGTAATACCTTCAAATATTCTTTGGCTCCCCTTGTGTCGAATCTATAAATTTGGCTTGAATACTCTACCCTCAAAAACTGTAGCGATGCCCTATACTTGTGGGTTATCAGTATTCTGTCATGCTAATATATTTCGTTGCATATTGCATACCATGTTGTTGTCAAATTTGTAATATCCTATGCTTGAACTATTACAGATTCCTATCTTGATGAATATGGTCTTCAATAGCATGCTTGATTGAGATACCGAACCTTATTCCCGATGCAGTGTTTCGGATCAGTTCAAAACATTCGCAAGAATTTTTGAATCGCCCATTCACCCCCCTTTAGTTGATATACTCTCGGTCCTAACAATTGGTATCAGGGCGGGTTCTCTTTATCTCTGTTTATTAAAGGTTTAACCACCTTGGAGTTTTGGGTATGTCGTATGCAGGTATATCCTCGCACTCTGAAAGATTTCCTATCTTCGATGGAAATGACTATGTCTACCGGAAAGAGAGAATGATAATCAGACTTCAAGCCATCAACTTAGAACTATGGTAGATTGTGGAAAATGGATACACCATTCAGCACCCTGATGCTCCAACTTCTGATGACAAAGCTGTACTGCGGTTGAATGCTCAAGCAAAAGACATTATGTGTGGAAGTATATCAAAAGACATTTTCATTCGGTTCCAGGAACTTGATACTGCAAAGTAACTCTCGGATGCCATAAAAATGCTCATGAAGAATTCATTGCCAGAACAGAACCACACACTCAAATGCTTCATGCCATGTTTGCTGGTTTCAGAAGCCTTTGTAAGGAAAGTGCTATGGAACTCACTAACTGGTTGACCAATTTTACTGAAATACTTCATCAACGAGGAGTAACTCATATCACTGATAGAGATGTGGTCAACCAGCTACTGAGCGCTCATGATGCAACCTTTGATCCAATAGTAGCTGAAATCAAACAAAGACCAGACTATGAAGAACTTCACTATGTCGAGATCATGACGCCTTTGTCTATTCACAAAGAAAAAATGGAACTTGAAAATGGAAATCAAGAATCTTCTTTGGAAGTGAAGGGGAAATTCTCTCACACTATGTCAGTTCACAAGAAGAAGAAGATATCGAGAATCAACACACTATCGCAAGGGAACTGGAGATGGTCACAGAAAGGCTAAGTGATCTTAGGAGACCGAATTTGTGTCTCACGAATGATGACAAATTTGATTTTCCTGAATCTTCAAGAAAGTTACCTCAAAAAGATATGAAGAGCTTGTAGTGCAAACAATCCGGTCACCTCATAGCAGACTGTCTTTGCTGGGAAGGAAAACCTAGCAACTGATGGAAATATCTTCACTACATTCGTTTCACTCGAATGGATCTTCATAGTAAGCTCTCAAGGAAAAATGAATCTTCCTAATCCTCTTTGACGAGACCAGTCGCTGACGTGAAAGCTAGAGCAACCATCGAATCAAATATGAAGAGAATATCGTAGCTGAATCGAGCACGTGCTGATATGAACCTGGAATCTGAAGATGAGACTTCCGAATAAGAATCACAGGAGGAAGAGTTTCACAAAAGGATAGGAAGAAGCTATGCTTTCTTCGCTTATCAAACATCTAAAAACTCACTCGAATCAAACACTGATGATGATGCTTCAAGTGATGATGAACCAATTGCATTATGTCCTATGGCGAAGACCTCTAAGGATCAGGTATCAACAAAACAACAAAAATCTATTAATGAATATTGTCCTGAATACATTGACTATGCTAAACTGGTTAAGATTTCTTAGTCACAACAAGATGAGCTCCAAAGACTTGAGAAAAATCTTAGGAAAACAGAAGGATTACTAGTTGAAGAGATGGAGATGAATGAAAAGTTGATCGAATAGCATGATGCTTTCTCTTCAACTATTGATGATTTTTTCGACTGATATGATTCCCTTACAGTCGACTATGATAGTTTATCAAATGAATTCCTTAATAGCAATCAAGAACTCGAGTAATTGAAAGAGTCTCATAACATGCTAGTGAAAGAATAAGCTTCTCTCTTTCCCGATCAATCTAATAGACTTCTTGATGATTTTGTGTCTCCTTGCTTACAATTCCTAGAACGTAGCTGTAACGCCCCGAGACCGATGCACCAGGTGTCTTTCAGTTATTTGCCAATGTTGCCATGTCTTTTGCTTGCATGTTGAATTTTATCATGTCATCATGTGCATTGCATCATCAGATTTTCAAAACTTGCATCCGTCTGGGTCTCCCCGTTCCTTCCGTTGTCCGTTCTCAGCCCAAACACACTTGCACCCGCCCGCGGCACCTCCGAAATAGTGTTTTATAATTGGCCAGAAAATGTCCTCGGAATGGGTTGAAAGTTGGCATGCAGTGTTTTTATGTTGTCAGTAGGTCGCCTGCCAAGTTTCATCGCATTCGGAGTTTGTTTGATGCCCCAACGGATAACTATAGCGGCAATATAGCCGGTCTATCGTCGGACGTTTCCGGTCTCCGGAAACGGTTGTCGGGTTGCTTTTCTCCTCTCTCTTCTCAGTCCGACCACACAATTGACATCGTCCGCCTAACCCTCTTTGCATAGTGCATCGACCCCTCTCGTGCGCGCCCGAAAGTTGTCCCGAACCCGGCCCGCTCTATCGTCACCGTTGGGTCCGGATCATCCCCAAACATCCCTAAATCATCATCGGTTTCTCGTTGGACTCTCCTAAGCTAATTATTCTCGACCGTACGATTAAAATCCACCTGCTATATATACACAAGGTCCAACCCTAAAAATTAGGAACCTTGTCCCATCCTCCTAGCCTCCGCCGCCGCGAGTCCTCTTTCACCTCGGGATCCATCCTGATCCATATCTACCCAACCAGTTCGTTGCAGCCACCACCAACCCAAATCCCCTCACAACCCACCATCCTCCAGTGCCTCCCATTCGTCCTCCGCTCCCAACCAACGAGTGCCCGAGACCGCCTCCGACCTGTGCCTCCCCTGGATTCCCTCGTCCACCAACTGGAGTTGCAGCACCGCCGCCCGGCTCCACCACCTTGACTCCAGGTCCGGCCATTGCCGGCAGCAACGACCAACAGATGAGCACCACCCCTCCTTTCTCTCTTCCCTTTGTCTCCCCTCCATCCCTTCCTCCCTCTTGTGCTCATGTCTCTCTATCCTTGTTCTCTGGACAGGGAGACCCCCATGGCCGCTGCAGGAGCTTCACGCGACCCCGCTGCAGGCCGACCGAACCAGCGGGAACCACCTCTACGAGCAGAGCCACCGGACTAGCAAGCCTGTGCCTCGCGCCTTCTCCTCTCCTTCTATTTATTTTCCTCCCTCTCTGTATGTTCTCTGAACTTTCCTCGCCATGACCCTGCAGATCCCCACCGCGTCGGAGCTCCCTTGCACCGGATTTGACACCCCTCGCCCTGATCTGCCCGTTCTCGACGCTCGCATCACCATTAGCCACCCATCGTCGGAGTTCCTCGCCGGACCCACACCCGCCGGCCTCCACCGCAAGTTCTACGCCGCCGCTCCTCTGCTTTCTGTCGAACAGAGGAGCGCGCCTGCTGCTTCCCCTGCCTCGCGTCGAATCGCTGCAGTTGATCGCTGCCTTGCGCGTGGCCCAGATCCAGCAGCCCCAGCGTGCCCGGCCAGCCCCGTTGCCCTGCTCCACCGCACCCTCCCGCGGGCCGCTTTCCCTACTAGGCCTCAGCCCAATGTGAGCTGACCTCAGCGCCCTTTTTTCCCCTTCCACTGTTGGGCCAGCCAGCAGATTTGACCCAGTGTAGTATTTTTCTCAGATCTGTGAATTTGTCTATTATTGCAAAGAACGCCAGTTTTGCAGAATAGCCCTTGCACTTCATGCATATAATAACTCATCATCCGTGCATCGGATTAAAATGATTTATATATGTGAAATATGACTAGAATTTCATCTAGTTTCATAATATGCCACTTTCATGCATGTTTAAAATGTTTAAAATGATGTTTGCTTATAATTTGCCATATTCCCATGCTAAAATGATTTAATTCTTAACTAAATAACCGTAGCTCGGTTTTAAATAAACTTTATATGTAAATGGGGTAGAAAAATGCCTAGTTTAACATGGTGCATTTGTCTTGCATGTTTAACAACTCTAAAATTGTGTTTAGGGCAGAACAGTACCAAATCCATAATATGCACATGGGGATTTTCCAGAATTATTGTTTGTTGTTCCGGCCTCATTTAAACTTGTCTAGGTAGATAGTTTTCATATGCTTCACCTCTTGCCATGTTAATCAACATTTAATATCGTTGGGTACTGTCGGATGTGGTGTTTCGGCAAACCCTTAAGGTTCGAACACTGGGGTGCGCGCGAAGTCTTTCCTTCCCACCAATCTACGCCCTAGCTCGGTAAGATGTCGCGGACGAACTCGACGAACTCGCAACACAGAAAGACATGAGGTTTATACTGGTTCAGGCCACCGTTGTGGTGTAATACCCTACTCTAGTGTGGTGGTGGTGGATTGCCTCTAGGGCTGATGATGAACAGTACAAGGGGTGAACAGCCTCCTAAGGTTGAGGTGTTCTTGTGTGTAGGCTCTCGATCGAGTTGGATCGAGCTAAGGTGAGATGAGATGATGATCTGATCCCCCTACTATGGTGGCTAGCTCTACTTATATAGGCCCTAGTCCTCCTCCCAAATATTGAGCAGGAAGGGAGCCAACAATGGCGGGCCGATTTGAAGGGGGCAGCTAGTACAAGCTATCCTAACAAAAGTGGTCTTTCCCTGCGAAAAGCTCTATGGTGACGCCGACTTGGGCTCCACGATGACCTCCGTCTTGCCATCCTCCTGGTCTTGGTCCCGTTGCACTAATATAGCAACCTTTGCCTGATGCCTCGGTACTCTTCGCTTGCGCTGGCCTCCTTTGCACCAAAGAGGAAACAAGGATGCTGCCACTGGCGCCCGCCTGGTGCCATGCGTCATGGCTCACGTCACGAGGGTCTCGTGAGGTTTGCCCCGCCTTGATATCTCCACTCATCGTGAGACTGCCTGGCTAGGCCACTCCCGAGGAGGCCTTGCGTCGTCCGCCTTGCGACGCTTGGACCCTCGCGAGGGTCTTGGGTGCTTTGTTGGTGATGATGGGTCGTATGGCCTGCTGGCTCAGCCACGCCGCGGGCCGCAGGCAGGCAAGTCTGGGGACCCCCGTTCCCAGGACGCTGACAGTAGCCCCCGGGCCCAAGGTGAGCTCGGGCTTGGCTTTGCGGCGAAGCCAAGGGTCAAGTTCGAAGCACTGCGGGCCCCCAAAGCCTGCGGCCTTGATTGACGTGTGGTGGATGACTGGACGTGGGCGCCTCCACTTCCCCACGCTGCCCTTCAATCCGCCTGGCTATGCAGCCCCGCCTCTTACACAGTTATTCTTCTTCCGCCACGCCCGGCTCTTCCAATCTTCATGCTTCCTCGACGCCCTGCTCCACCGTCTCAGTCCGACCTGTGCTCCGCCCGATTCACCACCATGGTGCCGAAACAAGCAAAGAAGGGGAAGAAAGCTCTGTCATTGCCGACTGCGCCTCCATCCTTCGAGCCGGTGCTCAGCCGGCCTCGGGTGCTCAACGATGAGGCCATGGACAAGGTGCGCCCCATGCTTGCCTCTAGTTTCAACTAGTGGGGAGAGATGCCGGCTTGGCCCCCGTCTCGCACCAGCATGGCTCGGGCAGTTACCGAGGTTCCGATCTTCATTGATGCCCTTTGGGCCGGCATGCTTCCTCCCTTCTCCGCCTTCTTCAATGCGGTGCTCGAGCACTATTAGATCCACATTCTCCATCTCAATCCTCAGGCTGTGACCCTTCTCGCCATCTTCGCCTTCATGTGCGAGGCCATGGTGGGCATCGCCCCCTCCGTGGCACTTCTCCGCCACTTCTTCTCGTTTCATCTCACCGGTTCCCGGCATAACTCAGGGTGCGTAGTTTCCAGGCCGTGGCTGCGACGGCAGGCATGGGGATCGACTTCGAGCTCCCTTCATCCACGAGCGAGTTTCGTACGCGATGGGTGTTTGTTGACGCAGGCGCGCTCAACCCTCTGCTCCAAGCTCCGATGGGGCCTGCTATTCCAAACTCCATCTGGGGTCATCAGAAGCTCACGAACCCCTGCCTTGCCGCCATCTGGGCTAGGCTGGGGTGGTTGAAGGACCTTGGCGTGACTGCGCCCATGGTGGTGAGGGAGTTCGTCAGGCGTCGAGTAGCTCCTCTCCAGCGCCACTCTCGCCCAATATGGGACTTGCTCAGCAGACAGTACAACATGAGGTTTCAGGAGGAGGGGCTTCCTCTCGCTGCGCAGCAGACAGTGCTCACGGTCCTATCAGGTGTCCTTCTGCCAGATGAGATGCCCAGGAACAGCTGGATGTTGTATCGCTGCGAGAATAAAGCCACATTTGCCGCGAACATGCCTTCCTTTGATGAGTGGGGGCTGCGCCCAGTCAGCTTGGTGGGGCCTCGCGAGAACCCCGTCATCGTGGTCCCCTTGTTCGCCGCCGGTGTCGGGCTCGCCCCAACCGATGGTGCGGGGGAGCGAGCTGCGACGGAGGCCGGCGGCTCAGGTGCTGAGGAGCACATGCCGGGTGGTGATCCTGAGGCGTTGTCCTCGAGGGCCTGCGACCCCCCTCCTGAGGCGTCGGTTGCCGAGGAGACACGGCATGCGGCTCCCGAGGCCGGGGCTCCAGGAGCCTCGGGAGGTCGCAGTGGGGAGGAGCCGGGCTGTTCGCCTCAGTCAAGCTCCCCTGAGGCCATCCCTCTTGAGTCTTCTTCGGCTCCGCCGTGCACCGGCCGTCATGTCCAGCGCTTAGGTCACCTTTGTGTGGACTTCGAGGAGCTCCGCAAGAGGAAGGGATCCCCCGACGGCAGCAAGATCTTTGGGTCGTTGAAGCGATGGAAGTTCATCGCTATTGACGCGTAAGTATCTCATCACCGTGGCTTTTTGTGTGTGGTCTTCTTATCCTGACGCCTGTCCTCCAGGGCTCCTTCTCCTTCATCAACTCCCCCGTTGGCATTGAGCGTTGTTGTCCTACGTGCCGCCCCTAGAGCAGGGTCGGTCGGAGGAGCGTCCCTGCCTTCGGGACATGCTGAGTACGTGGTTTGGCCGACCCTCGCCCACGGTCCGGCGTGGAGCTCGGCGGGCGTGCCCAAGGCTCCTCCTCTGCTCATGAGAAGTCGCTGGCTGAGCTCGGTCTTCGGTTCCTCTTCCAGCTGCGAGCCTCGTTCAGCTTGGGCTCCTCGCGAGGATGGGCTGACGTCAGGCACGGTGTCAGCCCCCATCCCCCAACCGGGAGGTGGTGCGCCACTTGATGCTCCACCTGCATCCCCCGAGGTGGAGGACGAGGCGGGTCGAGCATTCAAGCTCGAGCGCGGGTGCAGCGTAGTTCGCTGCGAGCTCTTCCAGGAGGCGATGGGCGCGATGAGCCGCCTTGGCGAAGAGCTTGCGGGTGTCTACTCACGTCTTGAGGCTGAAGGTCTTCGGTTGGTGGAGGAGCGGCGCAAGCTGCGAGTGGCCATCAACCTCGGTCGCTATCAGCGTGACCTCGAGAATGCGAAGGCCGACGCATCCCTCAAGATTGCCAATGAGGCCCGCTCGCGAGCTTTGGAAGAAGCTCACGAGGACGATCATCGCCGCGAGGCTACGGAGGAGTGCGTGTGGGGGCTTCAGGCCTAGAGCGCGTCCCTTGAGCAGCAGGTGGAGGCATGCGAGGCCGCTTTTGCATCGCTGAGGGGGACGCCTGCGGAGGAAGAGGAGGTCCGGCAGCACGAGGAGGTGCTGGCCCTGGAAGCCGTGGAGCGCAGCCTCGAGCTCGAGCAACTTGAGACGAGGGAGCGTCAAGTCGCTCAAGCAGAAGATGCCGTCAGGGCCCGCGAGGCCGGAGTCGAGGAGCAGATCAATCGCCGGGTGGCCGAGGTTCGCGCAGATCTAGAGGGCAGGTACGACTTGAAGCAGAAGCTCGCCGGTCTAGAGGGTGCGTGCAGGGCTGCCGCCCTCAGGCCCAGGTTGGACGAGACCGAGAGGCGTGCGGAGGCCACAACCGCCGCCCTGGTTACGGCGCAGGCGGACTTGGCCTCCGCCCGTGCCGAGCTGCTTTCCCTCTGGAGATGAGTTGACGACGCCGAGGCCGTCGCACGGCAAAACAGGGAGGAAGTGCTCCAACGTCGAACGCTGGAGTGCGAGCATGCTCCTATGCTTCAAGACCTTCGGAACAGGGCCAACACCGCCCTGGGTTATATCTACGACGAGAATGCCCCGACCCCTCACTCGAACGACTACGCCAGCCACCTGATCTTCGTCACCGAGGTGGTGACGCGCCTGGAGGCTAAATCTACCAGAGCTTAGCAGCTTGTGGAAGAGAGGGGTCGTGGCCTGCTTCAGCGCGCCTTCTCCCGTGTCTTCAGCCATCTTCTGAATGCCGACCCAACTTCGACTTCGACACCGCCATTGCCCCCGTACCCATGGCCGTCCGGGGCGACCTGGCGCATTGGGTAGAGGACCATGTCGACGTGTTGGTCGGGGCCTTCACTTTGGAGGATGACGCGGTGGTGGTCGTTGTGGATGAAGGTGACGTGGTCGATGACGGTGATGGGGGTGTCGCCGATGGTGGCGGCGATTCCAACGAAGATGATGACGATGCGAGTGATGCGTTCGCGGGTAATGTAGCGAGTGATATCTCTGGCTGATCCCATGTTCGCCTATTGTTTCATCCTGCACGCAAAACTCGGGCATGGCCCTTGGAAGACTTGTAAGAGCATTTTGAGAGGGGGAGCCCCTCGTGTAAGCAAATTGCATTTTTTTACTTTCCCATGTGATGTGGGTATATGTCCTCGTGAGCTCATGAAGTTGGGGGTGAGTTTCCCGACGCGGTTTACCTTAGTCAGCGCCAGCTTAGGGCTGGGTCGCGAGGCGACGAGTTCCTGAGAATCCTACGGAGCTTACTGCCCCATTTGAGGGGGGCCGTAAGAGGTGAGCACCAGGCGTAGTGCTAGCGCGTGCTTGATGAGCGTGTGCTTTGCGCGGTCCGGCTCGTGAGGAGCTTTGCGAGGAAAAGGCAATGGACAAGAGTCCCAAACCAAACGAGATCCAGAAGGAAAGAAACGGTTCGAATGAGAAAAGGCACCCCCACGCACATCGATAAAAAATCAGCTTCAACTTAAGTGCAGATCCAGAAAGCAAAGCCACAGAAAGAGAGATCCAAAGCAAAACGCCGCGTCCGGCACCTAGTCTAGTCTTCGGGTCTTCAAGTCTTCGCACCAGCGCGGAGCTAAGTGCTGCCACTAGGCGTGGGAGGGAGCCCCAGGGCCTGAGGCCGGCGCTCCTGAGACTCCGGGGCGTGTACTGCCCCAACTCATTATTACGTGAGAGTGTCACGGGCGGCGAGCTTCAGAGGCACCGGGCCTTCTTCACAGGTACCGGCCTTGCTTCATATCACCAGCCGAGGGCCCCGCCTTGCGCCACCCTGGACCTCCTTTGAGCCGACCGGTCACCAGGACGACACAAAGGAGGGAAAGGGGACGCCAGCGGTTCCCTCGGCGACCACGAGTCCTCTGCCGGGGGAAGGGTTGTCGAAGCCACCCCGGCAGAGGGCCTACCTCCGGGTGTCCCCTGGTTTCGTGTGCCTTGGGGAGGGGCCTTGCTCCTGGCTTCCTCCCGGCGGCCCCCAGCGTGTCTCCCTTGTCGAAACGGGCGCCTCCATGCCATGGTCGTCGATCGATCCTGCAACCTGATTCATCTACAGCCCATGGTTAGCATAAGCCTGTTCCTGAGAGATTAGCGGTACCCTATAGTTCTTGGAAGGCTTCGACTCCTAGCGCCCCCTCCCCCTAATCTTCTCCAATGAACGAGCCAGGGTCGTCCTCTGGTGCGTACCCTTGGTCCATCATGCGGGGCACGTAGGCTTCCAGGGCCGTCACCCCGTACACCTCGCCGTGGTGCCCCACGCTCCATGTTGCTCGACCCATGGTGACGCCCTGGGGATGACTGTACGGCATCCGGCTAGGACCGTGGGGCGACGCTTGCGCCCGTGCCCGCCGCGGGCGGCATGGGGGAGTCGGAGCACCCAACGCCGCCGGCTGTGCTGATATTGATGAAGCCCCGGGGAGTAGTTGATGGCGCGCGGATGTGGTGAGGTTCGCCGCGCGACTCTGCAGCGGCCTGGGGAGGAAGTCGATAGAGAAGGGTGGCGCTCCCGACGCCGCTGCATCCAGCAGCTCGGGAACACGCTCCAGCAGTGTGTCCCGACCGCTTTCCATCAGCCTGCACCGCAGCAGCTCCCTTGCCATGGTGAGTGATGCCCGCATGTTTGCTTGCTCCCATCGTGAGTGCGGTGCCGTTGCTGCGGCATGGCTCGCCGCTCTTGCGGCGGCCCGCACCTGCCGTGGGGTGAGGGTGGATGACGCTTGGCCATGCTGCCCGCGCCCGGCGGAGTTTGGCAGTGCCCGTGCCGCCTGGAGTGCGGGGTCGAGACCTTCATGGGCAGGAGGCACTGCCCGGGCTGGCCAGGCTGCCCAGCGGTCGAAGCCAGCCATGAGTCGCCGAACATCATGGCTGAGGAGCGTCAACGAGCTGGCCGGTGGAGGAGGAGCTCTGGCGCACCCCTACCCGGCATGCCAAATGTCGGATGTGGGGTTTCGGCAAACCCTTAAGGTTCGAACACTGGGTGCGCACGACCTTTCCTCCCCACCAATCTACGCCCTAGCTCGCTAAGATCTCGCGGACGAACTCGACGAACTCGCAACACAGAAAGACGCGAGGTTTATACTGGTTCGGGCCACCATTGTGGTGTAATACCCTACTCCAGTGTGGTGGTGGTGGATTGCCTCTAGGGCTGATGATGAACAATACAAGGGGTGAATAGCCTCCTGAGGTTGAGGTGTTCTTGTGTGTAGGCTCTCGATCGGGTTGGATCGAGCTAAGGTGAGATGAGATGATGATCCGATCCCCCTACTGTGGTGGCTAGCTCTACTTATATAGGCCCTGGTCCTCTTCCCATATATCGAGCGGGAAGGAGCCAACAATGGCAGGCCGATTTGAAGGGGGGCAGCTAGTACAAGCTATCTTGACAAAAGTGGTCTTCGCCTACGAAAAGCTTTGTGGTGACGCCGTCTTGGGATCCACGATGACCTCCGTCTTGTCGTCCTCCTGGTCTTGGTCTTGTTGCACCAATATAGCAACCTTTGCCTGATGCCTCGGTACTCTTCGCCTGCGCTGGCCTCCTTTGCACCAAAGAGGAAACAAGGACGCTGCGCGCTGGCGCCCACCTGGTGTCGTGCGTCATGGCTCACGTCATGAGGGTCTCATGAGGTTTGCCCCGCCTTGATATCTCCGCTTGTCGTGAGCCTGCCTGGCTAGGCCACTCCCGAGGAGGCCTTGCGTCGTCCGCCTTGCGAGGCTTGGACCCTCGCAAGGGTCTTGGGTGCTTTATTGGTGATTATGGGCCATACGGCCTGCTGGCTCAGCCACGCCGCGGGCTGCAGGCAGGCAAGTCTGGGGACCCCCGTTCCTAGGACGCCGATAGGTACATAAACGAGATCGAACTAAATAACTTGAATGTGGTGTTCCGTCAATATGCAACGGAGTTGCATATTGAGCTCCACTTAATTTGTAGCATTGTTTGTTGCTCTTTGACATGCCATGCCTCATTAAAACGGACATGCATCATACTTGGTTGTGCATCATGCCATGTTTATGTGATGGTTGTTTACTATGGTGCTTGCTTCTTTCCGGGTTGCTTCAGTTTCGTTCCGGAGTTGTGATGATCTGTTCGACTGCGTCCGTTTGTCTTCTTCATGGACTCGTTCTTATTCCTTGCGGGATTTCAGGCAAGATGACCATACCCTCGAAATCACTTCTATCTTTGCTTGCTAGTTGATCACTCTATTGCTATGTCGCGCTACCTACCACTAGCTATATCATGCCTCCCATATTGCCATGTCAAGCCTCTAACCCACCTTTCCTAGCAAACCGTTGTTTGGCTATGTTACTGCTTTTGCTTAGCTCCTCTTATAGTTTTGCTAGTTGCAGGTGAAGATGAAGCTGGTTCCACATTGGAACATGGATATGTTGGGATATCACAATATCTCTTATTTAATTAATGCATCTATATACTTGGTAAAGGGTGGAAGGCTCGGCCTTATGCCTGGTGTTTTGTTCCACTCTTGCCGCCCTAGTTTCCGTCATACCGGTGTTATGTTCCTTGATTTTGCGTTCGTTATACGGTTGGGTGTTATGGGAACCCCTTGACAGTTCGCTTTGAATAAAACTCCTCCAGCAAGGCCCAACCTTGGTTTTACCATTTGCCTCACCACCACCTATTCTTTTCCCTTGGGAGTCGCGCTCTCGAGGGTCATCTTTATTTTAACCCCCGTCGGGCCAGTGCTTCTCTAAGTGTTGGTCCGAACCAGAGCCACTTGCCGCGCCACCTTGGGGAAACTTGAGGGCTGGTTTTAGCGGTACGTAGTATTCATCCGGTGTTGCCCTGAGAACGAGATATGTGCAGCTCCTATCGGGATGTCGGTGCATCGGGCGGTCTTGCTGGTCTTGTTTTCCCATTGTCGAAATGTCTTGTAACCGGGATTACGAGACTGATCAGGTCTTCCCGGGAGAAGGAATATCCTCCGTTGACCATGAGAGCTTGTGATGGACTAAGTTGGGACACCCCTGCAGGGTATAAACTTTCGAGAGCCGTGCCCACGGTTATGTGGCAGATGGGAATTTGTTAATATCCATTTGTAGAGAACTTGACACTTAACGTAATTAAAATGCATCAACCGCGTGTGTAGTCGTGATGTTCTATTTTCGGTGGAGTCCGGGAAGTGAGCACAGTCTTGTGTTATGCTTGAACGTAAGAAGTTTTAGGATCATTTCTAGCTTCATGACCGTTGCGTTGCTTCTTTTATCGCTCTTATTTGTGTATGTTAGCCACCATATATGCTTAGTGCTTGCTACAGCTCGACCTCACTACCCTTTCCTACCCATGAGCTTAAATAGTCTTGATCTCGCGGGTGTGAGATTGCTGAGTCCTCGTGGCTCACAGATACTTCCAAACAGTTGCAGGTGCTGATGATACCAGTGCAGATGCCGCAACCGAGCTTAAGTGGGAGCTCGATGAAGATCTTGTTTGTTGTGTTGTTTCGTTTCCTGTTGATCAGTAGTGGAGCCCAGTTGGGACGATCGGGGATCTAGCATTTGGGGTTGTCTTCTTTTATTTTGGTTCCGTAGTCGGACCCTTTGATTGTATTTTGTATGATGTATGAATTATTTATGTATTGTGTGAAGTGGCGATTGTAAGCCAACTCTTTATCCCTTTCTTATTCAGTACATGGGATGTGTGAAGATTACCCCTCTTGCGACAAGCCTACCATGCGGCTATGCCTCTAAGTCATGCCCCGACACGTGGGAGATATAGCCGCATTGTGCGTCTAACAAGTTGGTAATCAGAGCCATCCCCGACTTAGGAGCCCCATGCTTGATCGAATCACTGACGTTGTTGAGTCTGGAACAAAATGTTTTGAGTCTTAGGACTATATATATTGGAGAGTAGGATTCTTTTTAATCCCCAGTCCCTTCGTCGCTCTGGTGAGGCCTCCTGACATAGAAGTTTTGACTCTTCTCTCCTCAAATTTCACAAAAAAAATAGGATCACGCGGGTATCTCAGAATCGTTCCGATGGTTTTGTGACGAGAACATTGTTCTTGGTGCCTCCTGACATTAAAGGGTTGTGGCAGTGTCCCGAGGAGTTGAGCTCCGAGGTGTTGTCGTCACAATTTTATCGTTGCAGTTCTAGAATACCTGAGTTTCACCGACATAGAAAATCTCTTTTATGTAGTTGTTGGTGAGATAACCTCGACGCCACCCAGTACTGGGGCGGGAGTTCGGGAGTATTGCCATAACTTGTATAACGGATGCTTTTCGAAGGTTGAGGTACACAATTTCCGAAGGTTTCTTGGTTATGTGTTGAAGGATGGATACAGCTGGATGTAGGTATTGTTAGTTTGGGTGAGATGTTATGCTTCCCTGTATCCCCAACACCTGATTGCATAACTAGAAAGTTTCGGGAGTTTATAAGTGGGAATTCAAGTATCACGTAGGATATCTTTCCAACAGACACATGATACGATATGGGATCTATCATATGTTTGTTCCGGCTTATGCTACAAGCCAATTCTTTGTTTTCTTTTATTTGTGGTATTCGAGTTGCTTCAATGTCAAGTGTTGATTCCATACCTTTCCTAAGCGGTGTTCTCGTATTTCTACGTGGATGCTAATCCATCGTGATCATCGAGATTGTCATGTCAATTCTTCCCAACCAGTGTGATTCTCTTCAAGATGATCCTATCATTTTTTTCCCATTTGAAAGATCCAATCTCAGTTTTCTCAACATTGTTCGTTTCATCCGTTCCCAAGTTGTCTTTGTTTTTCCCGCCCTCCCACCCTTTTTCTTCAAGGACTCAGATTTCTGAATCAAGTATCCATCTTATGGATGTGAATTTTCTTCATTCTTTCCTCAATGTTCTTATCCGGTGATTCTCAGGAAGATACTAAGGAAGCTTCAAGTTCATCATTCTCCATTCTCTTTCTTCTCCGGTGGGTTTAATTCAAGCTTTGTCGATCATATCTTTTCCTCGTTTCAAATGCTTTCTCATGCCGGTGCACCTCTTAATCGTTCATCTCTCTCTATTCATATCCGAAGTGCTGAGGATATCTCAGAAGATTCAAGTTTCCATTCTCAATTCGCTCAAGTTCTTTTGAGGATGTTATCTCATTCAAGCCATTTAAATCAACCGATGCAATCTCCCTTTCAAGTAATCGTTCGAAGGTGTTTCTTTTGAGTGGGCCCTAACCCACAGGTCTTTTCTTAGGATCTTACCTGACTCTTCTAATTTTCCGGAGTTATTCCCAAATTCTTTTCGAAGTTTGACGAAAGAATGAGTTATTATCAGTCAAATGCCTTTCTCCAAGATCTTTCAAAAAATCATCATTGGTTCAACCTTTCTATCTCTTCATTCCGAAGTGCCTCAACAATTCATGATGGTGTTTCTCGTCGTCATTCTCTGATTTGATGACCGAAGAAGATTTTTTCTCTCAATCTTATCCGTTCTCTCAAGATGTGTGGTTCTAGCATTATGCCATCCTCTCACAATTGTTTTCGATTGTGAAAATTCGTTTCACCCATCTGGAGCAATTCAGGAGTCTTTTCAGTTTGATTCTCCGGAGCCATCATCTCAGAATTATTCATCCTCAGTGTGTAGCTATCGTTCTCCAAATCTTACCGGTGCGTCGTTCAAGTTTTCTCTAATCAGATCGTGATCTCTTCGTTCTCATGTATCTAAATTCCCTCAAGTATCTTCTTTCGTTCTCTAACTCTTCCTGGTGTTTTCCTTATCTTTTCTTCGTTCATTTTCAATTCTTACGGTGGTTCGTTCAAGAGTTCTCTTCCTTCGTTATCATATAGATTCATTCATTCTTTCCAATCCTTTCTAACGGAATAAGTTTGCACTATATCTCTCTTAATCCTTTCTAACGGAATAAGTTGTATGCAATCCGTTGGTGTTCATCAATTTAAATTGGTCAAGGATACACATAACATAATTCTTATTCTTGCTTCATCCAAATGATGGATTCATTCTTCCGGAGTTTGTTCATGATGAGTAAATTCTCGGTTCAAGTGCTTCATACTTTTCCCGGAGTTCCAAGATCTCTCAACTATATCACCATGAAGATTCATCTAAATCATTGTAAGGATTCACCTTGTGTTTTCAACTTCTCTTTCTTTCTATCATCCTTTTATTATTGGAGTTCTTCATGGAGGCTCTACATGATGGTTCATCAAGGATTTAATTCCTTCTCGAAGTGTTCATCAAGATTCTTTTCAGAGGAGCTCAAGTATTCTTCATCTTTCATTTCAAAGTTCAATCCCTTCTCCCTTATCTTTTGAGGTGGTGTTATGTCATTCTTGATAATTTCCCTTCGTGTTTCATGATTCACAAGTTATAAAGAATGAGGTATTTTAAATCCATCAATCTCTTTGTTGGAGTTATCTTGGGTTATATTTCACCTAAAGCTTTCCCTAAGGATTGTTACTATTTATGGTGCTTATAAATGACCCAAGTTCTTCATTTATCCTCCCGATGAAATAAGTTTCTCGTCTCCTTGTTCATATCAATCCAATCTATTTTTTCGTTAGTGGCACAATTTCACCTCAAGTTTTCGATATGTTTTCCATAAGCTCACAACAAGCTTACTGTTTTCATTGTTGGTTTTCCAACAACTACATTCAACCTTTTCTTCGTAAGCATGCTCTTTCAATTATATTTGCGAGAGTTGTCATTCGTCTTCTCCGTTCTTTTTCTTTCAAACCATCTAGTTTTCCATTCATTTGTTCCGGAGGCATGGTGATGTTGCTCTCTTCGTCCATCATCTCGTTTTGCCAAGATCATGCTCTTTCCTTTGCCTATCCATTCAACTGGGGCGTCATGTCCTACATTCAAGTTCTTCCCATTTTGTCAAGTTTTACCTCCCTTCTCAACCGGAGTGCTATCTGTAATCTTTCTTACCCATTGTGCCATTCTTTCAATAGTTTGGAGGCAGTGTGTTGTTGATTTCGTCAAGATCATCCAATCTTTCCAAGTTCATGTTCAATTTCTTTCATTTACAGTCGGAGTGCTGCCCAAATTATATCATTCTTATTCCTTCTCTATCTTGTTTTAACTGGAGTGGTTTCAATATCTATCATGGCACTTAACCTCAAGGTTTTTCGCAATGTTCTTTGTTCCTCTTTTCTAACGGAGTGTTTTCAACTTTGTTCATCTTTGTTGCATTCTTCTTTAAAATTTGTTCAACCTCTCAAGGTTCTTTGGTTTCACCCATTTGTCAAAGAAGCAACTTAGTTTTACCTTTTCTCTTCCTCTTTTGTTTCTCCCCGGTGCCATCCTAGATCTCGGGACGAGATCCTCTTGTAGTGGTGGAGTGTTGTAACGCCCCGGGACCGATGCGCCAGGTGTCTTCCAGTTATTCGCCGACGTTGCCATGTATTTTGCTTGTGTGTTGCATTTTATCATGTCATCATGTGCATTGCATCATCAGGTTTTCAAAACTTGCATCCGTCCGGGTCTCCTCGTTCCTTCCGTTGTTCGTTCTGAGCCTAGACACACTTGCACGCGCCCGCGGCACCTCCGAAATAGTGTTTTATAAGTGGCCAGAAAATGTTCTCGGAATGGGTTGAAAGTTGACATGCGGTATTGTTATGTTGTCAGTAGGTCTCCCGCCAAGTTTCATCGCATTTGGAGTTCATTTGATGCCCCAACGGATAACTATAGTGGCAATATAGCCGGTCTATCGTCGGACGTTTCCGGTCTCCGGAAACGGTTGCCGGGTTCCTTTCCTCCTCTCTCTTCTCAGTCCGCCCACACACTTGACATCGTCCGCCTAACCCTCTTTGCACAGTGCATCGATCCCTCGTGTGCGCGCCCGAAAGTTGTCCCGAACCTGACCGCTCTATCGTCACCGTTGGGTCCGGATCATCCCCAAACATCCCTAAATCATCATCGGTTTCTCGTTGGACTCTCCTAAGCTAATTATTCTCGACTATCCGATTAAAATCGGAGGGACCAAATGCACCTAACCAAATCCACCTGCTATATATACACAAGGTCCAACCCTAAAAATTAGGAACCTTGTACCATCCTCCCAGCCACCGCCAGTCCTCTTTCACCTCGGGATCCATCCCGATCCATCTCCACCCAACCAGTTCGCTACAGGCACCACCTGCCCAAATCCCCTCGCAACCCACCATCCTCCAGTGCCTCTCGTTCGTCCTCCGCTCCCAACCAACGAGTGCCCGAGACCGCCTCCGACCTGTGCCTCCCCTGGATTCCCTCGTCCACCAACCAGAGATGCAGCACCGCCGCCTTGCTCCGCCACCTTGACTCCAGGTCCGACCGTCGCCGAAAGCAACGACCAACAGATGAGCGCCGCCCCTCCTTTGTCTCTTCCCTTTGTCTCCCCTCCATCCCTTCCTCCCTCTTGTGCTCATGTCTCTCTCTCTCCTTGTTCTCTAGACAAGGAGAGCCCCATGGCCGCTGCAAGAGCTTCACGCGACCCCGTCGCAGGCCGACCGAACCATCGGGAACCACCTCTACGAGCAGAGCCGCCAGACTAGCAAGCATGTGCCTCGCGCCTTCTCCTCTCCTTCTATTTCTTTTCCTCCCTCTCTGTATGTTCTCTGAACTTTCCTCGCCATGGCCCTGTAGATCCCCACGACGTCAGAGCTCCCTTGCGCCAGATTCGAGACCCCTCGCCCTGATCTGCCTGTTCTCGACGCTCGCGTCACCATCAGCCACCCATCGTCGGAGTTCCTCGCCGAACCCATGCCCGTTGGCCTCCAACACAAGTCCTACGCCGCCGCTCCTCTGCTTTCTGTCGAACAGAGGACCGCGCCTGCTACTTCCCCTGCCTCGTGTCGAACCGCTCTAGTTGATCACTCCCTTGCGCGTGGCCCAGATCCAGCAGGCCCAGCGCGCTCGGCCAGCCCCGTCGGCCTGCTCCACCGCACCCTCCCGTGGGCCGCTTTCCCTACTAGGCCTCAGCCCAATGTGAGCTGACCCCAGCGCCCATTTTTCCCCTTCCACTGTTGAGCCAGCCAGCAGATTCGGCCCAGTGTAGTATTTTTTTCAGATCTGCGAATTTGTCTATTATTCCAGAGAATGCCAGTTTTGCAGAATAGCCCTTGCACTTCATGCATATAATAACTCATCATCCGTGCATCGGATTAAAATGATATATATATATATATGACTAGAATTTCATCTAGTTTCATAATATGCCACTTTCATGCATGTTTAAAATGTTTAAAATGATTTTTGCTTATAATTTGCCATATTGCCATGCTAAAATAATTTAATTCTTCACTAAATAACCGTAACTCTATTTTAAATAAACTTTATATGTAAATGGGGTAGAAAAATGCCTAGTTTAACATGGTGCATTTGTCTTGCATGTTTAACAACTCTAGAATTGTGTTTAGGGCAGAACAGTACCAAATCCATAATATGCACATGGGGATATTCTGGAATTGTTGTTTGTTGTTCCGGCCTCATTTAAACTTGTCTAGATAGGTTGTTTTCATATGCTTCACCTCTTGGCATGTTAATCAACATTTAATATTGTTGGGTACATAAATGAGATCGAATTAAATAACTTGAATGTGGTGTTCTGTCAATACGCGACGGAGTTGCATATTGAGCTCCACTTAATTTGTAGTATTGTTTGTTGCACTTTGCCATGCCATGCCTCATTAAACCGGACATGCATCATACTTGGTTGTGCATCATGCCATGTTTATGTGATGGTTGTTTACTATGGTGCTTGCTTCTTTCCGGGTTGCTTCAGTTTCGTTCCGGAGTTGTGATGATCTGTTCGACTGCGTCCGTTTGTCTTCTTCATGGACTCGTTCTTCTTCCTTGCGGGATTTCAGGCAAGATGACCATACCCTCGAAATCACTTCTATCTTTGCTTGCTAGTTGATCACTCTATTGCTATGCCGCGCTACCTACCACTAGCTATATCATGCCTCCCATATTGCCATGTCAAGCCTCTAACCCATCTTTCCTAGCAAACCATTGTTTGGCTATGTTACTGCTTTTGCTCAGCCCCTCTTATAGCGTTGCTAGTTGCAAGTGAAGATGAAGCTGGTTCCACATTGGAACATGGATATGTTGGGATATCACAATATCTCTTATTTAATTAATGCATCTATACACTTGGTAAAGGGTGGAAGGCTCGACCTTAGGCCTGGTGTTTTGTTCCACTCTTGCTGCCTAGTTTCTGTCATACCGGTGTTATGTTCCTTGATTTTGCGTTCCTTACGGGGTTGGGTGTTATGGGAACCCCTTGATAGTTCGCTTTGAATAAAACTCCTCCAGCAAGGCCCAACCTTGGTTTTACCATTTGCCTCACCACCACCTATACTTTTCCCTTGGGAGTCGCGCTCTCAAGGGTCATCTTTATTTTAATCCCCCCGGGCCAGTGCTTCTCTAAGTGTTGGTCCGAACCAGAGCCACTTGCAGAGCCACCTCGGGGAAACTTGAGGGCTGGTTTTAGATGTATGTAGTGTTCATCCGGTTTGCCCTGAGAATGAGATATGTGCAGCTCCTATCGGGATGTCGGCGCATCAGGCGATCTTACTGGTCTTGTTTTACCATTGTCGAAATGTCTTGTAACCGGGATTCCGAGACTGATCGTGTCTTCCCGGGAGAATGAATATCCTTCGTTGACCGTGAGAGCTTCTGATGGGCTAAGTTGGGACACCCCTGCAGGGTATAAACTTTCGAGAGTCGTGCCCACGGTTATGTGGCAGATGGGAATTTGTTAATATCCAGTTGTAGAGAACTTGACACTTAATGTAATTGAAATGCATCAACCGCGTGTGTAGCCATGATAGTCTCTTTTCGGCGGAGTCCGGGAAGTGAACACGGTCTTGTGTTATGCTTGAACGTAAGTAGTTTCAGGATCACTTCTTGATCATTTCTAGCTTCACAACCGTTGTGTTGCTTCTCTTCTCGCTCTTATTTGCGTATGTTAGCCACAATATATGCTTAGTGTTTGCTGCAGCTCCACCTCACCACCCTTTCCTGCCCATAAGCTTAAATAGTCTTGATCTCGCGGTTGTGAGATTGCTGAGTCCTCGTGGCTCACAGATACTTCCAAACAGTTGCAGGTGCCGATGATACCAGTGCAGATACTGCAACCGAGCTTAAGTGGGAGCTCGATGAAGATCTTGTTCGTTGTGTTGTTTCGTTTCCTGTTGATCAGTAGTGGAGTCTAGTTGGCACGATCTCGGATCTAGCATCTGGGGGCGTCTTCTTATATTTTGGTTCCGTAGTCGGACCTTTGATTGTATTTTGGGTGATGTATGAATTATTTATGTATTGTGTGAAGTGGCGATTGTAAGCCAACTCTTTATCCCTTTCTTATTCAATACATGGGATGTGTGAAGATTACCCCTCTTGCGACAAGCCTACCATGCGGCTATGCCTCTAAGTCGTTCCCCGACACATGGGAGATATAGCCGCATTGTGGGTGTTATAGTAGCAATGTTGATTCTAATGCTGAAACTTCTAATGTTGTCATCGAGAATATTGCAACAACTACGAATAATATTTCTAACCCCTCTCCCGAGGAATTTATTGCTATCTCTGATGAAAATTGCAGATTAAAGAACTTGCTTGAGACAGGAATGCTAAAGTGCCTCAAAGGGCATCAAACTCCCTGTGATGTACTCAAGAAGTCCATTCCACAAAGAAATCCTCGAAAGGGAGGATTGGGTTTCAAACGAAAACTCAACGTTGATGGACCTTATTGGACTCCCGAGCAATATCCTCAAACGAGCTGGGTTTTTTAAAAGATTAAAACTCTTGAACCTGCAATTCTGTGTGGATATGATACTCCCATTTCTGTTGTTTTTGACTAGTCTCATGACTCAAACTACAAATTCTTCAAACAACAAAATGGTAAGGTTTTTGCTCAGTATGTTGGGACTAATTGCAGGTCCTGTTCACCCAAGAAGCAAATCTTTGTGAAGAAGTGCATCATTGAAAATTTATCTGTCACTACTAACCTGACTATGTAGAGTAATTCTCTCTGGGAAATGCTTATCATTCACAGACTGGCACTAAAACTTCCTCGAATGGATATCGGTCCAACCTTCGACAGAAGGAGTACTTGCATACTGCTTCAAATCATCATAGTAATGTCTCTGGAAACAACTTCATTGTATATTCATATGATTACTCTCGAAAGCACAGGTGAACTACAGATCTCATCGAAGTAATGCCCTGCTCAAATGAAACAAATAAGACCCTCATTGCCGACGCAAGTGTGGGTTGTGAAAATGAACTAACTCTTATTGCAGGAATTGTCTCAGGGGTTCTTCTCACTTTTTCTCAGCCCTGAGATCTATATTGTTGGTGCTTGTTCTTTGTGTTTTCACTCGTATACTTTGTATTCGTTTTGCTATGTTTGTGTTTTGTCTGAAGAACAACTCACTCATAGCTCCGTGGTTTTGTGTTTCCTCTCGATGGCTGAGTGTTTTGCTTCGGTCCATTTTTATCCCTCTACTCTTTCTCATCCAATCTATGTTGTACGTCATAAACATGCAATTCGATCTGATGAAAATTTCAGTCCGACGTCCTTGGTCGCGAAAGAAATTGACATCAAACATTAATCTGTTTTGGTGTTTACACTTATTCAAACCTTTTGGTCCCCCGCTTGGTTTCCTAGTTTCTCGTAGAAAACAATTGCCATGTGCCCATGATCCCCACGATTGTGATTGTGTTCGTTGAATGCGGAATGTCCCATTTCTGAGGGCCGTAGATCTTAGAGAGGTGGTTGTGCTCGCCAGCTATATATATATATATAGTGTTACTATTCATCATCCAGGGTGTAGAATAAGTTATTCTTCACTCGAGGTAATCTTACGATCATTTCATAATTAAATTACGTTTAGAATTCAAATAGTTACATTTCTATAGATTCATTACGTAAAATTTGACATAAGAAAATAAAAATATAGATCATAAGACAAGAAAATTTATAGTTTATGTGTATTTTAGACTATGTTTTTACGTTTCTAATTTTACATAACATAAAATATTTTTTACGACGATTATATATTTTCTTACGGTATCTTTTTACATCGGAAATAAGACAAAACTTACGAAACGTAAAATTACGGTGCATTGATGATAAAATAAAGGAGGGTGAAGAATAATTATTCCTCATCCAGGGTGACGAATAGCGTGACCCTAGTGGCACTATTCTAATTCTGGAATTAGAATAACTATTTGAATCACAGCGTTCTATATAGGGCCCGAAGAGGTGTTCCGGAGGCGAGATCTAAGAGTATCGCCAGACCGGCCCATTAACACGTTCTCGAATGGCCTAAAAATCCACCCCATCATGTGCTCCCCCGTCCTCCTCCTACGCCCCCACCGACAGCCTCCTCCCGTGGCCTCGCCGCCGGCCTCCTCCCGTGGCCCTGTCGCCGGCCTCCTCCCGCGGATGCGCCGCCGGCCTCATTCCGCGCAATCCGCCATGCGCGCAGCCCCCTGTGCCTCCACAAACGCCGTCGCTCATGGCGGCTGTCATCCGCCTCCACCAGCATGTCGACCACCACGCCCCCTCTTCCCACGTGCCTCCGCCATGACCTCTCCTCCCCGATGCTCCCCGCGCGTGGCCGCCAAGTCCTGTCCTCGACGGATCCGGCCAACCACTCGCCGCCGGCCGCGGATCCCGCGCACACGCATCCGGCCGCAGATCATTGCCCCCACCACGGCGTTCCCTCTGCACCACCTCGGGTCATTCCCCTACTACCTCGCCTCCCTCGCGTCGCCCGCAACCTCCGCGCTCGCCGTTCACACCGACCTTCGTATGATGCCGCTACCCACTGCTACCCCGCGCGCTGGCGACCTCTAACCACCATGCGTAGCCATGGCTCACTTCCTGGCAGTAGACGTGCATCTGCCATGGCAGTGCTCTGCACATCCACAGTTGTTGGTAACTATGCGCCCCTACGTGACCTTCATTGGGTGCTAGCCGTGGCCTTCATCGCGTGCATCAGACCACAGGTAAAAATGGAGCGTGAGCGGCTTGTGATGTCCAACTTCGGTGTGTAGCATGGCGCGACCGCACCTCCCCAATATCCTATCCGTGAACTTTTTTTATCTCTAATCGCGACTATGATGTGCTGGACTTGATTCTAAGATTGCGGCTGAATCAGTTGATTTTCTGTTCCTCTTCAACAGATCAGAAGTTCAGGTTGTTCTGGTAGCGCGGGCGAACATGCACCATCCACTCTACTGTGCGTGAGAAGGCAGATGGGTAAGTGGCCTAGGCAGAGATTGAGATGCACTGAACTTCTTTGACTAGGTCATGGTGGAGCAGCCCCTGCTCTAGTTCTATCATCGGCTCGGCATGTTCTTGGTGGAATTGGTCAACAGGAAACAACAGGTTGGCTTGTACGCAGCTAATGATAGTTCAGTTACAGGGTAAACAACAGGTCGGCTTGTACACGGCCTACTAATAGAGTAAAATTGTTGCTGCTGCTGCGTTAAAGATGGCCCCAAATGAAGCACGATCTAGCTGATGTACTACTTGTTCTACTGTACATTGTACCTTTTGTTTGGTGGATGGGCTACTGTTTTGCTAGCTTTGGGCATCGGCTGCTACATCACATGGAGCCATGGAAAAGAAAAATGGATAAGAGAGAGATGATGTGGTGGTTAGAAAATACAAATAGGAGAGGACAAGAGCAACCTTGTGGTGGAAAACACCCAACATTCGCACCTTTAGAAAGATGGACATGAAAAAACAATGCTGACATTTTTCAGACATAGAAAGACTAACGTTTCTTGACTATGATATATATATATATATATATATATATATATATATATATATATATATATATAGGAGCTCTAGAATTTTGGTTTCGAGATGGATCAAAGTTAGGTACACAAATACATGATGCATCCAGAAAATAACTTTCTTTTGCATCCATTTTGTTCGAAAAAAGTGAACACCAGAAGTTCAAATATTAAATGCGAGGCAGAAAAAAGTTAAAAAGATCTAGTGGTCAAAATAAAATAAAACATACGAAGTAGAAAAACTTAATAAGAAAATACAAAACTTGGAAAGAAAAATAAGCGAACAGTTCTATGTTAAAAATTGAAAAGTCACGAAACCCCCGAGGGTTCACCCAATAAATTGGATCGATGTTTATTTAAGAAGTAATGGATTTCCTCTATTTCTAAAAAAACCTAGAATTTCAATGTTTATTACAAATCCAAGAAAGCCAAACTTAAAAACAAAGTAGTTCAAAAAGTTTATAAAAAAGGGTTTTCCCTATTTCTAAAAAAACTTAGAAGTTCAAATTTAAATAATGAAGAAGGTAAAAAAACTAGATGTTCAAATTTAAAAAGCTAAGAGGTTAGATGTTTATTACAAAACTCGGATTTCTCCAATTACCAAAAGGTTCAAACTAAAAAGAGAGAAGTTTGATGTTCATATACGAAGAAAAAAAGCATCATGTAGAAAATGTTTACTCTCGATGTTCAAATTTAATATAATAGAGAGTTCGAAGAAACTGTTATGTGTGTACAAAGAAAAACATTTTGATGTTTGTAACAAAAACCTAGAAGTTCAATTTGAAATAACTGAGATGGTCAAAAAACCTAGAAGTTCAAATATAAAAACCTAGATTTTTTTCCTTATATAAAACCATACTTTTTCTAAGAAGAACAAAGTAAAATAAGTGAGAAGCTCGAAGGTTAAAAAAAACTTAGATGTTTTTTGGTTACTAAATAATAAAATGAAGAAGTTCAACTTAAAAGGGAAAAACTAAAAAAAGTTCTAAACAAATTTTCTCACTTTTAAAAAACTAGAAGTTCAAACAAAATAATGAAGTTGTTCAATATTTATTAAAAAATCTAGGATTTTACCTTCTTTAACAAAATTCAGATATACGTTGTTATTAAAGAATCGACCATGAAGATCACTAAAAAATAGTCAAATTCATGTATATTTAAAAAATCAAAAACAAAACTTCACTCAAAAAAGTGAAGTTCAAATTAAAACAACACATAAATTCAAAGTATATTAAAACCTAGGATGTAGAAGCTCAAAAAACAAAAAAAACAAAAACAATGTCATTTTCGGTGCCAACACTAAAGATTAAAACCAAGAAGTTCAATTTAAAAAACGGAGTAGTTCAATGTATATAAAAAACTCATGTTTTCTTGTTACTAGAGAATAAAACCAAGAAGTTTAATTGGAAAAAGCGGAGCAGTTTGATATTTATTTGAAAAATCAGATTTTTCTAGTTACTAAAGAGTAAAACCAATAAGTTCAATTTCAATAACGAAGAAGTTCGATATTTCTAAAAAACCTCCTATTTTCACATTTCTAAAGAACACACAAAAGAAGTTTAAAAATAAAAAAGTCAGATCGATTCGATGTCTATAAAAAACTCAGATATTTTCACATAACTGAGATAAGTTCAAATTGATAACTGCGAGAAGTTCATGTACTACACGGTGTGCATTTGCATGTAAAAATATGAAAAAAAACAAAGGCTAAATTTTTTGTTGCTAGAAGTTCAAGTTCTCAGCTCAAGGAAGTTAAAAAATTCTTATGAGAGAGGTTGAACAAAAATACGTGACAGAAGTTCAAGGTGAAAACAACGAGAAGTTCAATACTACAAGGAATGCATTTCAGATAGTAATATCAGAATAGAAAACAAAAAGGTTAAAAGGTTTGTTGCAAGAAGTTCACGTGCTCCTCCCCGTGAAGTTCAAGGTCTCTAGTGCGAGACGTGTGACCTTCAATTATATATAAAAAGAGGCAAAAATGACGTTGTTTTTGCCATTTTGAAACTGCTCTCGAATGTTCAAAATTTGTAACGTGTGTCTACATGAAAAAGATGCTCCTGTTCATAAGCTTTCCAATGGTATATTATATGCTATATTCCGATGAATGGTTTAAAAGTTTTATGTATTCCGTTAAAACACATTTTTACGCATTCAAAAAAATGTTTTGAACCATCGCGAGTATGAAAAACTGAACAACACGAAAAAGTTGTGTGTTTGCAACAGATTTCCATCGATATATCATTTGCTCAATTTCGGTAAGTGGTTTGGGAGTTACAGGCAAAAATATCACGTTAGAAACAGAGTGAAGTTCAAACGGATGTGCCCGAGAAGTTCAACTACTTCACACAGTGCATTTCCATTCGCGATGAAGTCAGAAATTATGATCTCATCATTTCCGAATTTACTTCAAAACGGCAGGAATATCATTTGTGTAAGTTCAAGCCCTCGTCGCAAAAATTTTAAAAAAATTATTGTGAGAGAGGTTTGTACAAAAGGAATATAGCGGTCAAGTTGCTCCATTAGACCCGAAGCTTTCTTCTTATCCCTTTTGGCATTTATGTAACACTGACGAATGAATGAGAAAATTACAAATGAAAATACGTCACAAAAGTTCAACGTGAAAACAACAGGAAGTTCAACTACTGCACTGAATGAATTTCAGCTGAATAACTTTTAAAACCGTCACCATTATGAAAAAATGATCAACATGGGAAAGTTGCGTGCTTGCAGCAGCTTTCCACCGGTATATCACTTGCTCAATTCCGGTGAGTATTCTAGTCAGTGGATGGAGAGCTACGGGCAAAAAAACACGTGAAAAACAGAGTGAATTTCAAGTAGACATGCCGAGAAGTTCAAGTTCTTCATGGGATGCATTTTTGAAGAATATGTTTCGCGATAATGGCAGAACGAATCATCCTTCCGTTTCTGAAATTACATGAAAACCACCAGGAATCAGAGAAAACCATCAACATGAAACAGTTTCGCATTTTCCGTAGCTTTTCAACGGTATATTATTTGCCCCATTCCGACAAATTTGTAGAAATTACGGCGAAAATACGTTTTTAGCCATTTTCAAAACTGACTTAAAACCATAAAGAATTGGGAGAAACAATATATAACAAAAAGTTTCGCATTTGTTCAAGGTTTTTCAACGCCATATCATTTGTTGTGTTCGGATGCACGGTTAAAAAATTAGCTCGAAAATATGAACTCGGTGAAACATGTACCATTTTCTAAATTACTTTTAATACTTTTAAACCGTTCAAATTATAAAAAACTTTCAACATGAAAAAGTAGCGCATTTTCATAAGCTTTCGAATGCGATATCATTTGCCTCAATTGGATTAGCTGTTTAGAAATTGCATCGAAAATACAAAGTCGGTTGTTCGGTTTTGTCAGGACCCCGATTCTAAGTCACACCGACCTAGCCTGTAACACCTCATATCACTTTGCGGCCTCACGCACGGTATCCCCACGGGTGTCGCCTTACTATGGCCTGGGACTGTTTGCGTCTTTTGGCTCACGTATATGACAGTGTCGCTAGCATCCATATGACAAAGAACCCGGGCTGACATGGCTAGTCGTGAACCAAAAGTGGCACTAACTTATAGGAACAGGCATACATGACCGAGCAATGAACGTGTCGATCAACATCAAGTGAATCCAAAGTCGTAGCAAGCTACAAGGACTTAAAGGATCACCGCGTGACATTTCCCTGAAGGGACAGACACAGGAGCGAAGAAGGACACATGCCGGCCAGCCTAAGTGTTCCGGAGCAGTAGCAACTGGGCTAGCAGGACTCCGGTAATCCAGGCTGTAGCAGGCTACCATGGCTCAGTGGTAGCACTAGGAGACATTTCCCGGTAAGAGAGGCTACCAAGGATAAACAACTAGATAGTCAGATCCCACACATACCAAGCATTTCAATAACATACACACAATATGCTCGAAATGTACACATACAACATGGCATCACAACATGACTCTACAACTCAAGTATTTTATTCATTAGGCTCCGAGGAGCGAGATATTACAAACATGGGTCTCATGACCCAACATTCAGAGCATACAAGTCAAAGCACATACGGAAGCTTAACATGTCTAAGTACAAACATCTACAAATGAAAAAGGCTGAGAAGCCTGACTATCTACCAGATCCTGCCGAGGGCACAAGATCGTAGCTGAGGTGTCAAGCTAAACGTCAAAGTCCACACGGAACTACTAGCGAGACTGACGTCTCTTTGCAAAACATAAAATAAGCAAATGTGAGTACAAATGTACCCAGCAAGACTTACATCAGAACTAGCTACATATGCATCGGTATCAACAAAGGGGTGGTGGAGTTTAACTGCAGCAAGCCAGCTTTGACTCAGTGGCTAACCTGAACTACTACTGCAAATAACTCTTTGAGGTGGCGCACACGAGTCCACATATTCACCATATCAATACACCACTATGGATCTGCTCCCGTCTCCCTACGAGAACGCCATCCATAGCACTCACGCTTATCTTGCGGATTTTAGAGTATGCACTTTCACTTGTCTATGAATGATGCAAGGGGTCCAAGTTTCCATATCCGAGGAATCCGACTATTTGAATAGATAATGATAACCCTGCAGGGGTGTACTTCTTCACACACGCTCTCGCCACTTACCACCATGTACACGTCATGTACCTCGGCAACCTTCAAGCGGAAGCCTGGCGAGGGAGTCGGCCACGACCTAACTAACCACACAAGTCTCTCGTCCAGGTTTATCGCCTATTCAGGTTCCATCCGCAAGGAGATCCGGTCGGGGTGTCACTCACGGCCCCAAACGATGTGTGCGGGGTTCCCAAGCCCACCATCCGGGTGTCACTTGGTACACCGTGCCACCGTGCCTAGTCTGTCCCAAGCCCACCTGTACCGGGTGCCACTTGGTAGACTACTAACACTACCTACAAACACCAGAAACTAGTTGCAACTCCTGGACAGAGATCGAGTCGATTAATAAGACGAGAGGGGCCGAGTTACCGGAACCCAATCTGTGGTAGTAAATGTTCATGGATCACAAACACAGAACTCAGTTCCTGAGAACGGCTACAATGAGACAACCCACCATGTACTCCTACATGGCCTCTCACCGCTGCCTTTACCAAATTGTGTTCACACACTTAGTTCTCAACGGTAGGACATGTTCACCACGTTCCAATTCATTCCCGATGAATCAGACCTGACTCAACTCTAAGCAGTAGCAGGCATGACAACTAGCATGAATGAGTAGGCACATCAGGGCTGAAACAATTCCTACTCATGCTAGTGGGTTTCATCTATTTACTGTGGTAATGACAGGTCATGCAGAGGAAAGGGGTTCAACTACCGCAGCATGTAACAGTTGAATCATTGTTGTCCTAATGCAGTAAAAGACAGCAGGAGCGAGAGAGTGGGATTGTATCGGAATGAACAAGGGGGTTTTGCTTGCGTGGCACTTCTGAAGATAGCATTGAGTCTTGTTGGGGAACGTAGCAGAAATTCAAAATTTTCTACGCATCACCAAGATCAATCTATGGAGTAATCTAGCAACGAGGGGAAGGAGAGTGCATCTACATACCCTTGTAGATCGCTAAGCGGAAGCGTTTAAGTGAACGGGGTTGATGGAGTCGTACTCGTCGTGATTCAAATCACCGATGATCCTAGTGCCGAACGGACGGCACCTCCGTGTTCAACACACGTACAGCCCGGTGACGTCTCCTACGCCTTGATCCAGCAAGGGGAGAAGGAGAGGTTGGGGAAGACTCCATCCAGCAGCAGCAAGACGACATGGTGGTGGTAGAGGAGCGTGGTACTCCAGCAGGGCTTTGCCAAGCACCGCAAGAAACGAGGAGGGAGAGGGGTAGGGCTACGCCAAGAAGGAGATTCAATCGTGTCTATGGCAGCCCAAAACCTCAAGTATATATAGGGGGAGGGGAGGGGCTGCGCCCCCACCTAGGTTTCCACCCCTAGGGGTGGCGGCCAGCCCTAGATCCCATCTAGGCGGGGCGGCCAAGGGGGAAGAGAGGGGGGCGCACCACTAGGTGGGCCTTAGGCCCATCTGAGCCTAGGGTTTGCCCCCTTCCACTCTCCCTTGCGCCTTGGGCCTTGGTGGGGGGGCGCACCAGCCCACCAGGGGCTGGTCCCCTCCCACACTTGGCCCATGCAGCCCTCCGGGGCTGGTGGCCCCACATGGTGGACCATTGGGACCCTCCCGGTGGTCCAGGTACATTACCGATAAAACCCGAAACTTTTCCGGCGACCAAAACAGGACTTCCCATATATAAATCTTTACCTCCAGACCATTCCGGAACTCCTCGAGACGTCCGGATCTCATCCGGGACTCCGAACAACATTCGGTCACCACGTATATCTATTCCCTATAACCCTAGCGTCATCGAACCTTAAGTGTGTAGACCCTATGGGTTCGGGAACCATGCAGACATGACCGAGATAAATCTCCGGTCAATAACCAACAGCAGGATCTGGATACCCATGTTGGCTCCCACATGTTCCACGATGATCTCATCGGATGAACCACGATGTCGCGGATTCAATCAATCCCGTATACAATTCCCTTTGTCTATCTGTACGATACTTGCCCGAGATTCGATCGTCGGTATCCCGATACCTTGTTCAATCTCGTTACCGGCAAGTCTCTTTACTCGTTCTGTAACACATCATCCCGTGATCAACTCCTTGATCACATTGTGCACATTATGATGATGTCCTACCGAGTGGGCCCAGAGATACCTCTCCGTTTACACGGAGTGACAAATCCCAGTCTCGATTCATGCCAACCCAACAGACAGTTTCAGAGATACCTGTAGTGTACCTTTATAGCCACCCAGTTACGTTGTGACGTTTGGCACACCCAAAGCACTCCTACAGTATCCGAGAGTTGCACAATCTCATGGTCTAAGGAAATGATACTTGACATTAGAAAAGCTTTAGCATACAAACTACACGATCTTTGTGCTAGGCTTAGGATTGGGTCTTGTCCATCACATCATTCTCCTAATGATGTGATCCCATTATCAACGACATCCAATGCCCATGGTCAGGAAACCGTAACCATCTATTGATCAACGAGCTAGTCAACTAGAGGCTTACTAGGGACATGGTGTTGTCTATGTATCCACACATGCATCTGAGTTTCCTATCAATACAATTCTAGCATGGATAATAAACGATTATCATGAACAAGGAAATATAATAATAACCAATTTATTATTGCCTCTAGGGCATATTTCCAACAGTCTCCCACTTGCACTAGAGTCAATAATCTAGTTCACATCGCCATGTGATCAACACTCACAGGTCACATCGCCATGTGACCAACATCCAAGAGTCTACTAGACTCAATGATCTAGTTCACATCACTATGTGATAAACACTCAAAGAGTTTTGGGTTTGATCATGTTATGCTGTGAGAGAGGTTGTAGTCAACGGGTCTTGCCATATTCAGATCCCTATGTATTTCGCAAAACTTTATATCGTAGATGCTGCTACCACGTTCCACTTGGAGCTATTCCAAATTACTGCTTCATTATACGTATCCGATATCTCTACTCAGAGCTATCTGGATAGGTGTTAAGCTTGCATCGACGTAACTCTTTACGTCGAACTCTTTATCACCTCCATAACCGAGAAACATTTCCTTATTCCTCTAAGGATAATTTTGACCGCTATCTGGTGATCCAGTCCTAGATCACCTTTGTACCTTCTTGCCAGACATGTGGCAAGGCACACATCAGCTGCGGTACTTCAGCATGGCATACCATATAGAGCCTATGACAAAAGCATAGGGGACGACCTTCGTCCTTTCTCTTTCTTATGCCGTGGTCAAGCTTTGAGTCTTACTCAACTTCACACCTTACAACTCAGGTAAGAACCCCTTATTTAACTGGTCTATTTTGAACTCTTTCAAAAACATGTCAAGGTGTGCGTTCTTTGAAAGTATCATCAGGCGTCTTAATCTATTTCTATAGATCTTGATGCCCAATATGTAAGCAGCTTTATCCAGGTCTTCCTTTGAAAATCACTCTTCGAACAACCGTTTATGCTTTCCAGAAATTCTACATTATTTCAGATCAACAATATGTCATCCACATATACTTATCAGAAATATTGTAGTGCTCCCACTCACTTTCTTGCAAATACAAGTTTCTAGCAAACATTGTATAAACCTAAAAGCTTTGATCACTCCATCAAAACATATATTCCGACTCCGAGATGCTTGCTCTAATCCATAGAAGGATCGCTGGAGCCAGCATACCTTTTAGCATCCTTAGGGTCAACAAAACCTTTTATTGTATCACATAGAACTTTTCTTACGAAAACTGGTAAGAAAACTTGTTTTGACATCCATCTGTAAGATTTCATAATCGAAAAATACAGCTAATGCTATCATGATTCCGACGGACTTAAGCATCGCTACGGGTGAGAAATTCTCATCATAGTCAACTCCTTGAACTTGTGAAAAGACTGTTTCCCACAAGTCAAGCTTCATAGATGGTAACATTACCGCCCACGTCTGTCTTCTTCTTAAAGATCCATTTATCTCAATGGCTTGCCGATCATCGGGCAAGTCCACCAAAGTCCATACTTTGTTTTGACATGTGGATCCTATCTCGGATTTCATGGCTTCTAACCATTTGTCGGAATACGGGCCCACCATCACTTCTCCATAGCTCGTAGGTTCATTGTTGTCTAACAACATGATATCTAAGACAGGATTACCGTACCACTTAGGAGTAGTACATATCCTTGTCGACCTACGAGGTTCGATAGCAACTTGATCCGAAGCTTCATGATCACTATCATTAACTTCCTATTCAACAGACGTAGGCGCCATAGAAAACATCTTTCTGTGTTGCGTCACTCTCTAGTTGAAGTGAAGGTTCGACAACCTCATCAAGTTCTATCTTCCTCCCACTCAATTCTTTCGAGAGAAACTCCTTCTCGAGAAAGGACCCGTTCTTAATGACAAACAATTTGCCCTCGGATCTGAGATAGAAGGTATACCCTACTGTCACCTTTGGGTATCCTATGAAGATGTGTTTGTCCGCTTTGGGTTCTAGCTTCTCCGGCTGAAGCCTTAAGCATCGCATCCCCAAACGTTAGGAAACGACAACTTTGGTTTCTTGCCAAACCAATGTTCTTATGACGTCGTCTCAACGGACTTAGATGGTGTCCTATCTAAAGTGAATGCAGTTGTCTCTAACGCATAACCTCAAAATGAAAAAGGTAGATTGATAAGAGACATCATAGATCGCACCATATCTCATAAGGTTCGATTACGATGTCCGGACACACCATAACACAGTGGTGTTCCAGGTGGCTTCAACTGTGAAACAATTCCACAATGTCTTAAGTGGTTGCCAAACTCATAACTCAGAAAATCCCCTTTTGATCAGATCGTAGGAACATGATCTTATTGTTATGATGATTCTTAACTTCACTCTGAAATCGCTTGAACTTTTCAAACGTTTCAGACTTGTGCTTCATTAAGTAGATATACCTATATCTACCCAAATCATCAGTGAAGATGAGAAAATAGCGATATCCACCGCACGCTTCAATTCTCATTGGATCACACGCATCAGCATGCATGATTTCCAAAAAGTCACTTGCCCGTTTCATTGTACCTGAAAACGGGGTCTTAGTCATCCTGCCCATGAGGCATGGCTCGCATGTGTCAAGCGATTCAAAATCAAGTGACTCCAAACATCCATCGACATGGAGTTTCTTCATGCATCTTACGCCAATATGACCTAAGCGGCAGTGCCACGAGAAAGTGGTACTATCATTATTAACTCTACATCTTTTGGCGTGAACATGCGTATTACCACGACCGAGATTCAATGAACCATTCACATAGGGTGCATGACCATGAAAGGTATCATTCATGTAAACAGAATAACCATTATTCTCTAACTTAAATGAATGACCGTATTTCAATGAACATGATCTAATCATATTCATGCTCAACGTGGACACCTGATAACATTTATCTAGGTTCAATACTAATCCCGAAGGCAGATGGAGCGTGCGATGGTGATCTTATCAACTTTGGAAATACTTCCAACACACATCGTCACCTCGCCCTTTAGCCAGTGTCCGTTTATTCCGTAGCTTTTGCTTCAAGTCACCAATAATAGTAACTGAACCGGTATCCAATACCCAGGTGCTACCAGGAGTACTAGCGAGGTACACATTAATAACACGTATATACTTTGTTGAAGTTGCCAGCCTTCTTATCTACCATGCATTTGGGGTAATTCCGCTACCAGTGATCGTTCCCCTTACAATAGAAGCACTTAGTCTCGGGTTTGGGTTTCAACCTTGGGTTCCTTCACTGGAGCGGCAACTGGTTTGCCATCCATGAAGTTTCCCTTCTAGCCCTTGCCCTTCTTGAAACCAGTGGTCTTGTTAAACCATCAACACTTGATGCTCCTTCTTAATTTCTACCTTTTGCGGTCTTAAGCACCGTGAACAGCTCCGGGATCAATTCCACCCCTTTCATGTCATAGTTCATCATGAAGATCTAGTAGCTTAGTGATAGTGTCTAGAGAACTCTATCAATCACTATCTTATCTGGAAGTTTAACTCCCACTTGATTTAAGTGATTGTAGCACCCAGACATTCTGAGCACATGCTCACTAGCTGAGCTATTCTCCTCCATCTTGTTGGCAAAAGAACTTGTCAGAGGTCTCATACCTCTCAACACGGGCATGAGCCTGAAATCCCAATTTCAGCTCTTGGAACATCTCATATGTTCTATGGCGTTCAAAACGTCATTGGAATCCCGATTCTAAGCCGTAAAGTTTGGTGCACTAAACTATCAAGTAGTCATCAGGATGTGTCTGTCAGGTGTTCACAACATCCACAGACGACGTTGTAGGGGTTTGCACATCAAGCGGTGCATCAAAGACGTAAGCCTTCTGTGTAGCAGTGAGGACACTCCTCAGACTACGGACCCAGTCCGCATCATTGCTTACAATATCTTTCAACTTGGTATTTCTCTAGGAACGTATTGAAACAGGGAGCTACAACGTGAGCTATCTATCTACAACATAATTGCAAATACAATTTAGACTACGTTCATGATAATTAAGTTCATCTAATGAACTCCCACTCAGATAGACATCCCTCTAGTCATCTAAGTGAAACATGATCCGAGTCAACTAGGCCGTGTCCGATCATCACGTGAGACGGACTAGTCAACATCGGTGAACATCTTCATGTTGATCGTATCTTCTATACGACTCATGCTCGACCTTTCGGTCTTCCGTGTTCCGAGGCCATGTCTGTACATGCTAGGCTCGTCAAGTCAACCTAAGTGTTTCGCATGTGTCCCGAGGCCATGTCTGTACATGCTAGGCTCGTTAACACCCGTTGTATTCGAACGTTAGAATCTATCACACCCGATCATCACGTGGTGCTTCGAAACAACGAACCTTCGCAACGGTGCACAGTTAGGGGGAACACCTTCCTTGAAATTTTAGTGAGGGATCATCTTATTTAAGCTACCGTCGTTCTAAGCAAATAAGATGTAAAACATGACAAACATCACATGCAATCAAATAGTGACATGATATGGCCAATATCATTTTGCTCCTTTTGATCTCCATCTTCGGGGCTCCATGATCATCGTTGTCACCGGCATGACACCATGATGTCCATCATCATGATCTCCATCATCATGTCTTCTTGAAGTTGTCTCGTCATCTATTACTTCTACTACTATGGCTAACGCTTTAGCAATAAAGTAAAGTAATTACATGACGTTTATGTTGACACGCAGGTCATAAATAAATTAAGACAACTCCTATGGCTCCTGCCGGTTGTCATACTCATCGACATGCAAGTCGTGATTCCTATTACAAGAACATGATCAATCTCATACATCACATATATCATTCATCACATCCTTTTGGCCATATCACATCACAAGGCATATGCTGCAAAAACAAGTTAGACATCCTCTAATTGTTGTTGCAAGTTTTTTACGTGGCTGCTATAGGTTTCTAGCAAGAACGTGTCTTACCTACGCGAAAACCACAACGTGATATGCCAATTTCTATTTACCCTTCATAAGGACCCTTTTCATCGAATCCGATCCGACTAAAGTGGGAGAGATAGACACCCGCTAGCCACCTTATGCAACTAGTGCATGTCAGTCGGTGGAACCAGTCTCACGTAAGAGTACGTGTAAGGTCGGTCCGGGCCGCTTCATCCCACGATGCCGCCGAATCAAGATAAGACTAGTAACGTCAAGCAAATTGAAAAAATCGATGCCCACAACAACTTGTGTTCTACTCGTGCATAGAAACTACGCATAGACCTAGCTCATGATGCCACTATTGGGGAACGTAGCAGAAATTCAAAATTTTCTACGCATCACCAAGATCAATCTATGGAGTAATCTAGCAACGAGGGGAAGGAGAGTGCATCTACATACCCTTGTAGATCGCTAAGCGGAAGCGTTCAAGTGAATGGGGTTGATGGAGTCGTACTCGTCGTGATTCAAATCACCGATGATCCTAGTGCTGAATGGATGGCACCTCCGTGTTCAACACACGTACTGCCCGGTGACGTCTCCTACGCCTTGATCCAGCAAGGGGAGAAGGAGAGGTTGGGGAAGACTCCATCTAGCAGCAGCACGACGGCGTGGTGGTGGTAGAGGAGCGTGGTACTCCAGCAGGGCTTCGCCAAGCACCGCAAGAAATGAGGAGGGAGAGGGGTAGGGCTGCGCTGAGAAGGAGATTCAATCGTGTCTATGGAAGCCCAAAACCTCAAGTATATATAGGGGGAGGGGAGGGGCTGCGCCCCCACCTAGGTTTCCACCCCTAGGGGTGGCGGCCAGCCCTAGATCCCATCTAGGGGGGCGGCCAAGGGGGGAGAGAGGGGGGCGCACCACTAGGTGGGCCTTAGGCCCATCTGAGCCTAGGGTTTGCCCCCTTCCACTCTCCCTTGCGCGTTGGGCCTTGGTGGGGGGGGGGGGCGCACCAGCCCACTAGGGGCTGGTCCCCTCCCACACTTGGCCCATGCAGCCCTCCGGGGCTGGTGGCCCCACTTGGTGGACCACCGGGACCCTCCTGGTGGTCCCGTTACATTACCGATAAAACCCGAAACTTTTCCGGCGACCAAAACAGGACTTCCCATATATAAATCTTTACCTCCGGACCATTCCGGAACTCCTCGTGACGTCCAGGATCTCATCCGGGACTCCGAACAACATTCAGTAACCACGTATATCTATTCCCTATAACCCTAGCGTCATCGAACCTTAAGTGTGTAGACCCAACGGGTTCGGGAACCATGCAGACATGACCGAGATAAATCTTCGGTCAATAACCAATAGCAGGATCTGGATACCCATGTTGGCTCCCACATGTTCCACGATGATCTCATCGGATGAACCACGATGTCGCGGATTCAATCAATCCCATATACAATTCCTTTTGTCTATCGGTACGATACTTGCCCGAGATTCGATCGTCGGTATCCCGATACCTTGTTCAATCTCGTTACCGGCAAGTCTCTTTACTCGTTCTGTAACACATCATCCCGTGATCAACTCCTTGATCACATTGTGCACAGTATGATGATGTCCTACTGAGTGGGCCCAGAGATACCTCTTCGTTTACACGGAGTGACAAATCCCAGTCGTGCCAACCCAACAGACACTTTCGGAGATACCTGTAGTGTACCTTTATAGGCACCCAGTTACGTTGTGACGTTTGGCACACCCAAAGCACTCCTACGGTATCCGGGAGTTGCACAATCTCATGGTCTAAGGAAATGATACTTGACATTAGAAAAGCTTTAGCATACGAACTACATGATCTTTGTGCTAGGCTTAGGATTGGGTCTTGTCCATCACATCATTCTCCTAATGATGTGATCCCGTTATCAACGACATCCAATGCCCATGGTCAGGAAACCGTAACCATCTATTGATCAACGAGCTAGTCAACTAGAGGCTTACTAGGGACATGGTGTTGTCTATGTATCCACACATGTATCTGAGTTTCCTATCAATACAATTCTAGCATGGATAAGAAACGATTATCATGAACAAGGAAATATAATAATTTCCAACATTCATCAGTGTCAACGATCACAACGTCGGAACAATGTCTACCGAGGGGGAACAACACCGGCAAACACGATCAATGCAATGCATAATATGATGCATGATTCTGACATGGCAATATGCTGTGGTTTGAGCTAATGTAGCTTAGAATAGAAGGGTTTGAGCTTATTTGAACCAAAGATTCAAATTCAAACTCAAACTAAGAATTTATAAAGTGCATCATCATGTTTTGATATGAACATCAAGGTTAAGTTGTTTAAACATGCATGAAACCAATACAGATGGATAGATTGGATTTTTTCTGAACATTTTTCATATATAACTTATTTCATTTTGAGTTATGGTTGAAATTCTATGAATTTTAGAAGTTTTGGACATTTTCTAAAATAACAATCATTTAAGATTTATTTAAATTCCAGAAAAGGATTACTACGTCAGCATTATGTCATGTTGACCTCAGCAGGTCAACAGGCGCCTCCAGGTCAAACCTGACGTGTGGGGTCGACATGTCAGTGACACAGTTAACTAACAGGGTTAATTAAAATTAAACTAAACCTAATCTATTTTAGTTAAGGCCTGGGCCCACATGTCAGAGGCTAACCTATCTAACTAAGTTAATTAATGCTAATTAATCTATCGCTTAATTAAGCAGGGGCCTGGTCCACACGTCAGTGGGTCAGGGGGAACTCAAACCCCGGTCAAACGGGGTCAAACCTGTCGGACCTGGTCCACGGCTCGTCGCCGGCGATGAAAGAGATGACGGTGAGGCTCGGGAATACTCTATAGGGCACCGTTTTACTCGTGGTTTGCGGCTACGGCTAGCTGGCAATGCGGCGCATCTAATGGAGCGAGCGGGAGGAGATGGGGTGGCCTGAGCCAAAGGCGGCGAGCTCTTTTTCGGCCGCCGGAGTTCGGGCGTCGGTGGTTTTGCTGCTGCGGCGTGCTAGCGGGCGAGCGGATGCACTAGCGAGGATCTACGGGGTGCGGGGAGAGGTTTGGACTTGTCGGGGCGACCATTTGGTCACCGGAGCTGCGTCGGCGACGAGCTCAGGCGGCGATGGTTACAGTCATCGGCGAGGCAGCGGCTACGACATGCAAGCGAGGGGAAGGAAAGGGGGTTTCGGACCGTGGCCTCACAGAGATTGCAGTGATGCAGGCGACGAGCTCGGAGGAGGCCCGGAGTGAGCGGGGCGGCAGAGGCGATCTCGTCGTCAGGAGGTCGAAGACGAGCTCGTTAAAGACGTTTCTTGGGCCTCCGGCGGGGCGTGGCTCGGTGAGGCGGTCGAGGAAGAAGTGGCGGAGCTTCTGGGCGCGTCGATGAGGCGTGGGGTGGCCGGTGGCCGCGGTAGAGCATGGCGGCAACCTCTGGTGCGCTCGGGAAGAGAGGGGGAGGGAGCCAGAGGAGGGGAGGAGCTGCAGGTGAGAGAGAGAGGTCAGGGGGCGCGTGGCATCGTCTGGAGTAGTCCAGGGCATCGGCAGAAGCAGGAGGTGACCAAGCGCGTGGGCGCGCGCAGCGGCCACACGCCCTCGTGCCCACTGGCACGAGGGAGAAGACGACAGGCGGGGAGTTGGGCTGGGCCAGCCAGCTGGGCCGCCAGCTGGGCTGCCTGAAAGGCTAGGTAACTCTCTCTCTCTCTCTTTACTTTATGTTTTCTATTTTGCTTTTCTGTTTTTGATTTAGTAATAATACTAAACCATTTTTTAAAACTCCTGAGAAAATTTGTGGGCACTTTTAAAATGTTTACTAACAGGCATCAAATGTTTTCAGAATTATTGAAGCATTTAAAATATTTATAGCCATTAAATGCTCCAATTCAAATACTTATGATTTAATCCAAAAACCTGAAATGACCTAGGGAAAATATGCACCAATTTTTGTCAGAGGTTTTCACCAATTTCAAAAATTATGGACTTTTCCCGAAGTCACTTTGGGTTTATTGGAAGTGATTTTATTTGAGCCTATTTGGATTCATTTGGTGCTAGGGTTTGGTCAGTCCCCATTTCAAGTTTTTGAGAAATTTAAACATGATGCAAGATGATGATGCAATGACAAGCAAGGCCAGTGCAAGGGCTGTGACAACTCACCCCCACTAAACAAGAATCTCGTCCCGAGATTCAAGACGTGAGGTAAGAAGACAGAGGGGACACAAAGCTAACACGATCTTCGTGATCCAAATTTCCTTCTCGAAGATGTTGATTCATTGCTTCAATTTGATCTTGACGTCTTTGCTTTCGAGATCTCCATCCAACACGATGATGGCAGAAAGAAACTCTATAGGAATCGATCTCCTCGAAGATCGAGTACTCAGGATCAACTCATGGAATGAGACGTTGAAACATCTCTTGGGCTGAGACACAAACACACCTCAGGGGGAATGGCAAGGAACTGATGAAGAAGGTTCAATAGGTAGGCAACAATTCCATGATCAATTAGACGGTGAGGGGGTTTCAAAGTAGCGAGGAGTTATGTTGCCCATAATAATATAATGAGGCACCTTAGTGAATGTGACTCATAGAGCTATTCCCTTAAGTGGCAAAAAGAATTACTTTTGATACAGAGATCATTGAAACTCTCTATACCAGCCTAAGGAAATGCACAAACGATCGTTTGAAGGAGTTCGAAAGGATGGCATACCCAGACTAGAATGGATGATGTGGACTACCTTGTTGAGTACAACGCAAGGGATGATTTTGCTTGCGCGTGCTCTCAAAAACTTGAGCATTTCTATATTCATCAAGGTTCTACCAACATCCGTGTCAAGGATCCTGGCAACACAACATACTACCATGGTGAATAGTGATGGAAGATGCAGATGCAAAGAAAGATAACACTTTCTCAGATTTCACCTTAGCGAGGCCAAGGGATCAAAATCTGGATGATCAACCGAGAGACATTTAGCACTCCTCTTCTAATGTTCTCCTTGATGTGCTAGCGTAACCCATTTATTGATATAGTTTGGTATCTAGAACATCAAGTAAAAGGTTGGACTTCGGGAACACAAGAATCCATAAGGAACAACTACTGGAATAAATTCTATGAGATCCTTATGGGAAGGTGGCCAACTTCCTCAAACAAGATTACTACAATAACGGTTCTTCCGGCTTGTGTGTTGGCCACGACATCCACTTTACCGGGTTACAGGGAGACCAATATTATAGTTCTTGGGAAACATTCCAACCATCATATCTGCCTGAGATTCAGATCTGGTTGGTGTCAGAATAATCCAGACTCATCAAGTCTAGAAGGAAAAACGAAAGTTTCCAACACAAATCGACGAGACGGCGTTGCGAGATTCTCGGGGAATAAACTACAATAGCAAGCTCCAAAACATGAGCAGGTTCTGCTACATACATGTGAACACGCTGTCCCAGACAAGCATGACCACGTAGTAGTCTTATAATAAAACACTACCGAGTTCAGGTTGGGAACCATCAACAAGGACAACGGAATTTTGTGCATGACCTAGGATAGCACAACAACTCCTTTTCCTTGAACAAGTCAATCAGTGGCTTAGTGTGCTACGGAATTCATATGGAATGAAGATGATCAGTCTAACAGACCACGGAATACTTTGCACGTGCATGGCTGACTCGGAATGATTCCAGAGGAGGTAAAACAAGTCTTCTCAAATTCATGGCGGCAACTTCCATCAATTGCACAAGAATTAGAGAAAGTCACTTCTTTCATCCAAGCATATGCTTCATGAACAGGACACGAAGATAATGCTTATAGAAGTTTCCAATACTAGCTGGATGTTCAACCCGAATCATGGACAAGATAAAAATGTTGCTGATGGGCTCAATAACAATTCATCGAGGCTTCCCTATGATGGAATTCCACAATTATGGGAACCAGGTGATAGCATTGGTCAGACCAAAAGATATAATGGTGTATGCTCGAGGAATCAACCACGAGTGATACAACATTATGAACATCGTTGGTACTGATTTGATTTGGTGATAGCCCATACTCAAATCAAGTTTTGATAAGACAATAGGTCCAACAACTGATCACAGGGACCAATCGATGAAGATATCATCTTTCTCCAACTAACACACAACACAAGGATATCCCTGTGAAACGAACTAAACTAGGTAAACTTTTATCTTCCAACTCTCCAAATTGTTGTTTAGCTTAACCAACTAGCTCAAGGGTATCCAACACGGATCCTTGGAGAAGGAGTGGTTTACAAGAAACCAACTTGATCACGAACTCAACATAGCGATCAGGTGACAACCTGGTAACACTTCCGAGAAGATATTCAGAAATTCATGAACCACCGATATTTTACTAAGCTCGAGAACAATCTTGCTTTTCAAGGCAAGATGATGTGATCAATAGAGCAAGGGTTTGACAAAATCCTAACTCATCGATTGAAGAGTGCACCAACAGGAATGGACTAGGTAGCACGATCAGTCCTAGGATGGTGATTCAATAACCAACACGCTAAGGATGAGAATATTGTCCTTTAACTACCAAGCAACACAGTTGCTAGGAGTATTGATTTCACACATAATGATTCACTTGTCGGCATTCCGGTTACAGCAACACGGGACCAAGGAATGAATAATGATGGAGAGAAGTATCACTGCGTCAAGAATTCATAAGAGGTGGTGCAATTCTCTTGGCATTCTTGACATAAAGAGGGTAATACTCCAGGGTAGAACAGAGCAAAAGCTGGATTGGCATTCTTGATCTGCGGAATACAACTGCTTTGACCCAATCCAGGAAACAGACGAGGTACTGGAGTTTGTTTCTCCTAGTCATTCTGAAGCAGAATGACTTGATGGACCACAAGAGTAAAAGGCATTGATGAACGAATGCTGACATACTTTTGACTATCAATTGATAGATTAGGGTCGGAATATAACTAAAGAGGGACAACTCAAAAGGAACATACAGTTTTCTGAGTTGTGGTGCATAGATTAGTATGTCGAACAAGTTCAACATATTTCTTCCGGATAACCCATACATAAAGGTAGAACTGGCAGAGTCACAATTATAATGGAGAACTCATCAAGAGCACTCTTATTGCGATCCTTCTGTTCAACACGAATGTCTGCCATGGATGGTTCATGGTATTGGAAGAATGATATACCACAGACCTAGAAGGCTATCACAAAGTTGCTAATATCCTAAAGGAACGAGCAAACACTATCAACAGAGATATGCAGAATGACTCATGGGTTTTAGTAACCCATGGATAGAATACCTACTAAACTAGATGGCATCATGGGATGCTTTCAAGAATGATGGCTAGAATTATCACACTGGGGATACAACACATGGCTAGGGTAATAGGTGGTTCCCTACTATATCCAGGGTCATAATAATAGCTCCAACATATATGTCGAGGCAATGGATTACCTCAACTTACCGACTAGTGTGGTTAATCTGGCTCAAAGGAACACTGGGAATAGGAAGGAAGGATTTGCAAATGCATCAGACTATTTAGAGACCTGGGATGCCTCGGACAACATAACGGCTGTAAATGCTCAAAAAGATTTGAGAAAACCTGCAAAAATGGTGGCATAGCCACTCAACATCACAAACTCAAGGTTCTGAGGCCAGCTATGAACATACTGAAGTAGTAGGAACTGAACTGAGGCTTGAAACCAACAATCCTATAAGCCTACGGATTAGTAACACATGATCTTGATAGAAAGATGCGAAGCCTAGTTCTTAATCCCCGTAGAAAAGAAGAGGTTGACTCAGAGAAGAAGGGCATAAGGTAAAGGAGTAAAAAGAGCCTTACTTTCCCATCCACAATCAATTACCTTACATAACTAAAGCATTTCTAGACACAACTTCGACCAGTTTGGCTTGGTAATCCAATAGGCAGTCAGGCTATGATACCAAAAGCTGTCAGGACCCCGATTCTAAGTCACACCGACCTAGCCTGTAACACCTCATATCACTTTGCGGCCTCACGCACTGTATCCCCACGGGTGTCGCCTTACCATGGCTCGGGACCGTTTGCGCCTTTCGGCTCACGTATATGATAGTATTGCTATCATCCATACGACAGAGAACCCGGGCTGACATGGCTAGTCGTGAACCCAAAGTGGCACTAACTTACAGGAACAGGCATACATGACCCAGCAACGAACATGTCGATCAACAACGAGTGAATCCTAAGTCGTAGCAAGCTACAAGGACTTAAAGGATCACCGCGTGACATTTCCCCGAAGGAACAGACACAGGAACGAAGAAGGACACATGCCGGCCAGCCTAAGAGTTCCGGAGCAGTAGCAACTGGGCTAGTAGGACTCTGGTAATCCGTACTGTAGCAGGCTACCATGGCTTAGTGGAAGCACTAGGAGACATTTCCCTATAAGAGAGGCTACTAAGGATAAACAACTAGATAGTCAGATCCCACACATACCAAGCATTTCAATAACACACACACAATATGCTCGATATGTGCAGATACAACACGGCATCACAACATGACTCTACAACTCAAGTATTTTATTCATTAGGCTCCAAGGAGCGAGATATTACAAACATGGGTCTCATGACCCAACATTCAGAGCATACAAGTCAAAGCACAAGATCGTAGCTAAGGAATCAAGCTAAATGTCGAAGTCCACATGGAACTACTAGCGAGACTGACGTCTCTCTACAAAACATAAAATAAGCATTTTAGAGTATCCACTTTCACTTGTCTATGAACGATGCAAGGGGTCCAAGTTTCCATATCCGAGGAATCCGGCTATTCGAATAGATAATGATAACCCTGCAGGGGTGTACTTCTTCACACACGCTCTCGCCACTTACATCCATGTACACGTCATGTATCTCGGCAACCTTCAAGCGGAAGCCTGGCGAGGGAGTTGGCCACGACCTAACTAACCACACAAGACTCTAGTCCAGGTTTATCGCCTATTCGGGTTCCATCCGCAAGGAGATCTGGCCGGGGCATCGCTCACGACCCCAAATGATGTGTGCAGGGTTCCCAAGCCCACCATCCGGGTGCCACTTGGTACACCGTGCCACCGTTCCTAGTCTGTCCCAAGACCACCTATACCGGGTGCCACTTGGTAGACTACTAACACTACCTACAAACACCAGAAACTAGTTGCAACTCCTGGACAGAGATCGAGTCGATTAATAAGACGAGAGGGGCCGAGTTACCGGAACCCAATGTGTGGTAGTAAATGTTCATGGATCACAAACACAGAACTCAGTTCCTGAGAACAGCTTTAATGAGACAACCCACCATGTACTCCTACATGGCCTCTCACCGCTGCCCTTACCAAATCGTGTTCACACACTTAGCTCTCAACGGTAGGACATGTTCACCACGTTCCAATTCATTCCTGATGAATCAGACCTGACTCAACTCTAAGCAGTAGCAGGCATGACAACAAGCATGAATGAGTAGGCACATCAGGGCTGAAACAATTCCTAGTCATGCTAGTGGGTTTCATCTATTTACTGTGGCAATGACAGGTCATGCAGAGGAAAGGGGTTCAACTACCGCAGCATGTAATAGTTGAATCGTTGTTGTCCTAATGCAGTTAGAGAGAGCAGGAGCAAGAGAGTGGGATTGTTTCAGAATGAACAAGGGGTTTTTGCTTGCCTAGCACTTCTAAAGATAGCATTGAGTCTTCATCAGTGTCAACGATCACAACGTCGAAACAATGTCTACTGAGGGGGAACAACACCGGCAAACAGAGAAGAAACACGATCAATGCAATGAACAATATGATGCATGATCATGACATGGCAATATGCCGTGGTTTGAACTAATGCAGCTAAGAAGGAAGGGTTTGAGCTTATTTGAACCAAAGATTCAAATTCAAACTCAAACTAAGAATTTATAAAGTGCATTATCATGTTTTGATATGAACATCAAGGTTAAGTTGTTTAAACATGCATGAAACCAATACAGATGGATAGATTGGATTTTTTCTGAACATTTTTCATATATAACTTATTTCATTCTGAGTTATGGTTGAAATTCTATGAACTTTAGAAGTTTTGGACATTTTCTGAAATAAAAATCATTTAAGATTTATTTAAATTCCAGAAAAGGATTACTGCGTCAGCATTATGTCATGCTGACCTCAGCAGGTCAACAGGCTCCGTCCAGGTCAAACCTGACGTGTGGGGTCCACATGTCAGTGACATAGTTAACTAACAGGGTTAATTAAAATTAACCTAAACCTAATCTAGTTTAGTTAAGGCCTGGGCCCACATGTCAGAGGCTGACCTATCTAACTAAGTTAATTACCGCTAATTAATCTATCGCTTAATTACGCAGGGGCCTAGCCCACACGTCGGTGGGTCAGGGGGAAGTCAAACCCCTGTCAAACGGGGTCAAACCCGTCAGACCTGGTCCATGGCTCGTCGCTGGCGACGATAGAGATGACGGGGCAGCTCGGGAATTCTCTACAGGGCACAGTTTTACCCATGGTTTGCGGCTATGACTAGCTAGCAATGCGGCGCATCTAATGGAGCGAACGGGAGGAGCTGGGGTGGCCTGAGCCAACGGTGGCGAGCTCTTTTGCGACCGCCGGAGTTCGGGCATCGGTGGTTTTGCTGCTACGGCATGCTAGCGGGTGAGCGGATGCACTAGCGAGGCTCTACAGGGTGCGGGGAGAGGTTTGTACTTGCTGGGGCGACCATTTGGTCACCGGAGCTGCGTTGGCGACGAGCTCAGGCGGCGGCAGTTACGGTCATCGGCGAGGCAGCGGCTACGACATGCAAGCGAGGGGAAGGAAAGGGGGTTTCGGACCGTGGGATCTCGTCGTCAGGAGGTCGAAGACGAGCTCGGTGAAGACGTTCGTGGGCCTCCGGCGAGGCGTGGAGTGGCCGGTGGCCACGGCAGAGCACGGTGGCGACCTCTGGTACGCTCGGGAAGAGAGGGGGAGGGAGCTAGAGGAGGGGAGGAGCTGCGGGTGTGAGAGAGAGAGGTCAGGGGGCGCGTGGCATCGTCTGGAGTAGTCCAGGGCGTCGGCAGAAGCAGGAGGCGGCCAAGCGCGTGGGCGCACGCGACGGCCACACGCCCTCGTGCCCACTGGCACGAGGGAGAAGACGACAGGCGGGGAGTTGGGCTGGGCCAGCCAGCTGGGCCTCCTGAAAGGCCAGGTATCTCTCTCTCTCTCTCTCTACTTTAGGTTTCCTATTTTGCTTTTCTGTTTTTGATTTAGTAATAATACTAAACCATTTTTTAAAACTCCTGAGAAAATTTGCGGGCACTTTTAAAATGTTTACTAACAGCCCTCAAATGTTTTCAGAATTATTGAAGCATTTAAAATATTTATAGCCATTAAATGCTCCAATTCAAATACTTATGATTTAATCCAAAACCTGAGATGACCTAGGGAAAATATGCACCAATTTTTGTTAGAGGTTTTCACCAATTTCAAAAATGATGGACTTTTCCTAAAGTCACTTTGGGTTTATTGGAAGTGATTTTATTTGAGCCTATTTGAATTCATTTGGTGCTAGGGTTTGGTCAGTACCCATTTCAAGTTTCTGAGAAATTTAAACATGATGCAAGATGATGATGCAATGACAAGCAAGGCCAATGCTAGGGCTATGACAGGTTTGTAAATTTTATGATTTTCCAAATTACTCTTTAACCATAGGGAATTAGAGAAAACTTTCAACATGTGAAAGGAGCGGTTTTGCTGCAGCTTTCCAAAGCCATATTATTCGCCTCATTCTGATAAACGGGTTGGAAATGCGATCGAAAATACGATTCACGTTTTTTGTATGAAGAAAAAATGGTTTTCAAAACTGCTCTTAAAACGCATACATTTTGCCCAAAATTTAACTTGGGTCATGATACTCATGTCATAGCTTTCCAACGGTACATAGCAAGCCCCATTTGGGCAATGTTGGCGGAAGTTCAACCTAGCATAGGGGGAAGTTCAGGTCCAACAACTCAGGCAGTAAAATTGCAAAAAATGTGAGTTCATCATGACCCGAGTGCAAAATCCGCCAATGAGCGAGATTCCTATTTAAAATGGGTATTTAGTTGCTAAAAAATGTTTCTAGATTACACTAATATCTTATAGAACATGACTAACCAGAATAATTCGCGTGCGGAGACATGGTTGCGAAGATAGCCCGAAGGTCGAGTTCGTACAGAGGGAAGTTCAGGCGCTTTACTCAGGTAGGTCAGGTTGTGATCAGAATATTATTCTGATCCCATGATCAGAATAGTGTTTGTGTGTGTGTGTGTCCCTCACCGTATCTTCTTCCTCCCTGCTCCTCAAACCCTCTTTCACCTCCTCCCGAGCCCGAGCTCGAAGCAACTCCGGTGAGGTGCCTCGCCGTGCAACTCCGGCGAAGTCTCGTCGTCGTTGATCATGCCCATGCGGTACTCTTTCCTTCTGCATTACCATAGTTGCTCCTTCTTCTGTTCATAGTGCAGTTCATACCAAGGCCATTTTTGTTGATTTATTTCTCTCTGGTAGATCTTTAGGATTCACTAGGTTATGACTAGTTCTGTTTTAGTTTTTCCTTGTACTAGTCCTCGATCTAGGGTTCATGATAGCTTATCCCAAAGATTAGATAGTGTTTTTATTAGCCTTGAGTTCTCTAACGCGTATTTAAAATCTATCAAAGATATCTTCTCTAAGCCTACCGTGAATTCCTATATTTCTTCCAAAAATCATTCACTTTCATTCAAAACTAGTTTTTGTGCATGCTTATGACCCTACCTCATTTTCCTCGCATCTATGCCTTTTCACTGGTTGGTCATGGCACAGAGTTCGAAATAGTATACTGAGTCTGAAGGAGATTCGCCTCAGCCACCACCAAGAACAGATCGAATGAGATTAACTAGAGGAGGAAAATCTTCGGAGCCTTGAGAAACACCAAAGAAGAAATCTGAGTCTGAATCCGAGGAAGATGATGAAGAAGTTCCCTCTGCTCATAGTCAGCCCGAGGATGAATTGGTCACTGATTCTCTAACCCTTTTCTCTGATGGAAATCCTAAGAAGGGTGGTTGTGGCAGAGAGAAGAACAACATAGCTGAAATGTCTGAGCCATATGGGTACAGAACTCCACCAGGACATGAAACAACCATTGAGTGCAACAATAAGCTGCAAAGGATTCGCCGCCACTGGGCGAATAAATGGTTCAACTATGAAAATGTTTGAGAGAAATATCAAATTATCACTACTAGGGAAAAGCCTATCAGTAGCGCGTGTTTTGGGCCTATCAGTAGCGCGTGCAAGTGCGCTACTGGTACGACGCTACAACTAAAGGTTAGTAGTAGCGTGGGTTAACCCACGCTACTGCTATATCGACTTAGTAGTAGCGCTTTCCCCAAAGAGCGCTACTGGTAATTACTAGTAGCGCTTCTCCAGCCCGCGCTACTACTATTATTCCGTATTTTAATTTCTTTTTCATTTCATGTTGTATTCATACATCATTATACAAGTTTTCATACATCAGCAATTTAGAGATTGTTTTCACATCATAATGAGTTATTACATCACTGTGTGAAATAACCGTGGACTAGTTTCAAGTGGATGGACATCCACTTGAAACTAATCTGCGGTTCTTTCACCCAATGATGTAATAAATATCATCATCGTCATCATCATCATCATCATCATATCATTAACAACGTATCATCATAATACATCATTGTCATATAACTCCTCATGATCAATGAGACATCACATAGCAAGTTGGTCACTAGTCATAATCACAACTACTCCTCATCATCGACTCTAACACATTGTACCACATAATAAACATTGTACCTCATAGGACCTACTACATTCTCTTAGGACCTACTATATTCTCTTAGGTAAAACAGCATAAAACAAGATAGCCCCTGACTCTCCATTATGGAGAATGGAGATTATCCTGTCTCCAATTCTTGCCTTTCGCACAATGTTGCTTCCAAGAACCTCCTTACAACTGTCCATACATTTTTCCATTCTTTGATTATCATGTGTCCACCGGTTTTAGAAATCTGGTATGGATAGGTGAGATTCATAGGATGACCTGGCTGTATGTTCAAAACATCAAGGCGACCATTCTGATACATCAGATGAGGCAGACAATCATCCGGGATTTTCTGTTGAAAAACACAGTAATAACTTCGTAGTTAGCAATGTAGTTTAGTTTTAAAAGAATTTATGCAAAAGATGCATGGATGTCGTAATAGTAAAAAATCTTACCATGGCATCTCCATGGATGTTATGGTAGTTCAACAGGTGCACTAGTGGCACCTGTTGACTATTATGTGGAGGAGCTTTATTATAGATATTGTAATTCTCAAGATCAGTACAAAATGTGACCGGATGATTTTTCTCCAAATAAGTTAACTCAAAGCCATCGGTGTAGTAGGTTTTGTCTACCATGTTCCGCACATTGTTTGAACAATTAAAATAAGCTGTCAATGGAAATAAGTTGTCAACTATTTTGAAATGAACAACATAAATTATTTAATAACTATGTTTGAGAAACTCACATAGCGGGAGAATTGGAAGCGTATCAACAAGGACCCAAAATGTCCAAATTGTCTTGGTCAATGTCAGGATCACCAAGATCCATGGTGACAAACATACCCTCTTGAAAATCTTACATCTTGCAAAGTGCTTCCCAACCCGGGCAACCAAAATGGGATACACTCTCAGAATTGTATAGATTTACCTCAAAATCCATACCATGATGGGTCCTTAGGTTAATTTTCTTTGTTTCATTCCTCTCATGATCTTCAAAACCCATCCTCTCCAACACATAGCGTCTTGCATGGCATGGGATAAGCTAGTCGAATGTTAAAAGACGAAGATTACATGTTGAAGTAGTAGAAGTCGACCTTAATTACGAAAAAACACTTTGCATCATAGCTTACCGTATCACAATCGAAGGCCTCCTTGAGCTTAATGCTGAAGCGCCGACCTTCATCCAGGTGAGGCCTGTCGCAGAAACCCCGATCGTCGTGGCACCAACCGCACTCTCCCGGGAGACTTTTGTCGTCCGAGTACGACATTTCCTATGTTCATAATTCAAATATTAAACTTGTACAATTAAATATATGTACTAAAAAACCTAAATTAGATCATTATTATTCATCACGGGTTGACTATCGATCTATCGAGTCTTTTCTTGTTCCCTTAGTGCATTACACCCCACAACAACACTCGGGATTCTTCGGCCTCGACGGACTTGTCAACCCGAAATATCATTTAATTATCTTTCTAGAAAATCCAAGCCACTCAATATTTCCTACATATTCTAGCACAAGTCATGACAAAATTTACGGAAAATTCCGGCATGACCTTTGCTAAAACAGGACATATCAAAGGCATGCAATTTGCCGAAACGGAAATTAATCAACACTCCGGAAAAACATAGGCCACTCGAAGGTGTAACATGAACATGACCGGCCACTTGGGCAACCACATATCCTATTTGAGAAACACAAGATATACATGTTTTTATCTACATCATATCTTATAGGACTCATATTGACATGGAGATTTGGTTGGTCTCACCTCGAGGTCGGAGGGGGTCGGTGACGGGGACGACAGCTGGGGATGATGGAGGGGCTCCTTGATTTTTGCAAAAACAAAAACCCTATAAGTTATCACTAACACATCCCGAATACTATCATACATATAACATCACTAATACAACTAATACCCTAGCGAACGACATCGATGCGGGAATAATTGCTTAAACTAAAAAAATAACAACAAATGTGACATGTTCAACTAGTTCTATTAATTCAACTAGTTCTTACTAAATATAAACTTACTATAAATATAAATAAACTAGTTCTTTCTAAAAATAAACTAGTTCAACTAGTTATATTAATTTTCTTACTAAAAATACATTAGTTCTATTAATTCAACTAGTTCTTACTAAAACTAAACTAGTTCAACTAGTTTATTAATTTACTTACTAATTATTTTAAACACTCACTAATAACAGTAAAAAAACTACATTATACAATAGTAAAAAACGATAGTGAAAAACAGAAAAAAAAGATGGAGGGAGGAGGGGAAGGGAGGAGGAGGAGGAGAGAGGAGGGGGAGGAGGCCGGTGGGATCGGAGGAGGGAGGGGCGGGGGGAGGAGGGGGAGGGGGCGGCCGGAGGAGGAGGGAGGGGCGGGGGGTGGAGGGGGAGGGGGCGGCCGGAGGAGGAGGAGGAAGGGGGCGGCCGGAGGAGGAGGGAGAGGGGCGGCGGGAGGAGGGCGGCCGGAGGAGGAGGGGGAGGAGGGAGTACCTCGGCGAGGAGTAGCGCGGCGGCGGCGGCGGACGACGTACGGGTTCGGCGCGGGCGAGAGCGAGTGAGAGGGAGTGAGTGTGCAGGGTGAACCACTCCAGGATAAGGTAAGTAAGTAGTAGCGCGTTTCAGAGAAACGCGCTACTGCTATGGGCCGTAGCAGTAGCGCTGGTCAGTGGTACGCGCTACTGCTAAGTGGGGCTAGCCATCTGCGCACAGTACAAATATAGCAGCAGCGCAGTTTTGCGGAATGCGCTACTGCTAAAGTAGTAGCAGTAGATCGGTTTATTTAAAAATGCTACTACTAAGTAGAAGTAGCGCCGTGTTTTGTCCAGCGCTACTGCTAAGATGATGTGTATAAGGTTTTTCCTAGTAGTGTATGTTTGCCTTAACAACTCCATGGAATAACTGCATTGCTGAGAATTACATCGGCCCTGATGATGAAAAGGTCAGGCCTCCACAGCCATCAAATTGTCATCCTGACTCCCTCAAAACCATCGCTAATTTTCCCGATGAAGTGGCCAAGAGGGCGAAGGCCAAAAGCCAAGCATTATGGTAGAGCAGCGAAGAAAAATCAAGTTGAAGTGAGAAATGTCGCTCTGACTCAGCAAGATGTCGTGAAGAATAAGGAGCGTGCTTCTTCCACAAATCGAAGCAAGTCCAGGACATCTATTTCCCCTCGTGCTCCCCAAAAGAAAACCATCGCTAGAAGGTCAAAGAAGGCAGTTTCTGAATCATCTGATGAGGCATCTATTGAAGAAGCTCCTGATGAAATTCCCTTGTATGATCAACCTGCTCTTCTCAACAAGCCTTCTAAAACTCCCTCACTAGTGAAAGTTTTGCCCTCTCCAAGGAGATCACCAAGGATCGCACCATTCCCCTCACTAAGAAACCTTTGGTTTTCCTGCTCCAACAGTGAAGAGAAAGTTGCAGTTTGAAGAAAAAGCTGAACTTTTGCTAAGAAAGCCAAACCTACTGTTCCTGCTTCCACGGAGGAACAGAAGTATGATTTCAATATCATCATTGATGTGATTGAGAGTGTTGGTTACAATGCAAAATGTGTTGATATAAGCAGTCTGGGACTTCCTAATGATGTTACCAAAAGGGTAACAAAACATTTCATCGAGCTAAGGAAAATCACAAAGAAACTGAATCAGGCTGTCAAGAACAAGCAAGTCCTCGAGCAAATGAGGAGAGACGCCAACACTGAATCCGAAAGGAAGAAACTAAATAAGGAGATTGTTGAACTCACAATGGCTCTCAACCTCATGAGGAATAATAAAATTGATTGACACTTGTGGCTGAAAATGGAAGTATCTCAGTTATGTGAGATGAGAAACGAGGAGATTGACGCAAGGCAAATCTCGCGAAGGAAAATTGAAGAAGAAAAACATTAGAACGCTAAAGCAAGGGCCACCAAACCAAAAGGAGTCAAAGACCGCTGCCTTCAGACTGTTGTTGATGATGCTCCTCCTGACTCCAGGACTCCCTTGCAGCAAGTTCCACCATCTCCACCTCACTAGGATTAACCAATGCAACAAGCCAACCATGTGGAGGTTATCACTCCTACCCCATCATCCCAAGAGCAACATAATGTTCTTGACATCTTTCTTGAAGAGACTGATGAAGAAAATGCCTTGTCTGAGTAGCAAGCTCGAGTTGATGATGCTAATGAAGAAATTGAGCCATATCCATCGCCTTCGAGGAAAATGCAAGTTGAGCCTTCCGAATCAAATAAGGAGGAGAATGACAAGAATGAGGGGGAGCTAAATGCTTCCCGAAACAAATCCACCCGGTCACATCATCTGGTGCCCCTACATAGATGGATGTTGATCCTGCTCCTCACTCCACTACATCATAGTTGGAAGAGGAAGATAGAACACCTGATGAGACGATGGCTCAAGAAGCAGTTGTCGTACTTGTTATGCTCCAAGCATCCGAGAAAGAAGTTGTTGTGCCTCCAGCTGAAGAAAATACAGTGAAAGAAAAGGCCCTAGAGTCCGAAAGTCAGAAAGCCGCTGAAGGAGTTCCAGCGAGCAAGAATGATAACCAGTCAAGTTCTTCAAAGAAATCAACACAAGAAAAGTCGAGGAAGCCTCGTGCTCCTCTCAAGACAATTGAGGAAGATGTGCCTACACCTGATGACATTCGGACCCGGACTATGGGCGATGAAGAACAGCTGAGAAACCTACTGGAAACTTCTCCTCTGTTTCTAGTTGAAGATGGCCCGGATGGTCCTGCATTTAATGTGCAGTTTAATCTTTCAAAACTCGCATTCTTTGGCACCAGCCCATATGATGGAGAAAGGACTTCCTTGTCACCAAGGTTCTGGACAAAAGAATAGGCCGTTTATTATGCTCGTATTCTATATGAGAAGAATCGCATATTTACGCACAAGATTCTTCTCACAGCCCTAGAATACTGCTTGTAACTAGTTACTCTTCAGAGCTTCACGAATCATGTTTATTTTCAAGAAAACTGAATTGACAAAATTTGAAGCCTAAAAAACATAAATAAAAGACGGGAAAGAACCCTGCAAATTTCATTCTTCGTTTCCAAGATGTCCTTATGCAATGTTTGCGAATTTTGGCAAGAGCTATATATCAAACAAAAACATGGAACATTTTTAAGGATTTATTTTTGGGACATTGAATTTAAATCAATAGCTATTTGAATTTGAGTTATATACATATAACTAGAATATAATTTCAAATATCTTTGAAACATTTTATGTGCATTTGGAAATGTCTATACTGCAACATAAAATTCTTCAGAGGGTATTTTGCACTGTTTTAAAATTGTTTTGAATTTTAAGCAGTGGCAAAGTTTAAATAAAAAACAAACAAACATAAGAAGAAGAAAAATAGAAAAGACAGAGAGAACTAACCTGGCTTACCTACAGCCCAGAGGCCTAGCACTGTAGCAGCCCAGTCCAACAGGGGCAGAGGCCTCTTCTACCTCCTGCCAGTAGGAGTAGTTGCATGCTGGATGCGCACGCGTCGACGCCAGCTCCTCCCTGCCTGCTTCCCCCTCCTCTTCAACCCTACCCGAAGCACCTAGGAGACGCCTTGAACCCCCTCGTTCACTCTGCTCTCTCTATGCACCTCCTTCCCTTCTCTGCTCTCTCTTCATCGGCCGCCCGAATGAGCCGGAGCGCCCGGCCGCAACACAATGCAGCCACCGACCACCTATCGCCGCCCTAGCATGTCCATGAGCTCCACCCCTACTTGTCTGTCCTTTCCACTGAAGAAAGCAAGCCGGGAGGTCCCGCTTCATCGTCACCGTGGTCATCTTCAACCTTTTGTACCTTGCTTCGCCGTTGTCGATTCACCGTCACTAGCGCGTCCCCGAGCTTTACAACAACATCATCCGATGCGCTATGAGTTTCGGTCGTTTCCCCCTAACCCCGTTGTCGCTCTCGTCCTCTAACGATTGAGACGCTATGGCTAAGCTCCGTCGATGCCTGCCATGTTGTGCACCGCCGTTGCAGACCGCGTTCTTCGACCTCAACATGCCAACATGCTCCTAGCATCTCCAGGAGATCAGTGAGCCCCTTAGACAGCCTCTTCGTGCTTTGTATCCTCACCCCGCTCGAAATTGTAGCTCTAGCCACCACCGCAAGCTTGCCTCCGGCATGCTCGGGCCACCTCAGCCCTTTCCCTTTGCACAGATGGATGCGGGCGAGTCCCAGCTCCGCATAGGTACTCTCCGCCGATCATTTGGTCGCTGGAGGGAGAAATCCCGAGCCCCTCCGCCGCGGCTATCGTCGCCGGTGGCCAACCGCTGGTCAAATCTGGTGGGTTTGACCCACTTTGGCCACGGCTAGCGCACACCCTGGGGCCGTCATTGCTCCTCCTCACCGTGCCCCTGATCCCCTTCTCCCGTAAGAAGCTCCCCAAATCCAGTCAGAGCGATGTCTCTTCTTCTCCTTTGCCGGCACTAGCGATTCCTCGAATGGCGCCTGCCGGAAAATCAAAGCCTACATCACTGGTCACGAGCCACTCCTCCCTTTCGACGACGCTCTCAACCTCCTCCATTGCCAAGGAGGAGGACCTCCACCCAGTGCTCCCATTGGCGGTCAGCGACAGCAAGGAGTGGTGTGAGACCCAGATCTGGCTCGGCTCCACGGAGCGGAGCATCATGGCGAAGACGGCCTACCCCTTATTCTTCCACAACATCTTCATGGGGCTCGTCCTACCCTTCTCGAAGTTCTACTACGCCATCCTCAGCCACTACAAAATCCATGCTCTTCATCTCCAGCCTAACACCATCCTCCTCTTGTCCATCTTCTCTTTCTACTGCGCTGCCTTCATGGGAGTGAAGCCCTCGGTGGGCTCTTCCGCCACTACTTCAGCTTCCAGTTCCATATCTAGACCCAACGATCTGCATGTGTCTCCTTCATCGCCGTTCAAAGCGAAAAATCACTCCTGAAGGCCGGGAAGAAGGTGGAAGGCTTTCAGGACCGCTGGGTTTTCCTAGACGCCTGCGGCTCCGACCCGTGCTTCGCGCCTCCGGCGGTGATGCCTGAGCATGTCCCTGAGTGGGGCTCCGCCAAGCTTACTGACCCCCAAGTGAAGCCAGTCCTAGAGAAGATAGACTCGGACATGAAGGCAGAGCGGCTAACTGGGGCGATGATCATGAAGGAGTTCCTGACTTAGCGCCTCACGCCGCTCCAGTTGCACTCGAGGCCTTTGTGGGAATAAAAAGGCGCGGGGGATGCGATGAGGTTGCACGCCGCCGGCCTGATGTACGAGAAGCTAGACATGGCCTTGGTCGCCCTGCTCAGCTGCATCCCGAGGAACATCCCCGAAGCATACGCCCCGCTGTATAGCCGCGACGACATGGAGGATTTGGTCGCCGCCATGCCCGCCTTCAACGAGTTGGGGCTTGAGCCATCTAACCACCCTGATTCTCCCGTGGTGCTATCCTCCAGCGACAGCAGAGGTGACGAGGACTCGGAGGAGACGGAGGAGGACGACCTTGAGAAGGCGTCCTCGCTGTCGCGACGCCAGCTTCTCCTCGACCTCGAGGATGATGGCGCCGACCCTGACAAGCTCTCGGCCGTGGGTTCCCCGCACTTCGTCAAGGCACCCATGAGGGCAGAGTCTACTCCCCCAATCACACAGGCATCTGGCCGAATGGCCCCTGACAAAGGGGCGGCATCACCCCCTCCGGGAGGCCCTCTACACCCCTCCGTGACGGCCCAGAGGCGGGCTCATCCTTGCATGATGCGCAGCCGATGGTTCCGGCGGCCTCCACCGAGGTGCCCATGGCTTCACCGGTCGGGGCCCCTCGGGGGACCCCCTCGCCTCCCCAGACGGTCGCACCATGGCGGGGCCTGCTGGGGACCACTCGGGCAGCCCTCGGAGCGAGGCCAGGGCCACACCGAAGAAAAAGGTGGGTGCATCAGCCCTCGAGGAGGAGGAGAAGAAGAGGAAGTGGGTAGTGCCAGATGAGTAAGTACTCTTGCCTTACCCCCTAACTTTGCAGCCGTAATCCATATGCTCACACCGCCCTTCACTGCACTGAATAGGGGCGTCGACGTGAAGAAGAAGAAGTCTGCCATAGACGCAAAAATGCCCCGTCGTCCTGAAGGCGGCCACGACGCCCGGTTGCAGCCTCGGAAGGTGTGGAGGCGTGCAGCGACAATCTGGCGCAACTCTTGGGCACACGGGTAGCTACGCACCAGGGCATACGAGCATGCCTTCCCCTCCTGTTTCCCCGGCGGCCCCGCCCGATGGGCCAGCTGACGAGGTCGCAGGGGCTCACGACGCATCATTCCCTGCCACGGTCGTGGCAGCCCCGGTCACGGGCGAGGTGACGGCGTGTGGCCCTTCGCTAGCTGAACTTGCCTTAGGGCGTGTAACGGTGCAGCCACAAGTTGTGTCGACCATCGCTATTCAGCAGGCCAAGGCGTCAGTCGCTTTTGCCGCGTTGCTGGAGCCAGGCGCGGAATGAAGGAAATATGCCCTAGAGAAAATAATAAAGTTGTTATTTTATATTTCCTTATTTGTGATAAAGGTTTATTATTCATGCTAGAATTTTATTGATCGGAAACCCAAATACATGTGTGAATACATAAACAAACACCGTGTCCCTAGTGAGCCTCTACTAGACTAGCTCGTTGATCAAAGAAGGTTAAGGTTTCCTAACCATAGACATGAGTTTTCATTTGCTAACGGGATCACGACATTAGGAGAATGATGTGATGGACAAGACCCATCCCTTAGCTTAGCATAATGATCATTCAGTTCTATTGCTATTGCTTTCTTCATGTCAAATACATATTCCTTCGACTATGAGATTATGCGACTCCCGAATACCGGAGTAATGACTTTGTTCGCACACGAACACGTCACCATGTACCCTCAATGCCTGGGTGATGCACCGTAGCTCACGTCGAAGGAGACCCGCCGGAAGCGCGGTACGCAGGACAATTCGGCGGGCACTTTTGAAGACCCGAAACCCCACGTACCCCGGAGGGACCCCGTCAGGGCGCGCGGCAGCTATGGGTTGCCCTAGGTCGACCTGATCGCCCCTAGGGCCTTGAGGTTCGTCGCCCCGCAACAAGAAGAACAAACGAAGAATGAGGAAGAAGAAGAAGAACAAGGGAGAGAGATAAAGGTAAAGGTAAAAATATGATAGATTGATATGTCGATTGTGTGTTGTTCAATCGGCCGTCACCCCTTACATATATATGAGGCGGCTGGACTTCCCGTACAAGAAAAGGTCTCAAATCACATCCAAATCATCAAAGATAACCTAACTCGGACTACAAGGGCCGGAACTTCCGGTCAGCCCGGAACTTTCGGGCTAAAATTACATCAAGTAGCCCTCTTGCACAGCTCCTGCAGGTTGCATATGGCTTCAGATCATGATGGTAAAAGCAAAGTTGTAGATCTTTCAATGGAGAAAAACTCTTCAGTTGATCACCTTTTCGTCCAAATAATCAAAGATAACCTAACTCGGACTACAAGGGCCGGAACTTCCGGTCAGCCCGGAACTTCTGGGCTAAAATTACATCAAGTAGCCCTCTTGCACAGCTGCTGCAGGTGCCATATGGCTTTGGATCGCGATGGTCCCAAAAGCAAAGTTGTAGATCTTGCAATGGAGAAAAACACTTCAGTTGATCACCTTTTCATCCGAGGTCATCTTGAGGTTGGATTCGGGCCCGCAAATCTGCAAATAATATTGAAATTCCAGTTTTCAAGGCACACCGCGTGCGAAGTTTCTGTTTAGCCCGGAACCTCCCCGGAAGTTTTGCCCGGAACTTCCGGGGCAAACTTATGCATCATACCATTTAGGGTCTAACTTTTCAATACTAACTCCAATTTAGATGTTTTTATATCAAAATCGATCGTTTCGACGAGACGAAGACAATCCGTGTACACACTTTTCTCATATGAGGCCATTTTGGTGGCGTAATCAGTCGTATAGTGTTCTAAATACAAAATCTGAGTACTTCAAACACAACTTCGGCCTTAGAGATGAGACCGGATGGCTATGGCGCACATATCAAAGTTTCTCCGTTTGACGATACGGAACTTCCTTACTTTGAGCACTTCTCCATTTGAGGCCATCTTAATAAATTCTTGGCCGTGCCAAAATCTGGTGTCAACACATGCCCCCCTGTTTTGTGGCAAACTTGTGTGCCGAAAAATAACTTGCACGATGCTTTTCTATGGATGATGTCAACACTCCATTGGCCATTTTATGTTCTTAGGATGATAATTATATATCAGCCATTTAGATTAGCAACAAAAATGAAGCTAATCAAACATATGATGATTTGGTAATACCCTTTCATGATGTAAGAAATTATATTCCATAGACGGATTAAAATAAGTCCGTTGAGGGTAACCAATCATACCTGATGACAAATTCCATGGCATAGGCACCAATGACATTATTGAAGAAAATGGATAATGTGTGGACCGAAGATGTTGAAACATTCGGCTTGGTCCTTCGTAGTTTTCACTATTTTCCTTCTCCACCTTTGACACACTCCTTGTAAAGGAAGATTGCACATAATTCTTATTTTGGATATTTCTTTGGGAACCCATGCCATGTTTATCTTTTCAAGTTCTTGTGCACTAAGCTTTTGCAATTTCTTCTTTTGCCAATACGATAAGCCGAGTGGGCACCCCGGCTGCGATTTTGTTTGAAGTAATGGCAATCCTTGTTTTACCTTGTGCACTCTCAACTTCTTCCCTTCAGATTTGGCACTTGATTTACTTGCCTCATTGCCTTTTGTAGCCAATGTCGACACTTTAATTGGATCTTTTTCATTTGAGATCATATCTGAAGTGGCACTCTTACGACCATCTCTTTTGACGTGGTAGGCTTGCTCAACCACCTCCTTATTATTGCTTGTGCTCCGGACCGATTTTTTATTGAAACGGTCTTAAACATATGACTACTCATTGAACATTGGTCTTCTTGGAGCTGCATAATGTTTGCGAGATGGTCTAAAATAAGATGAAGAATACGCCCTTGTATCATACCTGTCCCATGATGGATATGGATTTACATGATCATAGGAAGGTATCCATGGCATTGGCATTGGCGGCACAAAATAAGGAAATGAACAAGTTGCATTCAAATTCTCTTCTTGCCAATATCGATCCTTGGATTTGCGCCTATGGGGTGATCTTGATGCCTTTGCATTATTTGGCCGATAAGCACTATTCTCCTCACTTATCTTCTGATATTTTTCCAATAGTTGCGCGAAAGTGACTTTCAGCCTTTTACCTTTGTGCTTACGTCGGCCTTTGTTTACTTTGTCTTGACTTGCATCCATCTTTTGATTTTCTTATTGCCCTTAGTCCTCGGTGTCTCCATTGTAGCTTCCATGGAATTCTCGCCCTCAAGATTATGTTCATTATGCTCTTCAACAATTTATTTACTTGAAAGCTTGATCCCATCACCTGCAGTTTTTACCTTCTCTTTAAATGGATCGGCTTGAAGTAGCCGATGCAAAAACCTTTTACCATCGGGACCAATTGGAATAGACTTGTCATCTCTTGGTGCCTCAACAAATTTCAATCGTCCTTTATCAATGGCCGATTTAACTATTTGACGAAACATGTTGCAATCCTCAATACTATGCTTGAACAAATCATGCAACTTACAATAAATTTGTCCTTGGATAGATGGCTTGACATGGTGATCAAGAATTCTAATGTAATTATTAGCATCGGATTTCTCAAAAAAAAATTAACCTTAGCTTTAAACTTCTAAAATCAAAGTAGTTGGAACATACATGTCTCAATTGATACCATGCGTAAGCCAAGTATGAAGCAAGCAAAGCTACCCAATTAGATATGAACTTTAAATAAAATAATGATAAAATCTTTGGCTTCAATAATAAGTCACTATCGATCTCTTTGAATGGTACAATGTATTAACCGATATACTTTGTAACAATTTTATTGCTATCGGTCTCTTTGAATGGTACAATGTATCGACTGATATGCTTTGTAACAATTTTATTGCTAACAAGTAAATTACCCTTCATCATTGGTCTTTCAAAATTACTTATGAGAATCTTTTTTTATAGAAGCATCAACAATAAAGTTGTGACCAAATTGTAAGATAGGTAAATTACTTGCTAGACATACCTCTTCAAATACATTGCGAGAGCATGATGGTTGCTTTACTTGAATGATATCATGTTCCTTTTTCGAATAGCTCCCCAACACCTTGTCGTCCTCTTTTTCTAGAACAGATCCGGCATACATAATATTTGATTTGGTCTTTTCAATAACCGAATTAGCTTTCTTATCCAAATCACCACTCTTTCTTTCTTTGATTCGCAAGGTTCCTTGTTCTTGTCTAAATTCAACAAACATTGCAGCTAGGATATCTTTAAGCTTTTTTCGCCCAATTTCAGCCCAATCTTCATCGATTGCCCCCCAATACTTTGAGACTCTTTCGGTAATGAGATGTCACCGAAATGTTGTAATTGTGTAGGGAAAACATTGTATGCTACGATACTAGGTGATGACACATGTGATCCTATAGCATTTTCACTTATTTGGCTATTACCATGAAGGTGCGAAGCCGAATTATGAAGATCTATAGTTGCATATGGTGCCGAAGAATTAGTAGCATGGGGTGTAGCATATGATGTTTGAGGGTAATTGGCCGAATAACTAGTAGTAGCATGGCCAATTCCCATATCGACCGGCATGTTTGGATTAACATGTTGCAAATTTGTTATCGATGAATAAAAATATGAAACACTATGTTGCATGCCATTGAAAGTTCCTACATGGGGAGTTTCAACTTGATTAACCAAATTCATCATGTTGTTCATCGGCATATGAATTTGTGGGGTTGCCGATGCATGGGAGTTGGAATACATATGTTGCATATTGCTAAAATTATATGAGGTAGAAGCATGAAGATTTTGTTGCATCGGCTCTTGCACATAATTAGATGCATGATTGATAAAGCTAAGGCTAGCCGATACATTATGCTCATTACATGATCTAGCAACAACATATGCATTATTTGCATCAAATATGTGAATTGGGTATTCATATTACCTTTGTAGATTGCAAACCCTAAATGACGATCTCTTCGTAGCAAGAACGGGCCGGAGACTGTTCAAAGCTTCTTCCTCAGCAGAGTCACGAAAAAGTGTGTTCGCACACGAACACGTCACCGTGTACCCTCGACGCCGGGGGTGATACACCGCAGCTCATGTCGAAGGAGACCCGCCAGAAGCGCAGTATGCAAGACAATCCGGCGAGCGCTTTTGAAGACCCGAAACCCCACGCACCCGGGAGGGACCCCCTCAGGGCGTGCGGCGGCTATGGGTTGCCCTAGGTCGACCTGATCGCCCCTAGGCCCTCGAGGTTCGTCGCCCTCCAACAAGAAGAATGAACGAAGAATGAGGAAGAAGAAGAACAAGGGAGAGAGATAAAGGTAAAGGTAAAAAGATGATAGATTGATATGTCGATTGTGTGTTGTCCAATTGGCCGTCACCCCTTACATATATATGACGCGGTTGGACTTCCTGTACAAGAAAAAGACTCAAATCACGTCCAAATCATCAAAAGATAACCTAACTTGGACTACGAGGGCCGGAACTTCCGGTCAGCCCGGAACTTCTGGGCTAAAATCACATCAAGTAGCCCTCTTGCACAGCTCCTGGAGGTTGCATATGGCTTCGGATCACGATGGTCCCAAAAGAAAAGTTGTAGATCTTGCAATGGAGAAAAACTCTTCAGTTGATCACCTTTTCATCCGAGGTCATCTTGAGGTTGGATTCGGGCCCACAAATCTGCAAATAATATTGAAATTCCAGTTTTCTGGGTGCACCGCGTGCAAAGTTTCTGTTTAGCCCGGAACCTCCCTGGAAGTTTTGCCCGGAACTTCTGGGGCAAACTTATGCATCACACCGTTTAGGATCTAACTTTTGCATACGAACTCCGATTTAGACGTTTTGTATATCAAAATCGATCGTTTCGATGATATGAAGACAGTCTGGGTAGACACATTTCTCATATGAGGCCATCTTGGGGGCGTAATCAGCCGAATAGTGTTCTAAATATAAAATATGAGTACTTCAAACACAACTTCGGACTTAGAGATGAGACCGGATGGCTATGGCCCAAATTTCAAAGTTTCTCCTTTTGACGATACAGAACTTTATCACTTTGAGAACTTCTTCATTTGAGGCCATCTTAATTAAGTTCTTGGCTGTGCCAAAATCTGGTGTCAATAGCCTTGTGTGCTATCAAATTTCACAATGTAACTGGGTGATTATAAAGATGCTCTACAGGTATCTCCGAAGGTGTTTGTTGAGTTAGCATAGATCGAGATAAGGATTTGTCTCTCTAAGTATCGGAGAGGTATCTCTGGGCCCTCTTGGTAATACACATCATAAGCTTGCAAGCAAACGAGTAAGGAGTTAGTCACGAGGTGATGTATTACGGAACGAGTCAATAAGAATGGCAAGCAAGTTTCTCGTTTATGGAGGTCAAAAAGAGCTTGTCGTAAATGGTTACGTCGATGCTAGCTTTGACACTGATCTAGATGATTCTAAGTGATAAACTGGATAAGTATTTATATTGAATGGTGGAGCTTTCAGTTGGTGCAGTTCCAAGTAGAGCGTCATGGCAGGATCTATGTGTGAAGCGAAATACATAGATGCTTCCGAAGCAGCAAATGACGGAGTCTAGATGAAGGCTTTCATATCTAACCTAGGTGTAATACCTAGTGCATCGGGTCCAATGAAAATCTTTTGTGACAATACTGGAGCAATTGCCTTGGCAAAGGAATCCAGATTTCACAAAAGAACCAAACACATCAAGAGACGCTTCAACTCCACTCATGAACAAGTTAGGGAGGGAGACATAGAAATTTGCAAGATACATACGGATCTGAATGTAGCAGACCCATTGAGTAAGCCTCTTCCACTAGCAAAACATGATCAACACCAAGACTCCATGGGTGTTAGAATCATTACAATGTAATCTAGATTATTGACTTTAGTGCAAGTGGGAGACTAAAGGAAATATGCCCTAGAGGCACTAATAAAGTTGCTACTTTATATTTCCTTATTCATGATAAAGGTTTAATATTCATGCTAGAATTGTATTGGTCGAAAACCTTAATACATGTGTGAATACATAAACAAACACCGTGTCCCTAGTGAGCCTCTACTAGACTAGCTCGTTGATCAAAGATGGTTAAGGTTTTCTTACCATAGACATGAGTTGTCATTATATAATGGGATCATATCATTAGGAGAATGATGTGATGAAGCAGACCCATCCGTTAGCTTAGCATAATGATCGTTCAGTTTTATTGCTATTGCTTTCTTCATGTCAAATACATATTCCTTCGACTATGAGATTATGCAACTCCTGAATACCGAAGGAATGCCTTATGTGCTATCAAACATCACAACGTAAGTGGGTGATTATAAAGATTCTCTACAGGTATCTCCGAAGGTGTTTGTTGAGTTGGCATAGATCGAGATTAAGATTTGTCACTCCGACTATCGGAGAGGTATCTCCGGGCCCTCTCGGTAATGCACATCATAAGCTTGCAAGAAAATGACTAAGGAGTTAGTCACCAGGTGATGTATTATGGTACAAGTAAGGAGACTTGCCGGCAACGAGATTGAACTAGGAATGAAGATACCGACGAACGAATCTCGGGCAAGTAACATACCGATAGACAAAAGGAATTATGTATGTTGTCATAACGGTTCAACCAATAAAGATCTTCGTAGAACATGTATGAGCCAATATGGGCATCCAGGTTCTGCTATTAGTTATTAACCGGAGAGGTGTCTTGGTCATGTGTACATAGTTCTCGAACCGTAGGGTCCGCACGCTTAATGTTCGATGACGATATACTATTATATGAGTTATGTGATTTGGTGAACGAATGTTGTTCAGAGTCCCGGGTGAGATCACGAACATGACGAGGAGTCTCGAAGTGGTCGAGAGGTAAATATTGATATATAGGACGATGGTATTCGGACACCGGAAGTGTTTTCGGGGGTACCAGGTACTTATTGGGTCACCGGAAGGGGTTCCGGGCACCCCCGGCAAAAGATATGGGCCTTATGGGCCAAGAGGGGAAATGCACCAGTCACAAGGGGCTCGTGCGCCCCCCATATGGGCCGGCCTAGGAGAAGGAAAGAGGGGAAGGGAAAGGAAAGAGAGGAATAGGATTCCCCCTTCCTTCCCTCTCTCTCCCCCCCCCTTTCCTTCCCCCTCCCACAAATATGGTAGGGGGCGCGGCCAAGGGACTTGGGGCGCCTCCTTGCAGCCTCCCCTCTCCCTCCCACCTATATATATGGGGGGGGGCGCCCTAGCACACCCCAGAAAATTTCCTAGCCGTGTGCGGCGCCCTCCTCCATCGTATACACCCCCAGTCATTTTTTTGTCGTGCTTAGGCGAAGCCCTGCGGAGATCACTTCAACATCACCGTCACCACGCTGTTGTGCTTATGGAACTCATCTACTACCTCGACGTCTTGCTAGATCAAGAAGGCGAGGGACGTCACCGAGCTGAACGTGTGCAGAACGCGGAGGTGACGTGCGTTCGGTACATGATCGGTTGACGTGAGAAGAAGTTCGACTACATCAACCACATTGTGAACTCCTTCCGCTTACAGTGTATGAGGGTACGTAGACACACTCTCCCCCTCATTGCTATGCATCTCCATTGATAGGTCATTGCGTGTGCATAGCAATTTTTTGTTTTCCATGCAATGATTGCCAACACAGAGAAGGGCCCAGAGCCCCCGGTGCCTCAAGTGGACTGTACCGCGGCCCCATTGCCCACGGCCCCGGCCAGCGTGTTAGTGATGCCCCCTCACCATGTGCTCGCGAACTGTGGCCCCCTGATCAGGCCTGGGGCTCTAGATGATGCTTATGCCGCTCTCGGTCGGCTTCGGGCAGATCTCCAGGAGGCTAACAGATGCCTTGTGATGGAGCACCTAGGGCTTGCCTCAGCGTGGGTCCGGGTTGAGAAGACAATCCAGGAGGCCTAGAGGCGGTCCGAGGCAGCCACCACAAAGAGCAGAGAAGAGGCCACCAACGCCAGGGCGACTCGTGAAGACGCGCTGGCCGAAGCAGCTGCGGCCACCAAGCATTTCAACGAGGCGGAGGCTGGTCTGAAGGCGCGTCAGGAAGAAAAGGTCGAGCACTCGCAGCTACTCCAGCAGCGCAAGGATGACCTCAAGGCTCGCGAGGCCAAGCTTGTAGATCACGACTCTGTGCTGTCAAAGGTGGTCGTCGAGCAGGCAGTGGAACACCAGTGCTTGGACAAGATGCAAAAGGGGGTGGTCGAGGCCCAGGCATCCCATGCCAAGCACGTCTCCGAGGTGACGGCTCGGCTAGACGCCCGGGAGAAGAAGATTCTTGCTGAGACCGACGCGAAGGCGGTGGCGGACCGCGACGCCTTTTCTGCTCTCGAGCTTAGGGCTCGCCAAGCACTAAAGTCGATCTGCAGGGGAGGGTTTGAGGGTCCGCTCGCGACTCCTGATGAAGTTTCCACGGAGTTCTCCTCCAGGCTCACCTCGGAGCTCGAAGGCGCTGGTGCCAAGGTGCCGCGACCTCTTCTCCGTGGTAGCGATGCACATCTTCAGCCATCTTTATCTCCACAATGCCAGCTTCGACTTCGACGCCGTGATAGGCCCCGTTCCTCTTGAATTCCGCGCCAACACGGCGGAGGCCATGGAGGGCCACGTGGCCATGCTGCTCGAGAAGTTCACATGAAACAACGGCGGATCAGGCGTAGCCGAGGCGAGCGGAAGCGACGGCAGCGGCGGCGATAGTGATGTTGAAGACGAGCCTGTTGCACCTGAAGCGGGCGGCGCCGATGATGGCGGTGGCGGCGATGGTCCTTCCTCCTAAATTTTATCCTGAAACTACTTAACCGTGCCTTGTGGAGGCGTAAAACTTTTTTTGGGTTTCTGATACATTTGGTGCCTGTAATAAGTATTTGAACTTTGTAATTTCCTTTTCGTGCTTGATTTTCTTCTTGCTTGCCTTCGTGATTTGTGTCAGTAGGGCCCAGCCCCGCGCATACCTTGGCCGTTGTTGGAATGTCAGGTCACGATGCCTAGAGACAGCCAAGGGGCGAATGGCCCACATGAAGGAAACGTGGGCGACAGCAAGGTTAACCCGGAGCCGTTCATACCTTTTCCTCAACAGCCTACGCCTGGGGGGGACGCGAGAAAACCAGACACCAGGAACCTGGTGAGGCGTCATGCGCGGGGGCAGGCCTGTGAGCCAAGGCTTGTCCTGAGAGTAGGCACCGCGTCCAGCCCGCCTCGCGTGCAGCCCAGGGGAAGGCTACAAGCAGTGTCACCTGAAGAGCCAAGAGGCCATCCCGAGGTTGATGCTACCCGTAGGGTTCCCTTAGTTGTTTATCCACCAGTGTGCAGCATGGGGCTTCCACTTGGCATGGGCATGGTCGTATTATAACCGTATCCGCCAGTGCTAAGCATGGGGCTTCCACTAGGCGTGGGTAAGGAGCTCTGTGCTAGAGTCTTCTGGCATGTACAACCCTGTTTCGTTCATACACATGGCTGGCTTAGCAGAACTTTGAGGATGTGTATCTAGACACTCGTGGGCCAGCATGAGGCTCAGGAGGTCCTACCTCAAGGTGGGTTGCGCCTGGTCTTGGGCGCGAGGGGCACTTATGAAACCTGAGTGATGGGGGCGACCTACGTCGGGCAAACGTCCGGAGGTCATCGCATGAGAAGGCCAAACATCAAGGACCCATAGGAGGTGATGTGGATGGGTCTAGCCCGCTAGATGGAGCTCGATCGCTTGGGTTTATCAACACTACATGGATGGACCCGAGCACATATGTCATGCCAAGTCTTCTCATGCAATAAACTAAGGAAGGACACCCGACACGCGGCTCCCGCGGCGGCGAAGTGCCGATCACGGTTGTACGAACCGAGACGCACACCCTCACTCACCCACTCGTGATTAGCTCGTGCGAGGACAAGGCACCAAGGACCCCAGGAGGTTACGTGCATGAGAGGTGCACCGCGAGACATAGCTCAATCGCTTGGATTTAACAACGCTGCAGGGACGGACCTCAGCGCAGACGTCATGCCAGCCCTTAATCATGAGGCGGTTGGGGCGTGATTGTGAGGGCGCGCGACATTCATGGTGACGAAGCACCGGGCACGCAGGTTAAATTACCAGGAAATTTTCATCAAGGCATGGCCAGTTCCGATCCATGAGTAAAACGATACAGCTGCAGGGACGGGCCCTAAAACCCTGAGGATAATGCAGCCGAGGGGCGCCCTCAATTGAACAACCAATAAGTCACTTGGGTCCGGTGTCGTAGAAGTGTCGAGGAAGTTGATGAAGCGTGCTGTAGAGGTTCGCTACTCACGAGCCAGGCAGCTCTAGAAGCTCGAGAGGCTTGCGAGGCTCGGGGGGTCACGATGGCTCGAGACCTCTTGAGACATCACCGCCAAGCATCGGGCCTCGTGAGATGCCATCGCTCGCTGCATGAGCCGCTGGTATGAGGCGCCAATGTTCAGTTGGCCGAAAGCACGCAGACGTAGTTGCAGGGGTAGCCCCCACTCTGGCTGATGCGTAATGGCCAGAAGAGGCACTGTTAAGACCTTGTATGTCGACGCAGACGTGCGCCAGTCGCTAGCGCCTGAGGCGGCAACAGCACTTGCGGGATCTGCGGGGCGACGGCCGCCGCGCATGGCTTGCGCTTCCTGAAGTTCATCGATCACCTTGGTAATGAATTCTCATACTCCTGGCGCCTCGCATCATGCTTCTTGCTTGCAGGGGCGCGCTTCATAGCACGCCTCCAAGTGGTGCCCGAGCACCTCCCTCGTCACGCTAGACAGGTCAGAGGCTCTCTAGACGGAAGCCCCCGAGTCCGTCTTGAGGGAGGCGCCAGGCACACCTTCCTATGCGGGAGGAAGATGTAACGACCCGACCTCAGATGGTCAAGTCTCTGTGCTTCAGTGTCATCCCTGGATCGGTAATGCTGACACACACAGTACTCGAAGGATTTATAACAGAGTGGAAATCACACACTTATTACATCGAATGTCTCAAAAGAGAACTTATTACAATAATATGGCTTAAGGCCATCTAATACGATAACAGCGGAAGGCTTGGAAGATAAAGTGAGTCCATTAACTCCAACGGCATAGCTGAGCTGCACGGCAACGACCTAACGAACCTTACTCCTCATTTGAAAAGTCTGCAACATCATACGTTGCAGCCCGAAAACGGGTCAGCACATGGAATATGCTGGCAAAGTAACACAGTAGAGCAAGAACAGAATAAAACTATCACTACATGCATATTTGGCTGGTGGAAAGCTCTATGGTTATAGTTTTTGCGAAAAGCCAATTTTTGCCTACAACAAAGGAATAAATTTTAGTTTAACTATCATGGTAGTTGAAACATCATTGAGAAGGTTCCTCCAACTCAATCCCAATTAAAGTGATTATTATTAATTAAGAATGATGAGATACATGTGATAACCCAAATACTAGATACTCAAGAATTGTTCATAACCGGGGACACGGCTAACCATGATTAGATTATACACTCTGCAGAGGTTTGCGCACTTTTCCCACAAGACTCGATCGCCTCCGTTGGATTTCTCGCACTACAAGGTGTTTGAGAAACGGATGACCGAGACACAGTCTTTCAGAAACATTAACTCTCTACTACAGACAGACCATACCAAACCTACATCCCACTACCTGCTGATCTGCCTCTTCAAGAGCATCACGTAACTTACTCAAGTATGCTAGAGCCCATAATAGCTTGTGGCTGCACACGGAAATTTCTAGCATGAACCATCTTAGTTCCCTTTGAGCCTGGGTGGCGGTCCATAGGAAGATCACACGGCTACTCTGGGATTTCCAAAAATACAGGCAACACTGGGTACTCCAGGTGCCTCACTCCACCCAGATGTTAATTTAAGTTGCCACCTTAAGTTTGAACCCTTAATTAACAATCTCACATCTGTCATGGATTTCACTCAAACCCAAACCACGTCTACGAGCATAGCACAGCAATATAAGCAACGCGTAGAAGTAACTCCCAGGGGTTTGAATGTAACAGGATAATAGGTTCTACCTCAACAACTACTTCCCAACCCACATGTTAATGACATCCTAATTATGTAATGTTTGAGGATTGGAACTAATGCATAAAAACTGGGTGATAAAAGGGATATGATCAAAGTGGTACTTGCCTTGCTGACGGTCTGCGAAACCTAGGGACTCGTAGTAGCATGCTTCACACTCCGGGTGTTCTATCGCAAACAAACAATAACTTACATAAGCAACAATCAAGGAAGCACGAGTAAAACTCAAATAAGAGGGGTTTACCAGAAGGTTCAACTTAAGAACTCTGGTTCGCAAAAGAATCAAATCAAACGGAACAACGAAACTCAACGGCGAAAGAGAGAAGGTTCTTTTACTAATCCGAACCTAGGTCAAATTTTACAGTAGCAAAAACTTATTTGAGTTGGTTAAACGGAAAGAGGGTCTCGAGACGAAGATCTAGGCACTTGAATCGCCTGATTCTGACTAACGAGCGAAAAGATAAACAGAAACTAAGATCGGATCAGAAATCACGATCAGAAAGAATCACGGAATAAATCTGATAAAAGAAAACTGACGAACAGACTAACGAACGAGCATTCGTTAGCTGTAACTAATGGGCGAAAACCGTTCGTTAAGACGAACGTACGGACGAATGTCCGCTAACTAGAAGAACCGAGAAAAACCGGCGAATCTGAAAAAAAACAGATCTAGGGTTTTCTAAAAAAACCGAACGGTTTTAAAAAAACCCGGCGGCGGAGTCCAATGGCTACCTCCGGCGAGGGCTCCGGCGGGGCGGGTTGCAGGAGGCAGGGCGGCGGCTCGCGGGTTGGGGCGACGGCGGTGCTCGGCTGCGGCGGCGGCGGTGGTGGTGTGGTGTTGGGGTGGCGGGGCGGCGGTATATAAAGGGCGGGGCGGGGCGGCTTGGAGGAGGCGGCAAGGCGCGGCGGCGGAGAGGAGTCCGGCTCGGACTCCTAGTCCAAGTCGGCGGCGGCGGCGCGCTCGCGCAGGAGGCGGTGGCTCGCGGCGGCCTGGCTCGGCTGGGCCTTGGGCCCAGTCGGGCGCGGAACATTTTTTATATATAATTCCGCCGACAGAAATAAAATCCTAGAAAAATAAATAAAAATCTAAAATTTGAAAACCGGAAAATCCCCAACTCTCTCCGAGGGTCCTTGAGTTGCTTAGGATTTTGAGGATCGCGAGACGAAATGCAAATAAAATATGATATGCCTGGATGACTATGTATAACATTCCAAATTTGAAAAATTTGGGGTGTTACAAACCTACCCCCCTTAAGATGAATCTCGCCCTCGAGATTCAGGTTGGCTAGAAAATAGGTGTGGGTGGTCTTTGCGAAGATCATCCTCTCGTTCCCAGGTGGCTTCGTCCTCGGTATGGTGGCTCCACCGAACTTTGCAAAACTTGATAACTTTACTGCGTGTGACTCTGCTGGCAAACTCAAGAATCTTTACTGGCTTTTCCTCGTAGGTCAAATCACTGTCCAAACGAATTGCCTCCAAGGGTACTGTATCTCTTAACGCTATATCGGCCATCTCAGCATGACACTTCTTCAGCTGTGAAACATGGAACACATCATGAACTCCTGACAATCCCTCGGGTAACTCTAACTTGTAGGCAACTTCTCCCATCCGTTGCAAAACACGATACGGTCCTACAAATCTCGGAGCTAGTTTCCCCTTAACTCCAAAACGTTTCACTCCTCGCAAGGGAGATACTCGCAGATATACTCTGTCTCCAATTTCATAGGTTACCTCTTTGCGTTTTGAGTCTGCATAACTCTTTTGCCTGGACTGAGCAATCTTCAATCTATCACGAATCAATTTAACCTTCTCCTCAGACTCTTTGATCAAGTCTGGTCCAAACAACTGTCGGTCTCCTACCTCGTCCCACATCAAAGGTGTTCTGCACCTGCGTCCATACAGGGCTTCAAACGGTGCCATCTTCAAACTGGCTTGGTAGCTGTTGTTGTACGAGAACTCTGTGTAATGCAAATTGTCATGCCAACTAGATCCATGATCTAGCGCACAGGCTCTCAACATGTCCTCCAAAATTTGGTTCACTCTCTCGGTCTGTCCATCTGTCTGTGGGTGAAAAGCTGTACTGAACTCTAACCTTGTTCCCAAAGTCTGATGTAACTGATGCCAGAACTTTTAAGTAAACTGTGTTCCTCTAGCTGATACGATGGTTCTTGGAACTCCATGCAGACATACGATCCTGGACATATAAATCTTGGCCAACTTTGCACTGGTATAAGTGGTTTTCACTGGGATGAAGTGATCCACTTTGGTCAAGTGATCAACTACTACCCATATGGAATCATATCCTGCTTTAGTCCTGGGCAATCCGGTGATAAAATCCATGCCAAGTTTATCCCACTTCCATTTGGGTATCGGCATAGGCTGTAATAATCCTGCTGGCTTTTGATGTTCTGCCTTCACCCTCTGACATACATCACATATGGCCACATACTCGGCAATATCCTTCTTCATACCGGTCCACCAGAAACATTCCTTCAAATCCAGATACATCTTGGTGTTTCCTGGGTGTATCAAGTATGGTGGGTTTTGAGCCTCTTGAAGTATTAACTTCCTAATCTCCAGGTTATTGGGCACATAAACTCGATCCTCAAACCATAAGGTATCGTGATCGTCCTCAAAAAAACCTTTGGCCTTTCCTTTGCTCATCTTCTCCTTTATCTCGGCAATCTCCTTGTCATCCTTCTGAGCTTCCCGAATCTTATTCAGCAATGTCGACTGGACTTCCATTGTTGCAACGAATCCTCTAGGAACAATCGCCAATCGAAGTTCCATGATATTCTCTGCTAAATCCTTCGGCAGTCCCTTACTTTCCAGGATATTAGCATAACTCTTCCTGCTCAAAGTGTCTGCTACAACATTGGCCTTTCCTGGGTGATAGTGTAGCTTCATATCATAATCCTTTATAAGCTCCAACCATCTCCTCTGTCTAAGGTTTAGTTCCTTCTGGGTGAAGATGTACTTCAAACTCTTATGGTCCGTGTATACATCACATCGGTTTCCAATAAGGTAATGCCTCCAGGTCTTCAATGCATGCACTACGGCTGCTAACTCCAAATCATGCGTGGCATAGTTCAACTCATGAGGTTTTAGTTGTCGTGAGGCATACAAAACAACTCTTCCATCCTGTATAAGTACTCATCCAAGTCCTAAGAGAGAGGCGTCGCAATACACTTGGAATTCCTTATGTATATCTGGCAGTGTTAGCAGTGGTGCTGTAGTCAACCGTTCCTTCAACTCCTGGAAACTTTCCTCACAATCTTTTGTACATTTAAACTTAGTATCCTTCTTTAACAGTTCAGTCATTGGCTTTGCAATCTTGGAAAAGTTCTCAATGAATCTCCGATAGTAACCTACGAGTCCAAGGAAACTGCGGATCTCGCTAACTGAGGTGGGTGCCAACCATTCAGTGACTGACTGAATTTTGCTGGGTTCTACTGTTATACCTTCTCCCGATATAACATGTCCAAGGAATCCGACTTACTTCACCCAAAAGTCGCATTTGCTAAACTTAGCATACAACTGGTGTTCCCTGAGTTTCTCGAGAACTAAGCGCAAATGCTCCTTGTGCTCCTCCTCGTTCTTCGAGTATACCATAATATCATCAATAAACACCACAACAAACTTGTCCAAATACTCCATGAACACCTTGTTCATCATGCTCATGAAATAAGCAGGGGAATTAGTCAGTCCAAATGACATGACCGTGTACTCGTATAATCCATAGCGCATCGTGAACGCTGTCTTTGGTATATCCTTCTCACGTATCTTCAACTGATGGTATCCTGATCACAGGTCGATCTTCGAAAACACCTTAGCTCCTTGCAACTGATCAAACAGATCGTTGATCATCGGCAGTGGGTACTTGTTCTTAATCGTCACCTCATTCAAGGCTCGATAATCGACAACCATCCTTAGGGATTTATCCTTCTTCTCAACCAAAAGCACAGGGGCTCCCCAAGGTGATGAACTTCTTCGAATGTATCCTTTCTCCAATAACTCCTTGATCTGTTTCTTAATTTCCTCCAGATCATTTGCGGGCATCCGATAGGGTCTCTTGCATATTGGTCCTGTTCCTGGCAACAGCTCTATCAAAAACTCAATGTCTCTATCCGGTGGCATGCCTGGTAACTCCTCTCGAAAAACATCTGGATAATCCTTCACTACAGGCACTTCCTCCTGAACAACTCACGTAAGGGCATTCACTTGGCTCCTCCTAGGCACATGCCTAGACACATACTTAATCCTTTTTCCCTCCGGGGTGGTAGATAAATCGACTTACTAGCACAGTCAATATTCCCTCCAAACTTTGACATCCAGTCGATACCTAATATCACATCCAATCCTTGTGACTCAAGATAATTTGGTCGGATGGAAAAACATGTGTGCCAATGGTTAAGGGTACCTGGTCACACCATCGGCTAGCCATGTATTCTGCTCTGGGTGAGCTTACTAACAGAGGGGTCCTAAGGGTTTGGGTTGGTAGATTAAACTTATCCACAAATCCCCTTGATATGTATGAATGCGATGCACCAGTATCGAAAAGACAAAGAGCAGTAAATGACTTAACCAAAAACTTACCTATTACCGCGTCCGGTTGCTCTTCAACCTCCTCCATGTTAATGTGGTTCACTTGTCCTTTGTTGAATGGATTAGGCTTCTTCCCCGCGATCCCATTTCCGTTTCCATTCTTTCCTTCAGGGCACTCCATGGCGTAGTGTCCAGTCTTCCCACACTTGAAGCAAGTAACGTGACTTAGATCTCTTTTGGTGGGTGTGGCTGGATTGGGGCGGTTCTGATTATTGTTGGTTTCGTTCCCATTCCCATTCTTAGAACCATTGTGGTTATGTGATCCTCCTCCAGTGTGGTTGTGACCTCCATGGTTATGAACAAGTCCTCCCGAATTCGGGGTTAGGCGAGGCCTCTGCTGAGCTCCTGAGTTATACTTCCCTTGTCCATACTTTCTCTTGCGGCTCTCAATCTGCTGCTGCTTCCCTTCAATCATAAGAGCCTTATCTACCAACTCCTGGTAGTTGTTGAAGGTTGCTACCATCAACTGCATGCTCATCTCATCATTCATCCCTTCCATAAAATTCTCCTGCTTCGCGGCATCTGTGGCCACATCATCAGGGGCATAGCGAGATAACTTGCTAAACTCATCCACGTACTGAGCCACAGTACGGTTCCCCTGACGTAGGTTGCGGAACTCCCGCTTCTTCATTTGCATAGCTCTAGTTGAGACATGAGCCGTGCAGAAAGCTTGCTGAAACTGGTCCCAAGTGACATTGGCTATGGGGAAAGTGGCTGTGTAATTCTCCCACCATGAGGCTGCGGGTCCATCCAACTGATGTGCGGCAAAGTGCACCCTCTCAGCATTCGTGCAACCTGCGGTGGTCAACTCCCTTCCAATACGGCGTAACCAATCATCAGCAACTATAGGCTCGGTGCTACTGGAAAACACCGGCGGCTATAACCTTAGAAAACGGGATAGGTTGTCCACTAGCGGCCGGTTGTTGTTGTTGTTGCCCTAGTTCTGAACTAGCAATTGCGTCAAAGTATTCTGCTGCTGGATCAACTGGGTGAGCTCTGGTGGGAAAGCAAAACCGGGGTCACGTCTCGGAGGCATCTGATGGGTTTAGATGGAAGAGATCAGAATAGAAAGGGCTCTAATGAGAAAACACTACCCATATGCACATGATACAAACACAAACATTTCACTCAATCAATCAAGCAAGGGCATACAAACGGTCTAGGACTATCGCAAAGTGCTCATCTAATACTAATTACATGGGAAAAATTCTACTAATATTTGGTGGTCATCTAGAAATTTTGATCGGTGGAAGATTCCATGATGTCTGCTCCAGCTTCGTCTTCAAAGTCATCATCACTAGGATCGGAATCGGTGTCGTCGATGATGATGTAGTTCTCGGGGCATATCTCCTTGGGTTCTTCTTCTTCGTCTTCTTCCACTGGTGCTAGTCCTCCCATGAATACTCCGATCTTCTTGACTAAGTCGTCATTCTTCTCCAGTAGTGTCTTGATTTCCTCCTCATATCCATCGCGTGTAAACTTGAGTTCTTCCTCCAGTTCGATGATTCTAGTCTTCGCTTTCTTCAAGTCCAGCATGTCCGCGCACATCTGGTTCTCCTGATGTCGAATGTGCTGGTTTAACTCCTGGATGAAAGCTGCAATGGGTCTATCCTTCCTCATGCTGATTACTTCCCATTGCTCGTCTCGGCGCCCACATATTTGGTAGATAGTGTCCTTAAGCTCCCTGTTGTAGACCTCTCCAATGCGTCCAATGGTAATGTGGGCTGCCATGCTCTTGCCTAGACTCCAGGTGGGTGCTTCAAAAGAAAACTCTATGGGTTTAGAAGTTGGCGAGAATGTCCTTCCTGGAACTTGTACTTGAACCATCCAGCGCTCCTCTTCAGGTAAAGTGGTGTTGTACATTCCAGTGAAGCTTGGTATTCCAATGTTCAAGTACCTAGTGACTTCCTTCAAGTGGTGTCCAAAAGGTGTGTCTTCATCCGGTTGCGCAAACTTTTTCTTCATCTCCGCCATCCTAAAGAGTAGAAAATGGAGAGAAGTTAGAAATGAGAAGAGAAGTGTGACCTAGGGTTTATCTTAGTGGCCGTGTCCTACACTCAGCGTGTGCTCTGATACCATCTTGTAGCGACCCGACCTTAGATGGTCAAGTCTCTGTACTTCAGTGTCATCCCTGGATCGGTAATGCTGACACACACAGTACTCGAAGGATTTATAACAGAGTGGCAATCACACACTTATTACATCGAATGTCTCAAAAGAGAACTTATTAGAATAATATGGCTTAAGTCCATCTAATACGATAATAGCGGAAGGCTTGGAAGATAAAGTGAGTCCATTAACTCCAACAGCATAGCTGAGCTGCACGGCAACGACCTAACGAACCTTACTCCTCGTCTGAAAAGTCTGCAACATCATACATTGCAGCCTGGAAATGGGTCAGCACATGGAATATACTGGCAAAGTAACACAGTAGAGCAAGAACAGAATAAAAATATCTCTACATGCATATTTGGCTGGTGGAAAGCTCTATGGTTATAGTTTTTGCGAAAAGCCAATTTTTCCCTACAACAAAGGAATAGATTTTAATTTAACTATCATGGTAGTTGAAACATCATTGAGAAGGTTCCTCCAACTCAATCCCAATTAAAGTGATTAACATCCCAACAATATTAATTAAGAATGATGAGATACATGTGATAACCCAAATACTAGATACTCAAGAATTGTCCATAACCGGGGACACGGCTAACCATGATTAGATTATACACTCTGCAGAGGGTTGCGCACTTTTCCCACAAGACTCGATCGCCTCCGTTGGATTTCTCGCACTACAAGGTGTTTGAGAAACGAATGACCGAGACACAGTCTTTCAGAAACATTAACTCTCTACTCCGGACAGACCATACCAAACCTACATCCCACTACCTGCTGATCTGCCTCTTCAAGAGCTTCACTTAACTTACTCAACTATGCTAGAGCCCATAATAGCTTGTGGCTGCACACGGAAGTTTCTAGCATGAATCATCTCAGTTCCCTTTGAGCCTGGGTGGCGGTCCATAGGAAGATCACACAGGTACTCCAGGATTTCCAAAAATTCAGGCAACACTAGGTACTCCAGGTGCCTCAATCCACCCAGATGTCAATTTAAGTTGCCACCTTAAGTTTGAACCCTTAATTAACAATCTCACATCCGTCATGGATTTCACTCAAACCCAAACCACGTCTACGAGCATAGCATAGCATAGCAATATAAGCAACGCGTAGAAGTAACTCCCAGGGGTTTGAATGTAACAGGATAATAGGTTCTACCTCAACAACTACTTCCCAACCCACATGTTAATGACATCCTAATCATGCAATGTTTGAGGATTGGAACTAATGCATAAAAACTGGGTGATAAAAGGGATATGATCAAAGTGGTACTTGCCTTGCTGACGGTCTGCGAAACCTAGGGACTCGTAGTAGCACGCTTCACACTCCAGGTGTTCTATCGCAAACAAACAATAACTTACATAATAAACAAGCAAGGAAGCACGGGTAAATCTCAAATAAGAGGGGTTGACCAGAAGGTTCAACTTAAGAACTCTGGTTCGCAAAAGAATCAAATCAAACGGAACAACGAAACTCAACGGCGAAAGAGAGAAGCTTCGTTTACTAATCTAAACCTAGGTCAAATTTAAAGTAGCAAAAACTTATTTGAGTTGGTTAAACGGAAAGAGGGTCTCGAGATGAAGATCTAGGCGCTTGAATCGCCTGATTCCGACTAAAGAGCGAAAAGATAAACAGAAACTAAGATCGGATCAGAAATCGCGATCAGAAAGAATCATGGAATAAATCCGATAAAAGAAAACTGACGAACAGACTAACGAACGAGCGTTCATTAGCTGTAACTAACAGTCGAAAACCATTCGTTAAGATGAACGTACGGACGAACGTCCGCTAACTAGAAGAACCGAGAAAAACAGGTGAATCTGAAAAAACGGATCTAGGGTTTTCTAAAAAAACCGAACGGTTTTAAAAAAACCGGCGACGGAGTCCGATGGCTACCTCTGGCGAGGGCTCCGGCGGGGCAGGTTGCGGGCGGCGGCTCGCGGGTTGGGGCAGCGGCGACGCACGCGGCGGTGGCTGCGGTGGTGGTGTGGTGTTGGGGTGGCAGGGCGGGGCGGCTTGGAGGAGGGGGCAAGGCGCGACGGCGGAGACGAGTCTGGCTCGGACTTCTAGTCCAAGTCGGCGGCGGCGGCGCGCGCGCGTAGGGGGCGGCGGCTCGCGGCGGCCTGGCTCGGCTTGGCCTTAGGCCCAGTCGGGCACGGAACCTTTTTTTATAATTCCGCCGACAGAAATAAAATCCTAGAAAAATAAATAAAAATCTAAAAATGCCAAAACAAAGTTTCACCGTCTAAATAAAATATTTAGTACGAGATGGACATTTTCTTGGCCCTAAAATGCAATTTTGAAAAACGTGCAATTTTTCTAATGCAAACAAAATTGCAATAAAATCCAAAAAAACAATTATTTGATTTTAATATTTTTCCTCCAATATTTCAATTATCTTGGAGAAGTCATATTATCTCCTCATATATTTTAGTATGAAATATTTTTGGAGAGAAAATAATTAAAACCAAAAATCCTCGTTTCAAAATTTGATAAAAATCAAATTTGGAAACCAGAAAATCCCCAACTCTTTCCGAGGGTCCTTGAGTTGCTTAGGATTTTGAGGATCGCGAGACGAAATGCAAATAAAATATGATATGCCTGGATGACTATGTATAACATTCCAAATTTGAAAAATTTGGGATGTTACAGAAGAGGAGCCCTAGTAGTGGGCGCGGAGCCTGAGGCGTCGCCAACGGGTTTATTGGCCTCCGGACAGCTCTGGAGGAGGAGCTGCTTCTTCTTCGTGGGGGTAGCCTCGGGAGGAAGGATGCCACCCTCACCATTAGAGTTTTCGGCCGTCGCGGCGTGGTAGGCGTGCTCGAGGGAGCAGACCGCATCTTTCTCATCGTAGGCGACTGTGATGACGCTGCTGCACCCAGGCATCTTGAGGATGTTGTAGCCGTGATGGGTAGCCGCCATGAACTTGGCGAGGGCAAGGTATCCCAGGATGGTGTTGTACAGTAGCCCGATGTGGGCCACGTTGAAGTCGATGAGTTCAGTGTGGTTGTTGTCGCGCTTGTCGAAGGTGACTGGGAGGCGCACCTGCCCTAGGGGAGTGGTGGAGCCATCGGTCACCCCAGATAATAGCCTGGTGGGCATGAGATGGTCGTAGGGCACCTGAAGCATATCGAAGGTCTTGATAGAGAGCATGTTGAGGCTAGCGTCACCATTGATGAGGCTCTTGGTAACTGAAACATTGCTGATGGTGGGCGTGCATGGCGAGCGCGCCAGTGGTGGCCGAACACCTGAGGTGATCCTTTTAGTCGAAGGTGATGGCGTACTATGACCACTTGAGGGGACACACGACTTCGAGCTTCGGGAGGGCCGCATTCACCTCGCAAGAGAACTGCTTGAAGATGCGGTTTGAGGCAGGTGCCTTAGCATCGCCGAGGATGCAGGCAATCCCGCAAGGCTCCGGATAGCCCCCAGCCCCCTCGTTCTAATGGTTGTCGTTGTTCCTCCTTAGTGGCGGAGGCAGCGGAGGGAGGCCAGCGTTGCCCTAAGGACGGGCCTCACGACACTGATTGCGCCAAGGGCCGTCATGAGGCTGATCGCGCCAGCCCCCTCGCGAGGCTGGTCACGCCAAGCCTAGCGAGGGTTGCGGTTGTTCCAGTGACCTCCGCCACAGCCTCCTCCGTGGCCAAAGCCACGGTCGCTGTGCTCGGGGCGACGGCCCAGGCGCTCGTCCCGAAGATCCCTGAGCTCTTGGCAGTCGTCAGTGTTGTGAGTGTGCACGTTGTGGAAGACGCAGAATGAGCATCCGTCCTTGGCGGTCTCCTCATGGTCACGTCCATGCTTTATCTTCGGCTCGGCCGCCGGCATGGTGGGGCCCTTGCTCTTCACCTCCTTGGTCTTGGCCTTCATGTCGGGGTCGTCGCCTGGGTGCTTCAGGAGGGAGAGGTGAAGGAAATATGCCCTAGAGGCAAAAATAAAGATGTTATTTTATATTTCCTTATTCATCATAAAGGTTTATTATTCATGCTATAATTGTATTGATTGACAACCTTAATACATGTGTGAATACGTAAACAAACACCGTGTCCCTAGTGAGCCTCTACCAGACTAGCTTGTTGATCAAAGATGGTTAAGGTTTCCTAACCATAGACATGAGTTGTCATTTGATCATGGGATCACATCATTAGCAGAATGATGTGATGGACAAGACCCATCCGTTAGCTTAGCATAATGATTGTTCAGTTTTATTGCCATTGCTTTCTTCATGTCAAATACATATTCCTTCGACTGTGAGATTATGCAACTCCCGAATACCGGATGAATTCCTTGTGTGCTATTAAACGTCACAACGTGACTGAGTGATTATAAAGATGCTCTACAGGTATCTTCGAAGGTGTTTATTGAGTTGGCATAGATCAAGATTAGGATTTGTCACACCAAGTATCGGAGAGGTATCTCTGGGCCCTCTCGGTAATACACATCATAAGCTTGCAAACAAACGACTAAGGAGTTAGTCATGACGTGATGTATTACGGAACGAGTAAAGAGACTAACAAGATTGAACTAGGTATGAAGATACCGACGATCGAATCTCGGGCAAGTAACATACTGATGGACAAAGGGAATTATGTATGTTGTCATAATGGTTCGACCGATAACGATCTTCGTAGAATATGTAGGAGCCAATATGGGCATCCAGGTTCCACTATTGGTTATTGAGCGGCGAGGTGTCTTGGTCATGTCTACATAGTTCTCGAACCCATAGGATTTGCACGCTTAACGTTCATTGACGATATAGTATCATATGAGTTATATGTTTTTGGTAAACGAATGTTGTTCGAAGTCCCGGATGAGATCACAGACATGACGAGGAGTCTCTAAATGGTCGAGAGGTAAATGTTGATATATATAGGACGATGGTATTTGGACACTTGAAGTGTTTCGGGACGTACCGGGAAGGAATCGGGTCACGGGAAGGGGTTCCGGGCACCCCCCAGCAAGATATGGGCCTTATGGGCCAAAGGATGGGACAGACCAGCCCATAAGGGGGCTGGTGCGCCCCCTCCCTTGTTTGGCCAGCCCTAGGGAAGGAAAAGGGGAGGGCTAGCCCCTCCTTCCTTTACCTCTCATGGGAGAAAGGAAAGGGGAGGCGCCACCCTCCCCTGCTGAATGAGTCCGGGATTAGGGGGTATCCGGACAGCCGGATTATATCCTTTGGCCGGACTGTTGGACTATGAAGATACAAGATTGAAGACTTCGTCCCGTATCCGGATGGGATTCTACTTGGCGTGGAAGGCAAGCTAGGCAATACAGATATGTATATCTCCTCCTTTGTAACCGACCTTGTGTAACCCTAGCCCCCTCCGGTGTCTATATAAACCGGAGGGTTTTAGTCCGTAGGACAACATACAATCATACCATAGGCTAGCTTGTAGGGTTTAGCCTCGCCGATCTCGTGGTAGATCAACTCTTGTACTACTCATATTATCAAGAATAATCAAGCAGGACGTAGGGTTTTACCTCCATCAAGAGGGCCCGAACCTGGGTAAAACATTGTGTCCCCTGCCTCATGTTACCATCCGCCTTAGACGCACAGTTCGGGACCCCCTACCCGAGATCCGCCGGTTTTGACACCGACACTGGTGCTTTCATTGAGAGTTCCACTGTGCCGTCGCCGTAAGGAAGGATGCCTCATCTCGTTCTTAAAAACAACATTACCACCGGGGGAGACCTGGCTGTCGGCCAAACTCTCCGGCTTGGCAGTTTCATCATGACCGCCCGTTCGGCCGCTGCAACGACGATGACCTCTCGGGTCATCAAAAACAGCCTCCACGTTAGCTCGGAATTCGCCGAGCAGATGGATCCAATGGAGCTCTCTTTCCTAAACGAGCTCTTGGATCATATCGCCGCCTTGGGAGTCGCTACAGACTATGATCGGATTGGGCTTCAACCCAATCAAAGGGAGATTAACTCTCCACCGGTCACCCATCATATTGCGGTAGTGGAGGAACAATGCGGCGATTCTTCCTCTATTTTGAGGACTAACTATGTCCGGATTCCTGAGCTCTCCGAGCCGGATACCCGCTTACGGGAGGACGTCACCCAAGCCCTGAACCTAGAATCAGGCAGCGGGCCAGACTTATCGGGCAACACTCCGGAACCTGAACTTCCAAGATTGGAAACTCCTCGGCCCCTGGGTCTCAGATTGGGTAGTGGTTACTCAAATCCACCCACCCACCCAGACATAAATGATCTTTCCCACATCAGGCAAGAGCCCCATGAAATAGTACATCATTATTGGGCCAGATTCTTCCTTGTGATGAACAAGGTTAAGGACTGTCGCGAGGAAGACGCAGTCTCATTTTTCTGCAATAGTTGCATGGACAAGGGAATCCTTAACGCCTTAAGTCGCCGTGACATATCACGCTTCGCTAACTTGGCGTCCATAGTACGAAAGTACTGTGCGATGGAAAGCGCCTGGAAAACCGAAACGAAATTTTGGGATAATCCGGCTCAGAATATACACCCAGTCCGAAGTAAAAGGGTGCACTATCATAAGACACCCGAGTTAGTTACAAAGAAACAAAAACCCTCTACAAGGCATGGAACCGTATTGGAGGGATGGCTTAATGGACCCTGCAAAATTCATAGTACAGCGGATACCATACCAACACACAGCCTTAGAGCATGTTGGATACTCCAGCAGGTGGCCAAAAGTGGTGAGGATCTTCTCATCCCAAATGCCGCAGAGCACCATCCCGTGGATAACAATACGGTATTAACAGTCTTTGAAACCTTCGCATCAAATAATAGGCGCAAGCGAACGCTCCGTGGCCTCGCCGAAATCTGCCACGTGGCAGCAATGAATCCATGGAGTGACACGGCTATTACCTTCAATGCCAGTGATGAACCTAAATTCCAAACAACATGAACACCAGCTGCACTGGTCCTCAGTCCAATTGTGGACGGCTTTCGACTCACCAAAGTACTCATGGACGGCGACAGTGGATTAAACCTCATCTATGAGGAAACTCTTCAAAAAATGGAAATAGACAAGAACCACATTGAGCAAAGCAGCACAATCTTCAGAGGAATCATCCCCAGTCGGGAAGCACGTTGTGCTGGGAAAATCACACTAGATGTGGTATTCGGCACGCCGGAGAACTATAGGCCCGAAGAAATTACATTCCAAGTGGCCCCATTTAGTAGTGGATACCACGCCCTTTTAGGACGGGAGGCGTTCACAATCTTCCAAGCCATACCCCATTATGGGTACATGAAGCTCAAAAATGCCCGGGCCCAATGGAATCATCACTCTCGCTAGTGATCCGGACACAGCACTCCGCGCCGAAAACAAAACAGCCGCATTGGCCCTCGAGGCATTATCCGAAGCCCTTTCGGCCGAGGAATTAACTGCGCTACGCTCCACAGTGGACATGGACGACGTGATACTTGACAAGAGATCCAGGTCCACCTCTTTTAAACCAGGGGATTAAATAGTCAAATTCCAAGTCCACCCAACGGACCCTACAAAAATAGCCTCCACCAGGGCATAGTTAAACCCCGCTGTGGACGCCGCACCACGAGATTTCCTGCGCGAGAATTGGGACATATTCGCCTGGCACCCCTCAGACATGCCAGGAATCCCACGCAGGCTGGCCGAGCACAGCCTCAATATCCTAAAGGGATTCAAGCCGGTCAAGTAGGCTCTTCGGCGTTTCTTTGAACCTAAGAGACATGCTATGGAAGAGGAACTAGCCAAGTTATTGGAGGCCGGATTCATTAGAGAAATAAAACACCCGGACTGGCTAGCCAACCTGGTGATGGTACCAAAGAAGGACAAATCCTGGCGCCTATGTGTCGATTTCAAGGACCTCAACAAGGCTTGCCCAAAGGATCCCTTCCCCCTCCCCTATATTGATCAAATTATCGATGCTACCGTAGGACACGAGTCATTGTGTTTCCTCGACACATACTCCGGCTACCACCAAATCAAGATAGCAGAGTCCGACCAAGCCGCAGCGACATTTATCACACCATACGGCCCCTTCTGTTTCAACACAATGCCTTTTGGGCTCAAAAATGCCGGCGCAACATATCCGTGCATGTCGGTGTACAAAAAGAGGGGTACACTTTTTGTACCCCTATAACTGTGCACGAGCAGTCTGAGCCGTGGACACCACCACACCAAGCAAGGCAAGGGAGGTGAGCCAGGGTAAGACCGAAGCTCAAGAGAATTAGAACGACGCCAAGGCCAAGACCACGAAGAGCAAAGGGGACGAAGCGGACTCCCCCGGCAAGATCCTTGTCGGGAGACAGTTCTAGCAGCCCCGGCAAGACCCTTGCCACGGCGAATCGTCCCGCGCCTACGGAGCAAATCGCCCTTGAGTCCACTGCCCCCAAAGGGCAAGGATTCGGGGGACATCCCCATGGAGGCATGCAGATCTTTGTGAAGACATTCAAGATCAGATACGCACTAAGGAGACGACAACCCTTGGCGGGATCCCAGCCGAGGAAGACCACAAGGCCCCCGGCAAGCGCCTTGCCGGGGATGACAACAGGCGCCTCGGTAAGACCCTTGCCGGGGCCCTGGCAAGGCCCTTGCCGAGGACACCCGCGGGGCCACCATCAGGGCCATGCCGACTAAACCTCCACCACCGCATGCATGCAGCTACCGACCCAACCAGCTGGGCAGGCACCTGCGCGGCGGCATGCAGATCTTCGTGAAGACCCACCACTGCGCCACCTCAGCTGCCTGCCTACCTATGTGGCATCACAGGTGAAAGTGCATTATATCGACTAGAGGGGGGGTGAATAGGCGATTTTTATGAAAGTCTTCAAAACTTCCAACCTATGACTATGCAGCGGAAGGTAGACTACACTAGGCAAACCATAGTCAAGTATTCAATGAAGTGAAAGCACAATCACTAATAGCAGCTAGGTAGTAAGGATCAGGTAGGAAGGTATTACGAAGCCAAACAGAACACGCAGTCACTCAGTGAAGACAAAAGATAGTGCAATCATACAATGACTTCACAAGGACCACCAATAAGTAAAGGGAAGGGAAGGATGAAATCAGTGACTCGTTGAAGACAATGATTTGTTGGACCAGTTCCAGTTGCTGTGACAACTGTATGTCTGTTTAGGGCGGCTAGGTATTTAAACCTTAGGACACACAGTCCCGGACACCCAGTCCTGAACACGTAGCTCAGGACACCCAGTCCTCACCGTATTCCCCTTGAGCTAAGGTCACACAGACCTCGCCCAATCACTCTGGTAAGTCTTCAAGGTAGACTCCCAAACCTTCACAGACTTCGTTCACCGGCGATCCACAATGTCTCTTGGATGCTCAGAACACGACGCCTAACCGGCTGGAGGATTCACAGTCCTCAAGTGTAATAAGTCTTCAGATCACACAAACAAGAAGACTTAAGTGATGCCTAACACTCTTTGGCTCTGGGTGGTTAGGGCTTTATCCTCGCAAGGAATTCTCTCTCAAAGGCTTCGAGGTGGGTTGCTCTCAAACGACAAAAGCCATACTCTAACTCAGAGCAGCCAACCGTTTATGGTTGTAGGGGGTGGGCTATTTATAGCCACTAGGCAACCCGACCTGATTTGTCCGAAATGACCCTGGGTCACTGAACTGACACGTGTTCCAATGGTCAGATTTCAAACTCACATGACAACTTTACTTGGGCTACAAGAAAAGCTGACTTGTCCGACTCTGGACAAGATTCGCTCTCATAGTCTTCACTCGAAGACATAGGTTTTGGTTAAGCATCACTTCAGTCATTCTGACTGGTTCTCTTGGACCCCACTTAATAGTACGGTGGTTCCTATGACTCAACAAAGAAGAAACAGAACTACGAAAGATCTAAGTCTTCGAGCTCCATAGGCTTCATGCGATGTCTTCTCTTGTCATAGTCTTCAATGAGAATATCTTCATAAACCACCTTTGACATCAATGTCTTCATACATTTTAGGGGTCATCTCTGGTAGGAAAACCGAATCAATGAGGGACTTCTACCTGTGTTATCCTGCAATTCTCACAAACACATTAGTCCCTCAACTAGGTTTGTCATCAATTCTCCAAAACCCACTAGGGGTGGCACTAGATGCACTTACAATCTCCCCCTTTTTGGTGATTGATGACAAACTAGTTGAAGTTTTCAACGGGGAATATAATATGTGAAATTGTAAGAGGATCGGGAATTGTCTTCATAAGCTGTGAGGGTTCCCCCTGAAGATGTGCATATAAGTAATTTGCTTTTGGAATGCAAATGCACATGGCAGGTTGTGCTTGTGGAGATCCTCTTCAACTTATGATGACAATCCACTATGCATGTGAAGGTATGTGAAGATAATGACATGCATAATGGAAAATGGACGTCTGCAAAATGATCTAAGTGCGGAAATTATCGTCGCATATGCGGAATTTATCATCGCATCACAAAGTGGCAAATAAGTAGCAGACGACCATCGAGTTTAAGTGTTACAACTCAAAGAACCAAATGTATCAAAACGAGAGTTTTAAACATGAAGCAAAATATAAAGCACCCGCCCATATGGACTCGCTTGAAGACTATCAAACTCATATGCTTCTCCCCATTTTGTCAGTAAGGACCAAAAAGGTTTGAAGACATAGAGCATCTACTCGTTCCCATGAAGAGTAGGTGAAGCAGCAGGGTCGTCGGTGGTGTTCGGCGGTGCAGAAGAACTTGGAGCAGTGTCGAAGCGTGCTGAAGGAGGTGGCGGTGAAGTAGCATCATCTTCATCTTCGATCACTCTGGCATTCATAGTTGCAGCAGAGGAAGAGAACTCAGAGTCTTCAAGAGATGGAGTTCGTCGCAGCACTGCCCTTCGAGGAGGTGCGGAGTCAAACTTGAAGCATTCAGTGAAGCCATCCTCTTGAAGATCATCTTCAGAGCAAATCAGCGTCAGCCCTTTCCATGTGCGTCGAGAGGATTCATGGGCAACAAAGGCATTCTTGGTGGCAAGATTGCGAATGCGGTTGACATCCACCAAGGGACTTTGCATTTGGCGCTTCAGCCAGTCATGATGCCTATCCTGTTTCTGACGAAGAGCCACAAGAAGCTCTCGGTCGTTGAGAACACGAGATCGCTTCTTGGGTCGTTGGCCAATAGTGCTATCGGTGGCTTCAGTAAGGGCAGGATGTGGCGCACGTGTAGTTCCAGCCAAAGGATACACACGAGTGACTGCTTCAACTCCTTCAATGTTCTGAGAAAAACTTTGATGCTCCGCATTCTGAAGACTTAGAGGTTCCTTGGCAGGCTCAGGATAAATGGCTTCAACGGACATATCCACATCAGGCAGAAAGATCCGGTGATTGCGAGCAGATGGCTGATATGAGATAGCGGAGTGAAGTTTAATCAGCCGCATTATCCATGGAGCGTAGAACTTCAAGCCAAAAAGATCAGAGCCTGATGCAGCAAGTTGGCGGATGAAGAAGTCCTGTGCATTGAAGCATTTGCCATGAAGAATATAGAAGACCAAAGTCTTCATTGCACCTTCCAGCTGGGCATGTGGAGAATGTCCTTTGATGGGCCAGAGAGTTCGCCTTATGATGTGATAAATAGTCCTTGGCAGATACTCAAGGTCTTCAACAAGGAACTCCTTAGGATATGCAGCAACTTGGGGCAATGGCTTCATCATACTTAGCATCTGACTCATGTTTGGTTCAGGCTTCTGAAAGATGCTCTCCATAGCTTCACTATGAAGCTGACAGTCAGGTTCGTAGAGATCGCCAGGAGTGGGCAGACCAGTGAGCTCAATGATATCAAAGGCTTTGGCTTCATGATGAACATTTCCTGTCATCCACTCCAGGACCCAAGTCTTCGGATCTCTGTTGTACCCACGGATGTGAAGTGTGGCATAGAATTGGAGTAGCAACTCTTCATTCCAATGCTCTTGGTCGGTGACGAACGGCAGCAGTCCAACCTCTTTGAAGCAATCCGGAGCTTCTTCTAGACAGGGCAGACCAGCTATTGCTTCAATGTCAAGACGCTTATGTGGGAAGATGCGACCTTGATTGTATAGAATGTAGGAGTAATAGCTTCGCTGCGGATAGCTCCAAAACCGATCAGATGATATTCTTTCCCTTGAGTAGGGGTTCCTGGAGCTATTGAAGAAAGTGTTGTCTGCTTTGAAGCCATTGACATTGAAGGATCCATGTGCTGATGCAGGACCTGGAAACCTGGGCAATCTTGGGATTGGCTTCTGTACCTGAGGCCTATGCTCAACATGATAGTCGAACTGAGGACTAGCAGCAGGCGCAGGAACAGAAGCAGTAGGATCAGTGGCTTCGCTGACTTCTGGTGCTTGGGTTGGTGAAGGCTCCACATTGGCTTCAGCCATGACAGCGTCAGTGGCGTCGGTGGCAGCCTCAAGATTCTCAACCTCCACTTGACGAGCTGGAGGGTCGGTCATAGTCACGTTCTCCTCGAGAACAGCTTCTTGGTGGGACGGGGGAGTAGTAACGCTTGGGGTTTCTTCTTCATCGGCTGATGCAACCGGAATGTCTTCAGCAGCTTTAACTTCAGACTTAGAGACTGGAGGCCTTGGTCCTTTGCGAAGCCTGCGTAACACTGGCGACGCCTGTGGAGTTGGAGTTGGCCGAGCCTCAAGGTCTTCTTCTTCTTGTGCTTGTGGGTGATCAGCCCATGATGCATCCTGAGCAATTGGCGTCAGAGGACGACCAATGCTGATGAGCTCGCTGTGCGTTAGCACAAGCGATGATACCTGTTGGTGCTTGAGCTGAGGAAGAACTGCATCATCTTCAACATGGTCATGGTGACCAATGTCTTCAGCAGCGATGTGATCAGCTGCTGGAAAGTCTTCAGCTTCATGAGCCTCTGCGAAAGCAGGCTCATGGACAGTCAGTTGGCGCTCCTGAGGTTTAGCGTCACGGCGAACCATGGACATGGGTTCAACAATCAAGGGCTCTGTGGGAGCAGCCCGTTCCTTCTTGGTCTTCTGCTTCTTCTTGGAGGGAGCAATAGCAGAGGCTTCAGGATGTTTCCTCTTTCTGGCTTCAGCCTCAGCAGTCCTCGTCTTCTTCAGCTCTGAAGCGGTTGACCGGGCCTTTGGCTTCGAGCCAGTCATGCTAGTTGGGAAGACAATGGGATCTGCTTCCTGCCTTGGTGCGTCGGGTTCGGCCATAGTGGGCTTCTTCTTCTGCTTTGCAGCCATCCTGGGGTCGATGCCAGGACGCCCAAGGGCCTTGTGCTTCTCAGCCTCATTGTAGGCTTGCACACACTTGTCAGCCAGGCGCTTCATGCGCTCACGAGAACCTTGAGCTTCTTCATGCTTCTTGAGAAAGGCTTCTTTAAGCTTGTGCAGCATGAGCTTGAAGTTCTTGACCTCTTGTACGCTGAGCTTGGCCATATGCTTCTTGAACTGAGCTTTTTCATAGTCAATCTTTTGCTTCAGTTCGACGATGCGCTGAGCTAGAGCTAGCTCTGAAGCAATGGCACCATGGAAGGCGACACTGAGACCAATGGGAAGTTGCAGGTCTTGGAAGCTGAGGTTGGGCGTTTCAAACCACTCATCAATGAAGTCGTGGATGATTGCCACGTCAAAGAGAGGCAAATTGTTGAAGATTTCTGCTTCTTCTTTGCTCTTGATCAGCTGCTCAAGAGCGTCATCTGCAAGATCTTCATCACTGCACAGATCAATGGCATCGTTACGCAGAATAGCAGCAGCTGTCAGTTCTTGGCCGGTGTGTGGCAGAGGCATCTTGACCTTCTGGGGCTTGGAGATGCGTGAAAAATCTTCAGACTGCACACTGTCTTCAGGAGGTGCAGTGGCCAGTGGCTTCGCCCTTGAGATTTTTGGTGCAGAGGCAGGCTTTGAAGCTTTTGGCTGCTTCAGTTTCTTTGGCTTTGGCGCGGCAGGCGCTTCATCTGATTCAGCGTCATCTGCAGGCTGATTCACGGCTGTCCCTTGAACCAGGATATGGGTGATGAGACCTTCAAGGTTGTAGAAAGGACCGATGACATTGGGTTCTGCATCGCGTGTGCCGTCAGCCCGGGGAGCAGAAGGACCAGGGTTGAAGTCTAGTCCCAATGACTTCTTGTTTTCCTTGGCTGATGCCTTTGCATGCTGGAAGTTGCGCTTGAAGAGATTATCGTCACGACACCATAGCAATGATGATGGGTCGGCATCTTCAGGCTGAGGTCCACGGACCATACAGGGATAGAAACCCTGAGCAATAGCTTCAGCTTTGGTCTTTGGTGGAAGGCCTCGGAAGAGAATATCACCCCAAGGACTTTTGATAGCACTTTTCTCAGCATATTCCTTGGTCAGGAATCTGTATTTGTACCACTGTTCTGCCCAATATCTTCGAATCCACTAGATTCGGGTCTTGCGCTGATTATAATCCTCTTCAGGATCTGTCTTGTAAAGCTCAGAGAGGTCATCAGGCAAATCTCTTGATGTTCCCCCATGATGCTGTCTGCCTCCCTTCCTTGCAGATTTCTCTAAAGCCATGAACTTTAAACTGAAAGGCTTCAATACGTTCAAAGGCTTTCGCTTGCTGGACAAATAGGAACTGGCTTCGGGAGAATTTATATGATGCTGTAAGAATTCTGCAGATGAATGCAGACTATAAGAACCAAGGGATTCTCCCACAGACATGTACCTGTGACAGTATTAAGGTGCGAGGGAAGGGGAAGAGGTCATATGCATTCTCAGAAGATTTTGAAGATAAATCAGTTTAGAAGACATTGACCTCATCGTGCGAAGACATTCACTCATAGATAAGGAGTTGGTTCCAGATTTGTACGAATCCATGGATCAGTACAAGTGAGGAATCTAACTACTTTGTGAAGCATAAGTGAATATACTAGGCATATTATGAGATGCAGTATGAAAGAGATCCAACTTGTGTGAACAGAAACTGCTTGTGGTAGAAAGTGACGAAGCTATAGGATCAAAGGGGCTGTAAAAAGGAAGTTTTATTTACCACACGAAGAACTGCTAGACGGAGTGGAAGAGGAGGCCGAGCAGTTCGATCATCCGTGCCCTAACTTGGCGACGGAGAACACCTACGGCGATGGCGGAGAAGACAATGTCCACGGTCGGCGAGAAGACGGCGTCGGAGAGGTTGCGGCAGCGAAGCGCTTCATCGCCGGCGTCGTCGAGGGCTAGCGGTGGCGCTAGGGTTCGTGCGAGAGTGGAAGAAGAGATAATGACTGCGGTGAGGCGTGTATTTATAGGTACAGGGGCGGCTCAGTGTTATTACACAGGTGCCCCTGGCGATTCACATCTGAGGAACACGTGGCCATCATGCAGCATATCGGGGGTTGTTCCACGTCCCACGCACGCCTGGATTGTCGGGTGGTCGTTCCCACTTCTCCGGGTTTCAGGTGAAGGAATGTGCATTGAAAACGGACTTAATGTTTGTCTCTGTATCTTCTGCTGACAAGGACGCAGAGAAGACATTCGACAATTTCAATAGAATGCATATGATTTGGAGAGATAGAGTTTGAGATAGAAAGCATAGAGAGGTTAGGGTCCGATCACAATCACTTAGTTCAAAAGATTCAACAAGAAGACATAACTATAAGTGAATGCTATAGAGGACAGAACACTAGTATATATATATTCAACATAGTGAAGATAATCATGAAGACATGTTGAGATTGAAGCCAAACCAAATGTGAAGACATAGCAAATGTAACGCCATGAGTGAAACACTTCAAACAGAACCTTTGGTGGTGGCGTTACCCACCGTATAGGAAGTATTAGACCCAGACACGGCGCACAATTATCGTGCCGCTCCGAAGTCAAATTCCACATTAATGTATTCACACTTAGAATGTATGTCTTCATTGATTGAAGATATACTTTACTTCATGTGTTGAACATCTAAGTCATCAATATGCACAAGTGTTAGGATGTGTGCCTGATCACAGGACATTTGAGGATTCCAAGATATTTAGCTCACACAGTAACTTGCAAAATCTCTTCTCATCCAAGGGCTTGGTGAATATATCTGCCAATTGCTCTTCAGTGTTGACGTGTATGATATCAATGTCTTCCTTCACAACATGATCTCTGAGAAAGTGATGACGAATTTCAATGTGCTTTGTCTTCGAGTGCTGAACTGGGTTGTTGGCAATCTTGATGGCGCTTTCGTTGTCGCAGTACAGTGGCACTTGCTTCAGATGAATGCCATAGTCCTTGAGTGTTTGCTTCATCCATAGAAGCTGAGCACAGCAAGATCCAGTAGCAATGTATTCAGATTCAGCAGTGGAGATAGATACACAGTTCTGCTTCTTTGAAGACCAACATACAAGTGATCGTCCCAGAAAATGACATGTGCCTGATGTAGACTTGCGATCCACCTTGTCACCAGCATAATTAGCATCCGAGAATCCAACCAGATCAAACTCTGAGCCCTTTGGATACCATAATCCTAGAGTTGGGGTGTGAGCCAAATATCAAAGAATTCGCTTCACAGCTAAGTGATGCGACTCCTTTGGTGCCGCTTGGAATCGAGCACACATGCAAACACTAAGCATAATATCTGGCCTAGATGCACATAGATAAAGCAAAGAACCAATCATGGAGCGGTATACCTTTTGATCGAACTCTTTACCATTGTCGTCGGGACCCAGATGATGTTTGGCTGGCATTGGCGTCGTGAAGCCTTTGCAGTCTTGCATACCGAACTTCTTCAGGCAATCTTGGAGATACTTCTCTTGAGATATGAAGATGACGTTGCGTTGCTGTCGTATTTGAAGACCGAGGAAGAACTTCAGCTCTCCCATCATGGACATCTGATATTGCTCTTGCATCATATATCCAAACTCTTCACTGTACTTCTGATTGGTGCAGCCGAAGATAATGTCATCCTCATATATTTGGCACACAAACAGTTCACCATCATATGTCTTCATGAAGAGAGTGGGGTCGAGGGAACCAGGTATGAAGCCTTTGCTCTTTAGGAAGTATTTGAGTGTGTCATACCAAGCCCGAGGGGCTTGTTTGAGGCCATACAGTGCCTTGTTGAGCTAGTATACCATGTCAGGATGTTTTGGATCTTCAAAGCCAGGCGGTTGTGCAACATACACTTCTTCTTCAATCTTGCCATTGAGAAAGGCGCTCTTCACATCCATTTGATATAGAAGTATGTTATGATGATTTGCATAGGCCAGCAGTATGCGTATGGCTTCAAGTCGAGCCACAGGAGCAAATGTTTCATCGAAGTCAATTCCTTCCACTTGAGTATATCCTTGAGCAATGAGACGAGCTTTGTTTTTGACAACTTGACCATGCTCATCTTGCTTGTTGCGGTATATCCATTTGGTGCCTATTATATTGTGCTTCCGAGGATCAGGACGCTTAACCAGTTCCCATACATTATTCAGCTCAAACTATTGGAGCTCTTCTTGCATAGCTTGAATCCATTCAGGTTCCATGAAGGCTTCTTCAACTTTCTTGGGTTCTGTTATTGAGACGAATGCGAAGTGCCCACAGAAATTTGCTAGCTGAGTTGCCCTTGAACGAGTGAGCGGACCGGGTGCACTGATGCTATCAATTATTCTCTCAATCTGTACTTCATTGGCAACACGAGGATGTACAGGGCGAAGATTTTGCCCTTGCTGATCATTGTCATTGTTAGAAGGATTGTCTTCAGGTTGAGAATTGTCTTCAGGTTGATCAGGTGCGGATATGATAAGTTCCTCTTCAGGTTGAGCTTCAGAGGGTATGATTTCTCCAGTTCCCATTAGTTTGATTGATTCACTGGATGGAACTTCATCTAGCACATTTGGCAGGTGCTCTCTTTGTGAACATATAGTCTCATCGAACCGCACATCCACTGTTTCAACGACTTTATAATGAAAGAGATTGAAGACTCTGTAGGAGTGCAAATCCTTTCCATATCCAAGCATAAAACCCTCATGTACTTTTGGTGCAAATTTTGAAGTGTGATGTGGATCCTTGATCCAGCACCTGGCTCCAAATACTCTGAAGTAACTGACATTTGGCTTCTTGCCAGTAAGGAGCTCATAAGATGTCTTGTTCAGAAGCTTGTGAAGATAAAAACGATTGATTGTATGGCATGCAGTATCAATATCTTCAGGCCAGAATTTTCTTGGAGTCTTGTATTCATCTAGCATCGTTTGGGCCATCTCAATGAGTGTTCTGTTCTTGCGTTCGACGACGCCATTTTGCTGTGGCGTGTACGGAGCTGAGAATTCATGTGTGATGCCCAAAGTATCAAGATATGTATCAAGGCCAGTGTTCTTGAATTCAGTGCCATTGTCACTTTTGATGTGCTTTATCTTGGCGCCAGAGTTTTTCATTGCTCGATTGGCGAAGCATCTGAAGACATCCTGCACTTCAGTCTTGTAGAGGATTATGTGCACCCAAAAAAAACTAGAATAATCATCAACAATGACAAAGCCATAGAGACAAGCAGTAGTAGTAAGAGTTGAGTAATGAGTGGGACCGAAAAGATCCATGTGGAGCAGTTCGAAGGGTCGAGTAGTTGTCATGATTGTCTTCGAGGGATGTTTGGCCCTCGTCATCTTTCCTGCTTCACAGGCACCGCATAAGTGATCTTTTTTGAACTTGACTCCCTCGATGCCTATGACATGCTTCTTCTTTGCAAGGGTGTGGAGGTTCCTCATGCCAGCATGCCCTAGCCTCCGATGCCAAAGCCAGCATTCTGAAGCTTTTGCTAGAAGACATACGGCAAGCTGTGGTCCTGCTGAGAAATCTACCACGTACAAATCATCTTTCTGATACCCTTCAAACACTAGAGACTTGTCAGATTCCATTAGAACAAGGCAACGATATTTTCCAAACATTACGATCATGTTCAAATCGCAAAGCATTGAGACAGACATTAAGTTGAAGCCAAGGGATTCAACAAGCATGACTTTATCCATGTGTTGATCCTTTGAGATTGCAACTCTACCTAGACCCAATACCTTACTTTTACCAGTGTTAGCAAATGTGATGTGACTCTTGTCGGATGGACATAAGGTTGAGTCCATAAGAAGGCTTCATTTGCCAGTCATGTGATTGGTACACCTACTATCAATAATCCATTCTGAAGACGCTGGTGTCGTACCCTACAGTGCAGTTAGGGGGATAGGCTTCACGAAGAGAATTGTGAAGAAAAAACATTTGACGAACCAGTGGGTTATGAAAGCTTATATCCAGATTAGGACTGATAGGGAGAGTAGCATGCGATTCAGGAACGAAGTACATAGTAAGACCATTCGGGCATTTGATCTTGCGCCCTACAAGATGTTTAAGGTCCCCAGCAATAGCGTCAGACGATTTTGGTTTTCTGCTGGAGACCCTTCCCTGCAAAAGAGAGTTAAGCTTTCTTAGCCACCCACATCTTCAAGGGTGGCTTAGAAGCAATAAGTCTAAGTGCAGCGTCTGAGAACTTTGGCTTTGGAGCCCTAGCAAAAAGTCTTGCAGGCGGACAATAGTACTCATAGGAATAAGCAGAATAGTTCTTGGTCTTATGAACATGGCGGTTTGATAAACCGCGCTCATATTCATAGGCCTGAGTATAGTTTCCCTGCAAAACATTTGCGTTAGTGAGACTCAGGTGAGTCCTCTATCTGTATGAAGCCTTTGGACCGTATGAAGCCTGTGGTCTGGGGTTTGTCTTCTTCACCTGTGGTGTCATGATGACATTCACCGGAAGATTCTCCAGACACTTTTTCGGTACCCAGATCTTCCTCATAGGCGGTCCATTCCTGCAGTTAGTACCAATGTACCTAGCAAACACTTCACCATTCTGATTCTTAAACAGTTTATAGTTCGCATGAAAGGATTCATCAATGATAATGGAGTTAGCACAAGTTTAGCCAGATAGAGTGGATGGATCTGCTGAAGATTCCTTTGCAGCAACCCATGGTTTTGGAGTACTGCTCAGGTTTCCAGTAAGAGCCATCAGAATTCATTTTCCTTACGAACCCAACACCCTCTTTCCTCGAGTTTCGGTTCAGGATCTGCTTTTTGAGGACATCCCATAGTGTCTGATGCCCTTTAAGACTTTTCTACATCCCTGTTTAAAGCAATGTCTTCAACCTAGCATTCTCATCAGCAATAGCAGTGGTATCCTCAGCAGAGGGGTTAGTTCCCACATCAGCAGTTGAAGATATTGCAACAATAGCAGCAGTAGAACATTCAGCAACAGAAGTGGCATTATCACGCTCAATGCATTTAAGACATGGTGGTTCAAATCCTTCCTGAGCGGAACTGATCTGTTCGGCGCGAAGTGACTCGTTTTCCTTTTGAAGATCTTCATGAGCTGCTCTCAATTTCTCAAGATCTTGCTTCCTTTGAAGATAATCATAGGAAAGCTTTTCATGAGCTGTTGAGAGCGTTTCATGATGACTTTCAAGTTCCTCATACTTAACGTGAAGATTTTTTATGTCTTCAATTAAGGACTCAGATTGAGTCATTTCAGCGCCTAACAGATCATCGCTTTTGTCTAACAGTTTTTGAATATGTTCCATAGCTTTCTGTTGTTCAGTTGCAATTTTAGCAAGTGTTTTGTTGCTGGGTCTTGAACCACAATCAGAGTCATCTTCACTAGATGTTTGATAGTGAGTAGTGCGTGTGTTTACCTTGGCACCGCGTGCCATGAAGCAGTAGGTAGGAGCGGAGTAGTCCTTGTCATTTGCATCGGTGTCGGTGATGAAGTCATTGTCTTCAGTGTTGAAGATGGACTTGGCAACGTATGCTGTAGCCAGACTTGCAATGCCAGAATCGGACTCCTCCTCAGACTCCACCTCCGCCTCCTCAGAAGCGGACTCCTCCTCTGAATCCATTTGCTTGCCAACAAACGCATGTGCCTTGCCAGATGAGCTCTTCTTGTGTGATGAAGACTTTGAGGAAGACTTGGAAGAAGACTTTGAGTATTTCTTCTTCTTGTCGTCAGAGTCATATTGCTTGCTCTTCTTCTTCTTTTTGTTCTCATTGTCCCACTGCGGACACTCAGAGATGAAGTGGCCATGTTTCTTGCACTTGTGACATGTTTTCTTCTTGTAGTCATGAGCAGAAGCTTCATCATTTCTTGAGATTGATCGTGAAGACTTTCTGAAACCTTTCTTCTTGGTGAATTTTTGGAACTTCTTCACAAGCATAGCAAGTTCCCTTCCAATGTCTTCAGGATCATCAGAACTGCTGTCAGATTCTTCTTCAGATGAGGAGACAACTTTTGCCTTCTAGGCACGAGTTCGCCCATAGTTTGGACCGTAGATATCTATTTTCTCAGAAAGCTGAAACTCATGTGTGTTGAGCCTCTCAAGTATGTCAGATGGATCGAGTGTCTTGAAATCAGGACGTTCTTGAATCATCAGGGCTAGGGTGTCAAACGAACTGTCAAGTGATCTCAGTAGTGTCTTGACGACTTCATGCTTGGTGATCTCAGTAGCGCCAAGGGCTTGAAGCTCATCTCATTTGTGATGTCAGTGTGTCGATCAAACGTGAGCTGGACATTCTCATTGTTATTTCTCTTGAAGTGGTTGAAGAGGTTGCGAAGGAAACTGATTCTCTGATCTCTCTGGGTTGAGACGCCTTCATTGACCTTGGAGAGCCAGTCCCAGACTAGCTTAGATGTTTCCGAAGCACTCACACGGCCATACTGTCCTTTGGTCAGATGACCACAGATGATATTCTTGGCAGTAGAGTCCAGTTGAATGAACTTCTTGACATCAACAGTAGTGACACCTTCTCCAGCCTTGGGAACGCCATTCTTGACGACATACCATAGGTTGACGTCAATGGCTTCAAGATGCATGTGCATCTTATTCTTCCAGTAGGGATATTCAGTTCCATCGAAGACGGGGCACACAGCGGAGACTTTAATTATCCCTGCAGTCGACATAGCTAAAACTCCAAGTGGTTAAACCGAATCACACAGAACAAGGGAGTACCTTGCTCTGATACCAATTAAAAGTGCGTTATATCGACTAGAGGGGGGGTGAATAGGCGATTTTTATGAAAGTCTTCAAAACGTGGAAGTTTCGAAGACAAACGATAGAAATAAACCTATGACCATGCAGCGGAAGGTAGACTACACTAGGCAACCCATAGTCAAGTATTCAATGAAGTGAAAGCACAATGACTAATAGCAGCTAGGTAGTAAGGATCAGGTAGCAAGATATTATGAAGCCAAACAGAACACGCAGTCACTCAGTGAAGACAAAAGATAGTGCAATCATACAATGACTTCACAAGGACCAACAGTAAGTAAAGGGAAGGGAAGGATGAAACCAGTGACTCGTTGAAGACAATGATTTGTTGGACCAGTTCCAGTTGCTGTGACAACTGTATGTCTGTTTAGGGCGGCTAGGTATTTAAACCGTAGGGCACACAGTCTTGGACACCCAGTCCTGAACACGCAGCTCAGGACACCTAGTCCTCATCGTATTCCCCTTGAGCTAAGGTCACATAGACCTCGCCCAATCACTCTGGTAAGTCTTCAAGGTAGACTCCCAAACCTTCACAGACTTCGTTCACCGACGATCCACAATGTCTCTTGGATGCTCAGAACGCGACGCCTAACCGGCTGGAGGATTCACAGTCCTCAAGTGTAATAAGTCTTCAGATCACACAGACAAGAAGACTTAAGTGATGCCTAACACTCTTTGGCTCTGGGTGGTTAGGGCTTTATCCTCGCAAGGAATTCTCTCTCAAAGGCTTCAAGGTGGGTTGCTCTCAAACGACAAAAGCCGTGCTCTAACTCAGAGCAGCCAACCGTTTATGGTTGTAGGGGGTGGGCTATTTATAGCCACTAGGCAGCCCGACCTGATTTGTCCGAAATGACCTTGGGTCACTAAGGAACTGACACATGTTCCAACGGTCAGATTTCAAACTCACACGACAACTTTACTTGGGCTACAAGCAAAGCTGACTTGTCTGACTCTGGACAAGATTCGCTCTCATAGTCTTCACTCGAAGACATAGGTTTTGGTTATGCATCACTTCAGTCATTCTGACTGGTTCTCTTGGACCCCACTTAACAGTATGGTGGTTCCTATGACTCAACAAAGAAGAAATAGAACTACGAAAGATCTAAGTCTTCGAGCTCCATAGGCTTCATGCGATGTCTTCTCTTGTCATAGTCTTCAATGAGAATATCTTCATAAACCACCTTTGACATCAATGTCTTCATACATTTTTAGGGGTCATCTCTGGTAGGAAAACCGAATCAATGAGGGACTTCTACCTGTGTTATCCTGCAATTCTCACAAACACATTAGTCCCTCAACTAGGTTTGTCGTCAATTCTCCAAAACCAACTAGGGGTGGCACTAGATGCACTTACAACAGGCGTCGCTGGCCAGGGCGCGTGTCGACACAAGGAGCGGCGACGGACAAGACAGGTGTCTCCCCCGTCCCCGATAAAGCAAGGACACCTAAGCAAGACACATTAAATACGCCTTGTCATGTAATGCGAGGGATAACCTCGCATCACTGTACCCTTTCCACCTCTTGTGTGCCACTGTGGCAACCCCTTTTTCTATAAAAGGAGGCCCGAGGCGACCAGGAGAAGGATTCGGCTTTTTGGAGCTCCTCACGCCCCATAGCTAGCTCAAGAACACAAATATACAACCCACCAAAGCAGGAGTAGGGTTTTACGCATCCTCGTGGCCCGAACCTGGATAAACGAACCGCGTGCTATCTGTTTGATCCGCTCTTCTCATGACCCCGCGCTCCACTAACCACAGTAGGGATTCTTGTGATCCCATAGGTGTCGTTCCCACCGACATCTTTGGCGCGCCAGGTAGGGGGCGCAGTTGTGAGAATTGGCTTTAGCAGTTAGTTCGGCGCTTCTTCATCATCATGGCGCCCAAGAAGAAGACGACGGTGGCGGTTGGCCAGTCGGAAGCCAGACAGCCCGTCCCGACGCGGGCGAGCAGCGGACCGGTCGCAGAAAGGACCCGGGGCGCTGCTCGCGAACACCAACACCATCCCAGCAGCCGGAGTTTGGGAGGCGGCGATGTTTGTGCGCCTGGTAATGGGCCACACGTCGCCAAATCCACAGGCGGAGCCCAACCCTTCGCGGGTGGAGCGGGGCCTTCCAAGGTCATCGCCGCCCCGCCCGAAGGCGATGCAAGGACCTCCAAGACTCCCACGCCGGCGCCAACAGCGCGCTCCTCCCAGGCAGCGTGCGACGAACGGCGTAATCACGCCGAAGATCCCGGGCGTCGCCGCGGGAAGAGCCCCGAGCGCCACTCCCGGGACGCAGAAGACCTGCCCACTCGCCGAGGCGCTGGTGAAAACGGCATGCGACCATGGGGTCGTGATAGAGCTCCTTCTGACATGGTCAGAAGTTGATGTGCATCGCGATCCGTGCAGGTTTCGCTGCCACCGACGCCAGCAGAGGCCCTGGCGCGCGCATAGTTGCTCCTCGACTTTCCTCCCACTACGGGGAAACTCGACGAATGGAGAGCCACTATCCGAAGCCTTGTTGTGGTGGCCAACAAATACGAACCAAGTCCGGTGGGGCCCCCGGGTCGACGCTCCGATGGAGTCCTGTGGACCAGTGGCGGAAAAGCCGGCGACGCCGCGACCATGGTGCATTCACCTCTTCCCCATACGGTACCGCGGACGCCGGCTCGTCGCGACATCGCGGGCGACGACATCTCCATAGCATCGTCTGAACCACGGACCCACTGTGACCAGCGCCAAGTTCTTCGGGAACGAGCCCATGAAGACACTCGAACCACTATCGAGCGCCGGCGTGGAGCGCGCCACCAGTCAGACAGGCGAGCAGGGCCTGCTGCGAACCACCCGGCCCCGGAGAGCCCTGGAGGCCTACCTTACGAGGTAGGCTGTCTGGCTTTTACCCGTGAGCTGCGGCAGTTCCAGTGGCCCACTCACCACACCTTCAAACCAGACATTGGCGAAAAGTACAACGGCAAGACTCACCCGTCTGAGTTCCTCAGCATCTACACCATCGCGATGCAAGCCGCCGGAGCCTGCGACGATAAGGTGCTTGTGAATTACTTTCCATTGGCTCTTAAACCCAGCGCCATGTCGTGGTTGATGCACTTGCCGGTAGACTCTATTTCCTCCTGGTCAGATTTGTGCCATGAGTTTGTGGGCGCCTTTACTGGAGGTCAGCAAGCCCATGGCCAAGCAAGCGACCTGCATGTCATTCCCCAGAAGGGAGGCGAGAGTCTACGCAAGTATATACAGAGGTTCAGCCGGGTACAGTACAATATCCCTGATGTTCACCCTGCCGCCATCATCAGCGCGTTCCATCAGAATGTGCGTAACCGCAAGATGCGCGAAGAATTGGCAATGAACAAGGTGAAAGATATGGCAGAACTCTATGTTCTTGCTGACAGATGTGCCCGAGCTGAAGAGGGAAGGAAGTACCCCGGCGAAGATGCCAGCGTGGAAACCGACTCCTCAGATGAGGATACTGCCGCCCCGGCGAAGAAAGGCTGGCACCGCAACAGGAAGTGCAAACGTAAAGCTGTGCTTGCCGTCGAGGGATCTAACGATGCTGGCTCCGCCAAGAAAACCAAGGCAGATGACCCCGGCAAGGAAATTGCCGGATGTGTCACCTGCCGGGCCTTGGCGGCTGTCGAGAAGCCAGGAAACTCCGACAAGCAATACTGCAAGATCCATCGCACCAAAGGCCATGATCTCCAGAACTGCCGACAGGTTGAGCTCCTTGCTGAGAAGCAGAGGGCTGAATATGAGAGGCGGGACAAGGAGAAAGGCCGGGACGGTGCTGAGGGGTCTGGCAAGAAGCGTGACGGCCAGGCGGGCCATCACGGCAAAGATAAACAGCAGGAGAGGCCCGCCCGGGGCCGTGACAAAAAGGCAGAAGACGATGATCACGAAGAGGACGATGTGTCCGGTGACCAAGAATTTCAGAAAGCTACAGGGGCCATGTGCGTCGATGGCGGCGCCTCACTGCATACCTCTCACCGCCAGCTTAAACAGTGGGCGCGTGAGATTACAGCGGCGGAACCTTTGTTTGATACCCAAAGGCCGCTGAAGTGGTCCAGCACACCTATCATTTTTGACACTAAGGATCACCCTGATCGCACTACTGCAGTCGGGTGCTTGCCATTGTTGGTTTCACCAACAATACGCAACCTCAAGGTGACAAAGATGCTAGTCGATGGCGGGGCCGGTCTGAACTTAATCTCGCCTGCCGTGATCGAGAAATTGCAGATTCCTGATGAAGACCTCGAAGAGATGGGCACGTTTCAGGGGGTCAACCCGGGAAGAAGTCAACCAAATGGAAAGGTCACGTTGCCTGTGACTTTTGGGAGTGATCTGAACTACAGGACAGAAAGGGTTGTGTTCGACGTTGCCAAGATCCCCTTGCCTTACAACAGGATCCTTGGCCGCCCAGCGCTGGTCAAGTTCATGGCGGCGTCACATTACGCCTAAAACACCCTGAAGATGCCGGGGCCTGTGACAATCATCACCGTCCCATCAGACAAGAAAGATGCGCTAATTTGCACTGACCAACTCTACCAGCAAGCATTTGCAGCAGCCGCCACTGCTAAGGCGCTTGCTCCTGCCGCTGGAGCCCCGGGAAGGCAAAAGAAGAAGACCGGTGAGACCTCAGGCACCCACTCCGGCAAGCGCACCTCTTCGGAGTGTAGCGCTCCTGTCGAGGATGTTCCAGAGAGCTCCGCCGACAGAAACAAGAAGTCCAGGGCCACACCGCCGGGAACCAAGAAGGTTTCCGTCAAGGAGGACGGCACGGGAGGAGCTTTCACCATAAGCTCCACCCTTGACGACAAATAGGAAGACGCGCTCGTCACCTTCCTACAGGCGAATGTCGATGTGTTTGCATGGCGAGCATCTGACATCCCCGGCGTTCCCAGGGAGGTGATTGAGCACCACCTTGCTGTCTGTCCTCATGCGCGGCCCGTCAAGAAGAAGGTCAGAAAGCAAGCTTTGTAATGACAAGAGTTCATCAAAGAGGAGATCCGGAAACTGGAAGCAGCGGGTTTGGTAAGAGGAGTGCTCCATCCAACGTGGTTGGCCAATCCGGTGGTAGTGCGCAAGGCAAATGGGAAGTGGAGGCTGTGTATTGATTACACAGATATTAATAAGGCTTGTCCCAAAGACCCCTTCCCATTGCCGCGCATCGACCATATTGTTGACTCCACAGCTGGGTGTGATCTGTTGTCATTCCTCGATGCCTACTCCGGCTACCACCAGATCTTCATGACAAGGGAAGATGAAGAGAAAACGGCATTCATCACCCCATGTGGTACGTATTGCTTTATACGGATTCCTTTCGGGTTGAAGAGTGCTGGTTCAACGTTTGCAAGGGCGGTCCAGATTGGTTTTGAACCCCAGCTCCATAGAAATATGGAAGCTTATATGGATGATATAGTGGTCAAAACCAAGAACAGGGCAACCCTCATATCGGATTTACAAGAAACATTTGCAAACCTACGCAAGATCAATCTCAAGATGAACCCTAAGAAGTACGTCTTTGGCATCCCGTCTGGCAAGCTTCTCAGGTTCTTTGTGTCACGGCGTGGGATAGAGGCCAATCCGGACAAGATCAAAGCTATAGAGCAGATTGAAGCGCCCAAGCGAGTCAAGGATGTGCGTCAGCTTGCTGGTTGCGTTGCCGCCATGAGCAGGTTCATTTCGAAGTCCGCCGAGCGCGCCCTTCCCTTTTTCAAGATTTTGAAAAAGGCGGGCCCGATGGAGTGGACACTAGAAGCGGAAGCAGCATTGCAAGATTTGAAGAGGTACCTCTCCTCTGCGCCAATACTAGTTGCGCCTAGGCCACAGGAACCGTTGCTGCTGTACATGGCGGCAACGAACCAGGTGGTCAGCGCCGCACTAGTGGCGCAGAGAGAAATTGATGATGAGGTAATAGCAGCGACAGAGCCCGATGCCACCGATGCCGAGACGATGCAGCCAATTGAAGTGCCGCCGAAGAAGAAAATGATGCAGCACCCGGTCTACTTTGTTAGTTCCCTCCTGCAGGGGGCTAGATCGAGGTACTCCGGTGTGCAGAAATTGCTCTTCAGCCTTCTTATGGCCTCGAGGAAGCTGCGTCACTACTTCCAGGTGCACAAAATCACTGTCGTCACTCGCCTCCCTCTGCAATGGATATTGCACAATCTAGACGCAACGGGAAGGATCGTAGAGTGGGCACTGGAACTGTCCAGCTTTGGCCTCAAGTTTGAGAGTACCTCGACGATTCAAAGCCGAGTCCTGGCGAAGTTCGTTGCAGAATGGACCGTGACGCCTGACGAAGAAACCCAAGAGACTGCTCTCCCGGGCAAGGAGGCAAGTTGCGACTGGATCATGTACTTTGATGGAGCTTTCTCCTTACAGGGCGCCGGGGCTGGCGTACTGCTTGTCGCGCCCACCGGAGAGCACCTCAAGTACGTGATCCAGATGCACTTCCCCGGGGAGGTGTCAACAAACAATACGACTGAGTACGAAGGGTTGCTTGCCGGTCTTAGGATCGCTTCGGACCTCGGAATCAAGAAACTCGTCGTCAGAGGCGACTCGCAACTTGTCATCAAGCAAGTTAACAAGGATTACCAGAGCCCGTTGATGAAGGCCTACGTCGATGAAGTGAGAAAGCTGGAAGAGCGTTTTGACGGTATACAGGAAGAATACATTCCCCGAGCGGAGAATGATATCGCCGATTACCTGTGAAAACGCGCTGCCCTCAAGCTACCTGTGGAACCAGGTACCTTTGTGCTTCGGCTAACTCAGCCATCCGTTGATCCATCAACAGAGCAGAACAAGAGGAGAAAATCAGAGCCCGGCAAGTACTTTCCTGCCGAGCTCCCCGAAGCCGCCGGCAAGCATGTTGCCGGAGACACTGAGCCCGCCATGGGACGGCTAGCTCCGACAGAGCATCAAGCTCTTGCCATGGAGACAGTCGCTCCGATAGAGGAGGAAATGCCTTTAGTCCTCTCCGTCGAGCCCCAGGCTCCAGCGTGGGCACAACATACTGTTCGATTCCTCCAAACAGGGGAACTTCTTGAGGAGCAAGAAGAAGCGGAAAAAGTAGCCCGTCGCTCTACTATGTACCAGTGCGTCGATGACGTCCTGTACAGAAAGAGGCCGAACGGCGTGAAATTGAAGTGTATCCCTCGAGAGGAAGGACTGGGGCTGTTGGCGGAGATACATGGAGGCATATGTGGATCCCACATCAGGTCAAGGGCCCTTGCTGGCAAGGCGTTTCGGCAAGGCTTCTTCTAGCCAACCGCCCTAAAGGATGCGACGACACTAGTCACCAGGTGTGAAGCGTGTCAGTTCCATTCAAAGAAGCTTCATCGGCCAGCTCAAGCCCTACAAACCATTCCTCTCTCCTGGCCTTTCTCGGCCTGGGGCCTCGACATACTGGGCCCTTTCCCCCGCGCTGTCGGGGGCTTTGAGTACTTGTACATTGCAATCGACAAGTTCACAAAGTGGTCAGAAGTGGAAGCAGCGAGGAAGGTCACAGCACAGTCAGCCGTCAAGTTCTTCAAAGGACTGGTGTGCCGTTTTGGTGTACCCAATAGGGTTATCACCGACAATGGCACGTAGTTCACAAGACACACCTTCATGCAATATATTCGAGACCTCGGCAGCAAGGTCTGTTTCGCTTCCGTTGCTCACCCACGAAGCAATGGTCAAGCTGAGAGGGCAAATGTTGAAGTATTGCGAGGCCTGAGGACAAAGACCTTTGACAGACTGCACAAGAGTGGAAGGCGTTGGATTGATGAATTACCGACGGTTCTTTGGCCAATCAGAATGACACCAAATCGAGCCACCGGCCAGACACCCTTTGCCCTGGCATACGGGGCAGAACCAGTTCTCCCCACGGAACTCGTATACGGGTCACCTCGAGTACTCGCTTATGACGAGCTTGAGCAAGAGCAATTGCGGCAAGATGACGCAACGCTCCTTGAGGAAGATCGTCTTCGGGCGGCTGTGAGAGCAGCGCGCTACTAGCAAGCCTTGCACCGCTACCATAGCCGCAAGGTTCATGCCCGAAGCTTTGAGGAAGGCGACCTTGTTCTTCGGCGCGTTCAATCGGCCAAGAATTCCAACAAGTTGACGCCAAAGTGGGAAGGCTCTTATCGGGTAATACGAGTCACCAGGCCCGGCGCAGTTCGCCTGGAGACCGAAGATGCCGTTCCGGTGAGTAACTCCTGGAACATTGAGCATCTTCGCAAGTTTTACCCGTGAGGCGCAGCTTGCCGGGCCCCCCGGCAAGCCACCTTTTGTACGAGCCTTGCCGATGACGCATGTAACCCTTTGTACAAAGCGAGGCGCACACCCTGAGCATAAGTAAATGAAGCGCCGGCGCCCTAAGTTATAGCATGCATGCTAGGTCGAGTCTCGTCCTTGGTTAGGGTTGATAGTGCTTAGCGGCGACTAACCCCTAGCTTAGAGGTCGAGTGTGTGTCTCTTTGTCTTACTTTTGTCTTCTTTGGTTCACAGGACACACAGATATCTGTGCTGAACCACTTGGAGAGGAAAAAAAGAGGAATAGACCAGCATCTAGCCCCCGGCAAGCCAGTATTGCTGGGGGCTGCAAGAGCAAAGATTCACCCACGGCGAACCAGGGTTGCTGGGGACTGCAACTTCAGATAAGTTCTTCATCCCTTATCATGCATTCCATTATGGACTGGGGTATGTGAAACCTCGTTTTCCCCTAAGCTACCATGCTCCCATGACTCTAGGCCCTAGGGCTCGTTCCTGGGGCCAAGTTTGGTCGTAGTCGCGACAGCGAAAGGATGAAACAAGGAGCCTGAACCCGCCTCATCCCTGCCTCCGCCAAAGGCGTGAGGAAGGTCGAGCGAAGTGGGGAGACGACAAGGCCTGTTGCCGGGCAAGGAAATGTTTATCTTGAAGATATCAAGGATTTACTCCTTGTCGTGGGTTCCACCCGCAAACAAATGACCCGGCAACCATCCCTTTTTCATTAAAAAAACATTCCACTCAGGTACAGTCCATAGGGAATGAAAAACATGAATGATGGGATTACAAGTTTTAAATTCAAAAAAGGCCCAAAGGCTTACAAACTAAAAAGAGATAAGGTGCCTGTAATCCCTTTCTTGTCCCTCTCCTCAGGAGGCAGGTCAAGGAGGCGAAAAGGACAAAAGGAGCGCCTAGGCGAGCTACGGGTGGCAGAAGACACCAAGAGAACATCTTGGTAGACGTCCAAAGGCTGGATGGTGATGGCGGCGCCGAAAGCAAAGCTCGAAGACGAGGCGGCAGGACGTCAGCACGCGTCGAAGGCATCGGTGCCCGCGTACTCCGACTTGACGGCCTTACCGCCCGCCCTCTTCCTCTTCTGCAGCCTCTCAACGCCAGCCGCCCAAGGGGACGACCCCGAGAAGTTCAGGGAGCCGGCGACACGGATGATGGGGGCACCGGTGCCGCACGGAGCGGCACCCGACACCTAATCGGACCCGTCATCCTGCCGCCTACTACCCTCGTCGTCACTACCGCTGTCCTCCTTGTCATTCCCGCCCGAGGAGGAGTCTTTACTATCAGAAGAGCTCTCCGCGCAGCACCTTGCACGGGTCCCAAAGCACCCGAAGACCTTGACGTAGAGAAGGCCGCCCTCCATCAGCTTAAAATGGAGAGTGAGCCCCTCCGTCAAGCGGTGGATATGAGCAAACGTCTTGCATCCCCGACGAAGATACATCACGTGAGGGGCAGGGAATTCGATGCGGACCCGCGTGCCACTGATCCCGCAGCCCCTCATGTGCAGCCGCAACGATTCCGGCGGATCCAGCTCCATCTCCCGTGCAAATGGAGTCGGGAGACGAAGGCGACGGCGCGGCGGCCGGCGCAGCCTGACGAAGAACTCACAAGGGTCATCCCCAACATGGCCCTCCATTGGAGGAGCTGCTGGTGGAGGCGAGGCCGGCGCGCCACCCCGTCCTCCTCTTCCCCGAGCGCCCCGGCCTCGCCCACGGCCTCGCCCCCTCCCCCTTCCCCTCGAGGCTGGCTCTGGCACCACAGGCGCAGGGGAAGGAGGGACACGTTGTCGAGCGGCGACCCTCGTCGCCACTGTTGAAGGACCGGGATTCCCTCTCTCCATGACGGATGGAAGGGAGGAGCAGAAGCTGAAGGAAGAAGAAGATGAAAGAATGCGGGACGCCATCCCCCTCCCGCTCTTTATAAAGGATCGGGGTTGGGGCTCGGCCGCCCCGCTCGGCCAATCAAGATACGGAAGGCGCAAGGAGCCAGGACCGACCCGCCGCCCAAACCAGCGATGGCCCGGTTTCCCACCCCGTGATCGTGGAGAGTGGACGCCTTGAAGACCGCGCCTCAGCCCCATTCAGTAAATGGGCCGCGCCTCCACGCCTCCCTCCGTTTATGGGGAAGGCACGAACCGACCCTTTACTACGATGTGACACATGCCTGCGGGAACCAACCCCACGCATGCCGCCCACGTCACACGCGCCTCCCCATGCCGCGCCACGCGCGGGAATCGTGGGAAGCGCAGCGCGCGAAGAATCGTACCGCGGTAAAAACCGCCCCACCTGCCCACGCACCTTTTTTGGGCCTAGCCCAACAACGCGTTGCGCTTATGTGTGGCCCAGGCCCGGGGGCTCCTGTCGGTGTACAAAAAGAGGGGTACACTTTTTGTACCCCTATAAGTGTGCACGGGCAGTCTGAGCCGCGAACACCACCACACCAAGCAAGGCAAGGGAGGTGACCCAGGGTAAGACCGAAGCTCAAGAGAACTAGAACGACGCCAAGGCCAAGACCACGAAGAGCAAAGGGGACGAAGGGGAATCCCCCGGCAAGATCCTTGCTGGGAGACAGTTCTAGCAGCCCCGACAAGACCCTTGCCACGACGACTCGTCCCGCGCCTACGGAGCAAATCGCCCTTGAGTCCACTGCCCCCAAAGGGCAAGGATTCGGGAGACATCTGTGACGCCCTGAGACCGTTGTGCCAGGGGTCCTCCAGTTATTCGCCATCATTGCCATGTCATTTGCTTGCGTGTTATATCTTGCCATGTCATCATGTGCATTGCATCAGCATGTTTTCGAAACTTGCATTCGTCCGGGTTCCCCCAGTTCCTTCCGTTATCCGTTCTGAGTCCAGACACATTCGCACACGCCCGCGGCATGTCCAAAATATTATTTTATAAGTGGCCGGAAAATGTTCTCGAAATGGGTTCAAAGTTGGCATGCGGTGTTGTTTTGTTGGCAGTAGACCACCTGCCAAGTTTCATCGCATTCGGAGTCCGTTTGACGTCCCAACGGATAAATATAGAGGCAATAGTAGCCGGTCTAACGTCGGACATTTTAGGTCTCCGGAAAATGTCGCCGGGTCTCTCTATCTCCTCTTCTCTCAGCCCAAAGCCTTCTGCACAGTTCGCTGACAACCGCCAGGCCCCGAAACCCTCTCTGCACAGTGCATCGAACCTCTCACGTGCGCGTCCGAAAACTGTCCCGGACTTGACCCGGGCAGTCGTCACCGTTGTGTCTGGATCATCCCCAAACGTCTACAAAATATCACCGTTTTCTTAATTGGGATCCCTAACCCATTTATTCACATCCACTCGATTTCGATCGGAGGGACCAAATACCCCTACCCAAAAACCCACTTACTATATATATACGGAACCAAGCCTAGAAACTAGGGACTTGCCCCTGCCGCCGCCGCCACACTTATCTCCCAAATCCCCATCGGGATCCACCCCGATCCACCTGCCCAACCAGCGCCGTCTCCTTCCCTTCCTCGTTTTCGCCACCGAACCAACCAGCCTCTGCTTCCCCTCAGATCCACCCAAGCCCATCGATCCTCTCCCTCCTCTCTCTCCTCGTCGACCCGGGGAGACGAGCTCCTCCCGAGTGCCCGTAACACCAGCAGCTGAGCTACGCCGCCCCTCCTATTCTTCTCCTCCCGTTCTTCTTCTTCGACCAGCGCTCATCCCTCTCTCTTGTTTCTCTGAACAGGGACCACCTGCGCCGCCCCGCCAAGCCCATGGAGTCCGCCATGGCCGTCCGAACCTCGCGCGGGCCTCAACCTCCTCGCTCGTCGCCTCCTCGACAGCGTCGCCCATGGCCTCGTCTTCAGCGGAGACGAGCCTCCCCGTGCTCCTCCACCTCGCATCCTCGGGCGCCCGCGCCTACCGCCGGCCGGCCACGGCCAGGTCGCCTCGCCTCCTCTCGATCTCACTCCGTCCCTCTCTCTGTCCCTGCCTTGTGACTGAATGTTTCCCTGCCAGGGCCCTGTTGTTCCTCCCCACCCACCCTTTTTCTTCAAGGATTCGGATTTCTTAATCAAGTATCCATTTTATTCATGTGAAGTCTCTTCTTTCTTTCCTTTCAATGTTCTTACCCAGTGTTTCTCATGAAGATTCTAACGGAGCTTCAAGTTTGTCATTCCTCATTCCTTTTCTTCTCCGGTGGTTTCAAGTCAAGCTTCGTTGATCATATCCTTTCCTTGTTTCAATGCTTTCTCATGCCGGTGCAATTCTTAATCATTCACCTCTCCCTATTCAATTGTTCCGGAGTGCTCAAGATATCTTGAAGATTCGTGTTTCCACTCTGCAGTCGTTCAAGATCTTTCGAGGATGTTATCCCATTCAAGCCATTTAATTCAACCGACGCAATCTATCTTTTAAATCATTCAACGGTGTTTCTTTTGAGTGGGCCCTAACCCACAGGTCTTTTCCCAGGATCTTACCTGACTCTTCTTATTTGTCCAGAGCTATCCTCAAATTCTTTTCGAAGTTTTGACGTAAGAATGGATTTTCATCAGTCAAGTGCCTTTCTCCAAGATCTTTCAATTTCTTTTCATCGTTGGCTCAACCTTTCCATTCTTCATTCCAGAGTGCCTCAACAATTCATGGTGGTGTTTCTCTTTGTCATTCTCAACATTTGAAGACCGAAGAAGAGTTTTACCTCTATATCTTATCCGTTCTCTCAGAGATTCGTGCTTCTAATTCGAGACCATCCTCTCATAATTGTTTTGATCGTGAGAATTTTTTTCACCCATCCGAAGAATTTCTTGAGTTGTTTTCCATTTCTTTCCTCCGAAGGCCATCTTTTCAAATATTATTCATTCCAGGTTTCAGCTATCGTTCTCCAAATCTTACCGGTGCATCATTCAAGGATTCTCTAATCAGCTCGTAATCTCTTCGTTCACTTGTATCTAAATTCCCTCAAGTATCCTCGTTCATTTCATAATTCTTCCCGGTGTCTCTTTATCTTTTCTTCAATCGTTTTCAATTCTTACGGTGGTTCGTTCAAGATCTCTCTTCCTGGGTTATCATATCAATTCTTTCATTCTTTCAAATCCTACCAGTGATTCGTTGAAGACCTTCCTAAGTTTGCGCTATATCTATCTAAATCCTTTCTACGAGAATAAGTAGTGTGCCAAATCCGTTGATTGTCATCAATTTAATTGGTGAAGGATAAGCATAATGTAATTCTTATTCTTGTTTCATCCAAGTGATTAATTCCTTATTCCGGAGTGGTTCATCATACATATTCTTGGTTGCAAGTGCTCATCTTTCTTTCCCGGAGTTCCAAGCTCTAATTATCACAGAGATCCATATAAATCATTACAAGGTTTCACATTGTGTTTCCAACTTCTCTTTATTTTTGTTATTCTTTTTGTTTTACCGGAGTTATTCATGAAGGTTCTACATGATGGTTCATAAAGGATGTTATTTCTTCTCCAAGTTTTTCATCGAGATTCTTTTCTAAGAAGCTCAAGCTTTCTTCATATGGTAATCCGGAGTGCATTTTTTTTCTTCCGTACCATTGGAGGTGGTATTACGTCATTCTTGATAATTTGATTTCATGTTCCATGATTCACATGTTGTTAAGAATGAGATACTTTAAATCCATCAATCTTGTCATTGGAGTTATCTTGGGTTATATTTCACCTAAAGCCATCCCTAAGGATTGTTGCTATTATGGTGATTATAAATGACCCAAGTTCTTCATTTATCCTCCCGGTGAAATAAGTTTCTCGTCTCCTTGTTGATATCAATCCAATTTATTATTTTTCGTCAGTGGCAGAATTTCACCTCATAGCTTTGAGATGTTTTCTATAAGTCCACTACAACGTTGTTTTTTTCGTTGTTGGTTTTCCAACAACTCCGTTCAAGCCTTCTCCTAAAGTTGCTTCCTCAAGCTCATTTGTGGCAGAAATTGTCATTTTCTTCTCCGTCCCTTTATCCCAACAATCTAGCTTCTATTATTTTGTTCCGGAAGCTTCGTGATGTTGTTCTTTTCACCCATCATCTCATTTGGTGTAAGATCATGTTATTTTCGTGCTTATCCATTTAACCGGAGTGTCGTGTCCTTCATTCAAGTTCTCTCATCTTATCAAGTTGTCCATCCCTTCTCAACCGGAGTGCTGTCTGAAATCGTTCTTACCCATTGTGCCATTCTTTCAATAGTTCCGGAGGTGGTGTGTTGTTGATTTCATCAAGTATCCTCTCAACTTGTCAAGTTCTTGTTAATTCCTTCCATTTTCAGTCGGAGTGCTGTCCAAATTATATCATTCTTAATCCTTCTCTATCTTGACTTAACCGGAGTGGTTTCAATATATATCTTGCCCTCCAACCTCAAGGTTTTTCACAATGTTCTTTGTCCCTCTTTTCTAACGGAGTGTTTTCGACCTTGTTCACCTTCGTTGTATTCTTTTCTCGAATTTGTTCAACCTCGCAAGGTTCTTTGGTTTCACTCGTTTGTCAAAGAAGCACCTTAGTTTTACCTCTTCTCTTTCTCTTCTATTTTCCCTCCGGTGCCATCCTAGATCTCAGGACGAGATCCTCTCGTAGTGGTGGAGTGTTGTGACGCCCCGAGACCGTTGTGCCAGGGGTCCTCCAGTTATTCGCCATCGTTGCCATGTCATTTGCTTGCGTGTTGTATCTTGCCATGTCATCATGTGCATTGCATCAGCATGTTTTCGAAACTTGCATTCGTCCGGGTTCCCCCAGTTCCTTCTGTTATCCGTTCTGAGTCCAGACACATTCGCACGCGCCCGCGGCATGTCCGAAATATTATTTTATAAGTGGCCGGAAAATGTTCTCGGAATGGGTTGAAAGTTGGCATGCGGTGTTGTTTTGTTGGCAGTAGACCGCCTGCCAAGTTTCATCGCATTCGGAGTCCGTTTGACGTCCCAACGGATATTTATAGCGGCAATAGTAGGTGAACAATTCGGACGTTTTCGGTCTCCGGAAACAGTCGCCGGGTCTTTCTCTCTCCACTTCTCTCAGCCCAAAGCCTTCTGCACAGTTCGCTGACAACCGCCAGGCCCCGAAACCCTCTCTGCACAGTGCATCGAACCTCTCACATGCGCATCCGAAAACTGTCCCGGACCTGACCCGGGCAGTCATCACCGTTGTGTCCGGATCATCCCCAAACGTCTACAAAATATCACCGTTTTCTTAATTGGGATCCCTAACCCATTTATTGGCATCCACTCGATTTCGATCGGAGGGACCGAATACCCCTACCCAAAAACCCACTTTCTATATATACGGAACCAACCCTAGAAACTAGGGACTTGTCCCTGCCGCCGCCACCGCACTTATCTCCCAAATCCCCATCGGGATCCACCCCGATCCACCTACCCAACCAGCGCCGTCTCCTTCCCTTCCTCGTTTTCGCCATCGAACCAACCAGCCTCTGCTTCCCCTCAGATCCACCCAAGCCCATCGATCCTCTCCCTCCTCTCTCTCCTCGTCGACCCGGGGAGACGAGCTCCTCCCGAGTGCCCGTAACACCAGCAGCTGAGCTACGCTGCCCCTCCCATTCTTCTCCTCCCGTTCTTCTCCCCCCGTTCTTCTTCTTCGACCAGCGCTCATCCCTCTCTCTTGTTTCTCTAAACAGGGACCACCTGCGCCGCCCCGCCAAGCCCATGGAGTCCGCCATGGCCGTCCGAACCTCGCGCAGGCCTCAACCTCCTCGCTCGTCGCCTCCCCGACAGCGTCACCCATGGCCTCGTCTTCAGCGGAGACGAGCCTCCCCGTGCTCCTCCACCTCGCATCCTCGGGCACCCGCGCCTACCGCCGGCCGGCCACGGCCAGGTGGCCTCGCCTCCTCTCGATCTCACTCCGGCCCTCTCTCTGTCCCTGCCTTGTGACTGAATGTTTCCCTGCCAGGGCCCTGTCGTTCCTCCCCGCCTCGGAGCTCCCTTGCGCCGCCGGATCTGAGACCCCCTCGCCCGGTCCTGCCCATTCCCGGTGCTCGCGTCATCGTCAGCCACCGTCGCCAGAGTTCCTTGTCGGCTCGCGCGCGGACCTGCAAGTCCCACGCCGCCGCTGCTCCCCTGTTTCACCCGCTGCTGCCTGCTTTGTCCCCTTCCTCTACGATTCGGGCGAGCGCGCCCAGGCCGTTGCCGCACATGCCCGCGTGGGCCACAAGCACGCCCGAGGCCCAGCTGCGCGACCCACCGGCCTCCCTCCTCCACCGAGTGGGCCGAGGCCCATGGTGAGGCCGGTGCGCGCCCTCTTTTTTTTCCATGGTTGGGCCGGCTAGATTCGGCCCGAGTGCCTATTTTTTTTCGTGACCGAATTTGCTAATTATTCAGAGTTGACAAAATTGCAGAAAAACCCTCATACTTCATGCATTTAATAACTTCTCAACCGTGCATCGGTTTAAAATAATTTATATATGAAACTTGCTTAAAATTATGTGTAGATTAATAATATGCCACTTTCTTGCCATGTTAAAATGTCTAAATTGTTGTTTGCTTTAATTTTCCCCTATGCCATATTAAAATGATTTATTTTATAACTAAATAACCGTAACTCGGATTTTAATAAACCTTATATGTAAATGGGGTAGAAAAATGCCTAGGTTAACATGATGCCCTCACCTAGCATGTTTAAAAACTCTAAAATTATGTTTAGGGTAGAACAGTAACAAACCTAATATATGCATATGAGGAGTTTCTGGACTTGTTGTTCGTTGCCTCCGGCCTCATTTAAACTTGCCTAGTTAGGTAGTTTTATTATGCTTCACCCCTTGCCATGCTAAACAACATTTAATATTGTTGGGTAAATAAACAAGAGAGAACTAAATAAGTCATGTGGTGTTTTCTTCAATATGCAATGGAGTTGCATGTTGAGCTCAACTTAATTTGTAGGGTTGTTTGTGCATTTTGCCATGCCATGCCTCATTAAACCGGACATGCATCATACTTGTTTGCGCATCGTGCCATGCTTATGTGATGATTGTTTACTATGTTGTTTGATTCTTTCTGGTGTGCTTCTTCGGGTTGGTTCTGATTACGTTGCTTTGTGAGGACCCGTTCGTCTACGTCCGTTTGTCTTCTTAATGGACTCGTTCTTCTTCCTTGCAGGATTTCAGGGAAGATGACCATACCCTCGAAATCACTTCTATCTTTGCTTGCTAGTTTCTCGGCCTTATGCCTGGTGTTTTCTTCCACTCTTGCCACCCTAGTTTCCGTCATATCGGTGTTATGTTCCCGGATTTTGCGTTCCTTACGCGGTTGTGTCATAATGGGAACCCCTTGACAGTTCGCCTTGAATAAAACTCCTCCAGCAAGGCCCAACATTGGTTTTACCATTTGCCACCTAGCCTTTTCTTTCCCTTGAGTCGGCCGGCTCAAGGGTCATCTTATTTTAACCCCCTCGGGCCAGTGCTTCTCTAAGTGTTGGTCCAACTGAGCGATGTTCGAGGCTACCAAGGGCAACTCTGGGCTGGCTTACCCGACATCTTGCTCATCCAGTGTGCCCTGAGAACGAGATATGTGCAGCTCCTATCGGGATTTGTCGGCACATCTGGGTGGCTTTGCTGGTCTTGTTTTACCATTGTCGAAATGTCTTGTAACTGGGATTCCGTGTCTGATCGGGTCTTCCCGCTAGAAGGAATATCCTTCGTTAACCGTGAGAGCTGGTGATGAGCTAAGTTGGGACACCCCTGCAGGGATTTGAACTTTCGAAAGCCATTCCCGCGGTTATGGGCAGATGGGAGTTAGTTAACGTCCGGTTGTAGAAAACCTGAAGTTGACCTTAATTAAAATACATCAACTGCGTGTGTAACCGTGATGGTCTCATTCCGGCGGAGTCCGGGAAGTGAACACGGTGTTGGAGTTATGCTTGACGTAGGTTGTTCTAGGATCACTTCTTCATCATAGTTGTTCGACCGTGCTTTTGCCTTCTCTTCTCACTCTCATTTGCGTATGTTAGCCACCATATATGCTAGTCGCTTGCTGCAGCTCCACCTCATACCTTTTACCTTACCTATAACCTTAAATAGTCTTGATCGCGAGGGTGTGAGATTGCGGAGTCCCCGTGGCTCACAGATACTTCCAAAACCAGTTTGCAGGTGCCGTTGAACCGAGCAGTTGACGCAACCAAGCTCAAGGAGGAGCTCGATGAAGATCTTGTCCTTTGTTTTGTTTCGTTCTAGTTGATCAGTAGTGGTGCCCAGTTGGGGTCGATCGGGGACCGTGTCGCATTTGGGGTTCTTCTTTTATTTTGGTTCCGTAGTCGTACCTTGATTGTATTTGGATGTTGTAATGCTTTATTCATGTAATTGTGTGAAGTGGCGATTATAAGCCAACTATGTATCTTTTCCCTTATTGTATTACATGGGTTGTTTGCGAAGATTACCTCACTTGCGACATTGCGTTCAATGCGGTTATGCCTCTAAGTCGTGCTTCGACACGTGGGAGATATAGCCGCATCGAGGGCGTTACAACAACCCTGTGGCGGCATGCAGATCTTTGTGAAGACATTCAAGATCAGATATGCACTAAGGAGACGACAACCCTTGGCGGGATCCCAGCCGAGGAAGACCACAAGGCCCCCGGCAAGCGCCTTTCCGGGGATGACACCAGGCGCCTCAGCAAGACCCTTGCCGGTGTAACACCCTCGATGCGACTATAGCTCCCACGTGTCGAGGCACGAGTTAGAGACATAATCGCATTGAAGGCATATGTCGCAAGTTAGCCAATCTTCACAACACCCCATGTAATATGATAATAAAAGGGGAGATAACATAGTTGTCTTACACTCGCCATGTCAATCAAGTACATAAATAACATTACATCATCCAAACACTCATGGCCCGACTACGGTGCCAAAATAAAAGAGAACCCAACATGCGACCCGGTCCCAATCACCCCCAACTGGGCACCACTACTGATCATCGGGAAAGGAAACATAGTAACGTTGAGAGTCTTCATCGAACTCCCACTTGAGCTCATATGCGTCACCTGGAGAGGAATCATCAGGCCCTGCATCTGGTATAGTAGTAATCTGTGAGCCACAGGGACTCAGCAATCTCGCACCCTCGCGATCAAGACTATTTAAGCTTATAGGTATGGCAAGGTAATATAAGTGGAGCTGCAGCAAGCGACTAGCAAGTATGGTGGCTAACTTATTCGCAACAGAGGAGGAGAAGAGGAGGCAAAGCGCGAGTGAGAAACTAGAGAGCAACCTGCGCAAACATTACTCCAACACCGTGTCCACTTCCCGGACTCCGCCGAGAAGAGGCCATCACGGTAACACACTCAGTTGATTCATTTTAATTAAATCAAGGTTCAAGTTATATACAACCGGACATTAACAAATTCCCATCTGCCCATAACCGCGGGCACGGCTTTCGAAAGTTCAAATCCCTGAAGGGGAGTCCCAACCTTAGCCCATGACAAGCTCTCACGGTCAACGAAGGAATAGACCTCCTCCCAAGACGTTCTGATCAGACTCGGTATCTCGGTAATTCAAGACACTTCGACAGGTTAAAACAAGACCAGCAACACCGCCCGAATGTGCCGACAAATCCCGATAGGAGCTGCACATATCTCTTTCTCAGGGCACACTCAGATTGTCTAAACTTCCGGTAGGCCAGCCCAGAGTTGCCCCTGGTAGCCACCGGCGGCTGACGGTTTGGACCAACACTCAGAGGAGCACTGGCCCGGGGGGGGGGTTAAAAATAATGATGACCCTTGAGTCTACAGAACCCAAGGGAAAGAAAATGCTAGGTGGCAAATGGTAAAACCAAGGTTGGGCATTGCTGGAAAAGCTTTAATCAAGGTGAACTATCAAGGGGTTCCCATTATAACCCAACCGCGCAAGGAATGCAAAATCCGGGAACATAACACCGATATGACGGAAACTAGGGCGGCAAGAGTGGAACAAAACACTAGGCGAGAGGCCGAGCCTTCCACCCTTTACCAAGTATATAGATGCATTAAGATAACATAGAAATATAATTATATCCCAACAAGTAAAAAATGTTCCAACAGGAACGGCCTCCGATCTTCACCTGCAACTAGCAACGCTATAAGAGGGGCTGAGCAAAGCGGTAACATAGCCAATCAACGGTTTGCTAGGACAAAGGTGGGTTAGAGGTTTGACATGGCAATTTGGGAGGCTTGCAAGCAAGTGGTAGGCATCGCAGCATTGGCATAGCAAAAGAGCGAGCAAACTAGCATAGCAAAGATAGTAGTGATTTCGAGGGTATGATCATCTTGCCTGCACAGTTGTTAGAGTTGACTGGATCCTCGAAAGCAAACTCAACGGGCTCCTCGTTAGCAAACTCATCTCCCGGCTCTACCCAGACAAGACAAACAAGCAACAAGGATACAATCAACCACGTGCAAGGATCAAGCAATATGATGCAATGATGATATGCTATGCGGGATGCGATGCGGGATGCCAAATGCAAGATATGACAGGAAATGCATGAACCTGGCCTCAACATGGAAATCCAAGTGTGCCACTGGAAAGATGAGATGAAATCGCTTGAAAACGATATAAAGAACGCCGGAATCGGAGTTACGGTTTGGAAATGGCAAGCTATTCAAAAATGACACCGATCTGCGATTTACAGCAAGTAGGCATCTAGATGCAACGAAATGAACATGCTACAGCACCCAAACATGACAACAAAATACATGGCAGGGATGCACACAAGATGCTTAACAAAATTCTAGCACTGAGCTACGGCCAAATCATCTATCAATAGGTTCAAACAAGCATGGCAAAAACGCATATGGCAAACAGATCTCAGACTTGGTGAAATTAACACTTGTCTGGAATTTCAGATCAGGTAGCCCTCTTCGGAGCAACAAAACTACATGCTACAGGACCTGATCATGGCAAAGTAAAGCATGGAATGGAGCTACTCAAAGAGCTTAACAAAAGTCCCTTAGTGACCTTGAGCCAAAAGGGATCAGAAAATACAATTGCAAGCATGCGAACATAGCAAAAACATAATCAGTTTCAGACTTGGTGAAAAACTGACACATGCTGAAATATAACTCAAGTAGGCATGTTTACGAGCTCGATGCACTCACTACAGAGCAAGTCATGGCAAGACAAGCATACATCCATCAAGAAGGCACAAAATTCACGCTAGATATGGCAAGAACAATAGCATAGCATGCACGGATCAACTACAACATCACCGGCAAAATTGCAAACAAGTTGACAATCTGCCCAGATTCACAAAGTAGCAAAAGTAGAGCTCGATTGACTCAAGCTAGGGTGCTCCATAATTGCAAACAAAGACATGGATGGATAGAGATCTACAATATTAGCAAAACTCCCTTACTGATCATCCTCAAAAGAGGCACGGATCACTAGGAAACAACAAGAACATATGGCATCATGAGATAAACAGCTCCAGGACTTAGTGAAAACTAATAAGTCCCTAAAAACAGACTTAGCAAGTGCACCACTTTGCAAGCTTGCACAAGTCACCACACACATCCTAAAAATACATGGGTCGCACCTCTGGAAAGATGACAAAACCCTTAAGAAACACATGTAGAACTCATGGGCATATCATGCACACAATAATCATGGCAAAAATGACAAAAGTGCTAAACGAAGTAGCAGATCTGACAATTAACTCAAGTAGCCCTCTTCTAACAGCATTTCGGGCATCAAGATGAACTCAAATGAAAATGATGCAATGGAATGAAATGATGTACTCTCTGAGATGAACATTTTGATATGCTATATGCATGAATCGGAGCTACGGATGCAAAGTTATGGCAGGACAAAGTATGCAACATGAGCTAGGGTTTTTGAGAAAAGTCAACCTCCGAATTTCCAGATCTGAGATTTGCACGCGGACCGAGGACGGCCGGAGAGGTACTGTTCACGCCGGAGTTCGCCGGGACGAAGAGGCAGCGGCCGGCGAGAAGAGGTGGCGGCTGGATCCGGTCGGGGCCGGGGCGGAGGCGGCGGTGCGGAAGCCAAGGCGGCGGGGCGGCGACCGGCGTGCGGCAGCGGGCGGCCCGCTCGGGCGGCGGCGCGGAGGACGGCACCGGCGGTGGGGCGTGGCGTCGCCGGCCGGCGAAGGGTGGCGCTCAGGGAAGAGGAGCCGGGCGCGGGCACGACGTGGGAGGAGGGCGGCGGCCGGCGCGGGCTCGCGGGGGCCCTCCCTGGGCCTGGCGGGCCGCGGCGGTGGAGGCGGTGGCGTTGCCACGTGGCGCGACGGGAGTGGGTGGCGGCGACGTCCGGCGCGGTGCGGACAATGTCCGACGCGCGAAGATGATTTTTAGGGTTTCGGAGGTAGGAGGAGATCCGAAAATCGGGGGGCCTTTAAATAGGCATAGAGGGAGATAGGAGAGTCCAAATGAAGTGCGGTTTTCGGCCACGCGATCGTGATCGAATGCTCTAGATGATGGAGCAGAGTTAGGTGGGTTTTGGGCCAAATTGGAGGGGTGTTGGGCTGCAACACACACGAGGCCTTTTCGGTCCCTCGGTTAACCGTTGGAGTATGAAACGAAGCCCAAATGGTAAGAAACTTGACAGGCGGCCTACCGGTAGTAAACCAAGGCCGCTTGGCAAGTCTCGGTCCAATCCGGAAATGTTTAATCCCCACACACGAAAGAAAGCTAGAAATGGCCGCCGGAGGAGAACGAAGTGCCGGAATGCAAAACGGACAATGGGGAAAATGCTCGAATGCATGAGATGAATACGTATGCAAATGCAATGCACATGATGACATGATATGAGATGCATGACAACGACAACAACACGCGGAGACAAAACCCGAACCCGAGAAAATAAATATAACTTAACGCCAGAAACGGCAAGAGTTGGAGTACAAATTGGGAAAGTTACATCCGGGGTGTTACAACACTCCACTACGAAAGGATCTCGTCCCGAGATGTAGGACTGAAAGAACGCCGGGTACTCAGAACGGAGGTGATCCTCGCGTTCCCAGGTAGCTTCACGGTCGGAATGGTGTGACCACTTGACTTTGAGAAATTTGATTGTCTTGTTGCGAGTCTTGCATTCAGTCTCTTCAAGAATAGCAACTGGGTGCTCACGATAAGAGAGATCTTCTTGGAGCTCAATGTCCTCGAAGTTGACGGTGCGGTCGGGAGTCTTGAAGCACTTTCGAAGCTGAGAGACATGGAACACGTCATGAACATTTGCAAAGTTTGAAGGAAGCTCGAGTTGATAGGCGAGGTCGCCTCTCTTGCTGACAATCTTGAAAGGTCCCACGTATCTAGGGGCAACCTTCCCTTTGATACCGAAGCGACGAGTACCTTTCATAGGAGAGACGCGGAGGTAAACATGATCTCCGATCTCGAAAGCCAAATCACGGTGCTTACTATCATAGTAGCTCTTCTGGCGGGATTGGGCTGCTTTGAGGTTATCATGAATGACTTTACACGTTTCTTCTGCCTCTGTGATTAAGTCATTACCCAAAAGCTGACGTTCACCGGTTTCAGACCAGTTGAGAGGGGTACGGCACTTCCTGACATACAGAATTTCAAATGGGGCCTTGCCCGAACTTGCTTGAAAACTGTTGTTGTAGGAGAATTCACCATAAGGAAGACAATCCTCCCACTTCATGCCGAAGGAGATCACACAAGCCCTGAGCATATCTTCAAGAATCTGGTTGACACGCTTGACTTGACCGCTTGTTTGAGGATGGAAAGCTGTGCTGAAGCGGATATTAGTGCCCATGGCCTTCTGAAAAGAATCCCAAAACTTCGAGGTAAAGATGTTGCCACGGTCTGAAGAGATCACTTGAGGAATACCGTGCAGAGAGACAATTCGAGAGGTATAGAGTTCCACCAATTGAGCTGCAGTGATCGACTCTTTGATAGGCAGAAAGTGAGCTACTTTGGTGAGTTTATCGATGACAATGAATATAGCATCATTGCCACGCTTGGACTTTGGAAACCCAGTCACGAAGTCCATTTCAATGTGGTCAAACTTCCATTCTGGAATGGCAAGAGGTTGGAGGAGACCTGCTGTCCTTTGGTGTTCTGCCTTCACTCTTCTGCAGACATCACATTCATTCACGAATTGAGTGATCTCGCGCTTCATTCGAGTCCACCAATAAGCTTGCTTAAGGTCCTGATACATCTTTGTGCTCCCAGGGTGGATGGAGAGGAGAGAATTGTGAACCTCGTTCATGATCACTTTACGGAGGTCACCTTTGGGTACAACAATACGATCCTCGAAGAAGAGAGTGTCCTTGTCGTCAAGGCGGTAGCACTTGTACTTGGACTGGCTCTTGGCAATCCCAATCTTCACCTTTTTCACCATAGCATCAAGAAGCTGGGCTTGGTGAATCTGGTCTTCCAAGGTAGGTGAAACTTGAAGGTCGGCGAGGAAACCTTGAGGAACAACTTGCAGATTAAGTTTGCGGAAAGCTTCACAAAGCTCGGGTTGATAAGGCTTGAGAATCAGACTGTTGCAGTAGGCCTTTCTTCTCAATGCGTCAGCAATCACATTGGCCTTGCCTGGAGTATACTCAATACTTGGATTATACTCTTGAATCATTTCGACCCATCGAGTTTGCCTGAGGTTGAGATTAGGCTGAGTGAAGATGTACTTGAGACTCTTGTGATCAGTGAAAATGTCCACTTTTCTTCCCAATAAAAGATGTCTCCAAGTCAAAAGAGCATGCACAACTGCCACCAACTCGAGATCATGAGTGGGGTAGTTCTTCTCATTAGGCTTCAACTGGCGAGAAGTATAAGCAACAACTTTCTTCTCTTGCATCAATATTGCGCCAAGACCTTGGAGAGAGGCATCACAAAAGACCTCGTATGGCTTGGATTCATCAGGCGGAGTCAGAACCGGGGCAGTGATCAATTTCTCTTTCAAAGTGTTGAAAGCAATATCACACTCCGGAGACCAAACGTACTTGACGTGCTTCTGAAGAAGATTTGAGAGAGGCTTCACGATCTTAGAAAAGTTTTCAATGAATCTTCGGCAATAGCTTGCGAGACCGAGGAAGCTACGGAGTTGCTTCACGTTCTGAGGAGGTTCCCAATTCACAATTGCAGACACCTTCTCAGGATTCACGGCAATGCCCTTGGCAGAGATGATATGACCAAGATAAAGAACCTCATCGAGCCAAAACTCACACTTGGAGAACTTGGCGTAGAACTGATGTTCTCTGAGCTTATCAAGAACCAAACACAAGTGCTTGGCATGATCTTCCTTATTCTTGGAGAAAACCAGAATGTCGTCGATATAGACCAAAGAGAAGTCATTGGTGTAGGCATTGAAGATGAAGTTCATCATGCGAGAGAACGTCGGAGGAGCGTTGGCGAGGCCAAAAGACATGACAGTGTATTCGTATGAACCAAAGCTTGTTCTGAATGCTGTCTTGGGAATATCTTCTTCACGAATGCGAATCTGGTGATAACCCATACGGAGATCAAGCTTGGAGAATACTTGGGCACCTTTGAGTTGTTCGAACAGCTCATTGATGTTGGGAAGTGGGTATTTGTTCTTGATGGTCTTCTTGTTCACTGGACGGTAATCAACACAAAGTCGGTCCGTTCCATCCTTCTTCTTCACAAAAAGAACACCACAACCCCACGGAGAAGAACTAGGCCGGATAAGACCCATTTTCTCTTGAATATCGAGTTGCTTCTTCAGCTCCTTCAACTCTTCAGGTCCGAGCTTGTAAGGATGTTTGCACACAGGTTCCGTGCCAGGCTCAAGATCAATAACGAATTCAACTGGCCGGTGCGGAGGCATTCCTGGGAGCTCTTCTGCAAAGACGTCTTGATATTCGCAAACGACTGGAATTTGCGAGATGGCATCCAATTCACCCTTCTCATTGAGAGAAAACAGACGGATGGTATTATCCCGAGCGGCAAAGACAATTACATCCTCAGACGAATGAGTCAATTGAATCTACCTAGTTGCACAATCAAGCTGAGCCTTGTGGTTAGAAAGCCAATCCATTCCGAGAATAAGATCAATATCCGAGTTACCAAGGATCATTGGGGAAGCCAGAAACTTGAAATCACCCATCGAGATAGAAATATCCGGAACTTCGTAGTTAGCAAGCAAGCATCTACCCGGAGAGACGACTGCTAATGGCTTATGCATAACTTGAGAAAACCACCCATGCTTAGATGCAAAAGGTCTGGAAATGAAGCAATGCGATGCACCAGTGTCAAAAAGAACTTTTGCAGGAACATCGTTAACAGGAAGGTTACCCATAATCACATCTGACGAGTCCTCTGCCTGGGCTGCATTCACCATATTGACCTTGGCGTACTTGGGGTTATGCTTGACCACAGCTGTACTTGCCGATCTGACAGGAGGAGGAGGAGGAAGACGCCTCTGGTTGAAACACTTGTTGGCATAGTGACCCTTCTGTTGGCACTTGTTTCACGTGACCTCTGAAAGCGGATGGTGAAACGGAGCACTCGATCTTGGAGCTTGAGACGAAGTCTTGTTCTGAAAGCCAGGGTTGGGTGGGTGGGAAGAACCACTGCCACCTTTGCTCTTCTGCTGATATGGCTGACGGAACGGAGGAGGAGGAAGCCAAAACTTCTGCTACTTGGCCACTTGAGTAGAGGAAGAAGGAGTAACATCTCTGACTCGCTTCTTGGAAGCATCACACCTCAACTGAGCAGCCTCTTGCTTCAGTGCCATGTTGTAGAACTCATTGTATCTCAAGGGCTCAAAGAGAACAAGAGCTAGCTGAATTTCTTCTCTAAGACCACCCCTGAACTGGTATATCATGCTCTTCTCATCAGGGACGTCCTGCTTGGCAAAGCGGGCGAGCTTCTGAAACAACTTGTTGTAGTCATAGACAGACAAAGAGCCTTGCTTCAGATTGCAGAATTCCTCACGCTTGCTTTCAACCACGCTCTAAGGAATATGATGAGCTCGGAAATCTCGACAGAAATCATCCCAAGTGATAACACGTCCACCTCTGGAATCCTTGTACTGCTGGAACCATTCTGCAGCTTGATCTTTGAGTTGGAAGGAAGCGAACTTAACAAAGTCCTCAGGCCTGACGTTACTGCACTCGAAATGCTTGCACAGATCCACAAGCCAATCGTCAGCATCGGTTGCCTCAACACAATTGCTGAAAGTCTTTGGCCCGTTAGCAAGGAACTGGTTGAGTGTAGCAAAGTGATTCTGATTGCTACCTTGATTCCCTTGGTTGCCTTGATTGCGCTCTTGAAGAATTTGCATGATCAGCTGTGTGTTTGCATTGGTTGCGGCCATCACAGCTTGCCATGCCCCTGGAGGAGGTGGAGGTGGTGGCGGATCAGGATTCGGAGTCGTGCGCATTGGAGGAGCCATCCTGAAGAGGTTGACCACCATTAGCACATTGACAGATAAGTATTGAAGCTGAATCCAACGGAATGAAAATTGCAACATATAGTCTTCACATCCGAACAAAATGAACGAATGCATTCCTCTTAAAATGGTCACATATCCATAAATTGAGAAGCCACGTAGAATTAAGGTAGAGAAATAAATCAATAAGGTACGGATCAAGAACGAATAATCGGTAAGAAATCCCAATCTCAAACCAATATCCGTGGAAGAAGAACTAGAGCTACTAGAATTCCCACCTATGAAACTCCCGAACCTTTCCGGTTATGCAATCAGGTGTTGGGGATACAGGGGAAGCATAATATCTCACCCAAACTAGCAAAGCCTACATCCAGCTGTATCCATCCTTCAACACATAACCAAGAAAAACTTCGGAAACCATCTACCTCAACCTTCAAAAGCATCCGTTATACAAGTTATGGCGATACTCCCGAACTCCCGCCCCAGTACTGGGTGGCGTCGAGGTTATCTCACCAACGAACTGCATAAAAGAGATTTTCGATGTCGGCGAACATATCTCAAGTATTCCAGAATTGCAACGATAAAATTATGACGACAACACCTCAGAGCTCAACTCCCCAGGACACTTCCACAAAACCCCTGACAGGAGGCACCAAGACAATGTTCTCATCATAAAACCATCGGAACGATTCCAAGATACTCGCGTGATCCTAAAAATTTTTTTAGTGAAATTTGAGAAGAGAAGAGTCAAAACTCTACGTCAGGATGCCTTACCAGAGCGATGAGGAGACTGGGAAGTAAAAAATTCCTAATCTCTTCGATATATAATTCCTAAAAGACTCAAAACATTTTTCTAGACACAACTCGGCCGCTAAAAACGATCAAGCAATGGGGCTCCTAAGGTCGGGGAAGGCTCTGATTACCAACTTGTAACACCCTCGATGCGACTATAGCTCCCACCTGTCGAGGCACGACTTAGAGACATAATCGCATTGAAGGCATATGTCGCTAGTTAGGCAATCTTCACAACATCCCATGTAATATGATAATAAAAGGGGAGATAACATAGTTGGCTTACACTCGCCACGTCAATCAAGTACATAAATAACATTACATCATACAAACACTCATGGCCCGACTACGGCGCCAAAATAAAAGAGAACCCAACATGCGACACGGTCCCAATCACCCCCAACTGGGCACCACTACTGATCATCGGGAAACGAAACATAGTAACATTGAGAGTCTTCGTCGAACTCCCACTTGAGCTCATACGCGTCACCTGGAGCGGAATCATCAGGCCCTGCATCTGGTATAGTAGTAATCTATGAGCCACAGGGACACAGCAATCTCGCACCCTCGCGATCAAGACTATTTAAGCTTATAGGTATGGCAAGGTAATATAAGTGGAGCTGCAGCAAGCGACTAGCAAGTATGGTGGCTAACTTATTCGCAACAGAGGGCGAGAAGAGGAGGCAAAGCGCGAGTGAGAAACTAGAGAGCAACCTGCGCAAACATTACTCCAACACCGTGTCCACTTCCCGGACTCCGCCGAGAAGAGGCCATCACGGTAACACACTCAGTTGATTCATTTTAATTAAATTAAGGTTCAAGTTATCTACAACCGGACATTAACAAATTCCCATCTGCCCATAACCGCGGGCACGGCTTTCGAAAGTTCAAATCCCTGAAGGGGAGTCCCAACTTAGCCCATGACAAGCTCTCACGGTCAACGAGGGAATAGACCTCCTCCCAAGACGTTCCGATCAGACTCGGTATCTCGGTAATTCAAGACACTTCGACAGGTTAAAACAAGACCAGCAACACCGCCCAAATGTGTCGACAAATCCCGATAGGACCTGCACATATCTCTTTCTCAGGGCACACTCAGATTGTCTAAACTTCCGGTAGGCCAGCCCAGAGTTGCCCCTGGTAGCCACCGGCGGCTGACGGTTTGGACCAACACTCAGAGGAGCACTGGCCCGGGGGGGGGGGGGTTAAAAATAATGATGACCCTTGAGTCTGCATAACCCAAGGGAAAGAAAAGGCTAGGTGGCAAATGGTAAAACCAAGGTTGGGCATTGCTGGAAGAGCTTTAATCAAGGTGAACTATCAAGGGGTTCCCATTATAACCCAACCGCGCAAGGAACACAAAATCCGGGAACATAACACCGATATGACGGAAACTAGGGCGGCAAGAGTGGAACAAAACACTAGGCGAGAGGCCGAGCCATCCACCCTTTACCAAGTATATAGATGCATTAAGATAACATAGAAATATAATTATATCCCAACAAGTAAATAAATGTTCCAACAGGAACAGCCTCCGATCTTCACCTGCAACTAGCAACGCTATAAGAGGGGCTGAGCAAAGCGGTAACATAGCCAATCAACGGTTTGCTAGGACAAAGGTGGGTTAGAGGTTTGACATGGCAACTTGGGAGGCTTGCAAGCAAGTGGTAGGCATCGCAGCATTGGCATAGCAAAAGAGCGAGCAAACTAGCATAGCAAAGATAGTAGTGATTTCGAGGGTATGATCATCTTGCCTGCACAGTTGTCAGAGTTGACTGGATCCTCGAAAGCAAACTCAACGGGCTCCTCGTTAGCGAACTCGTCTCCCGGCTCTACCCAGACAAGACAAACAAGCAACAAGGATACAATCAACCACGTGCAAGGATCAAGCAATATGATGCAATGATGATATGCTATGCGGGATGCGATGCGGGATGCCAAATGCAAGATATGACAGGAAATGCATGAACCTGGCCTCAACTTGGAAATCCAAGTGTGCCACTGGAAAGATGAGATGAAATCGCTTGAAAACGATATAAAGAACGCCGGAATCGGAGTTACGGTTTGGAAATGGCAAGCTATTCAAAAATGACACCGATCTGCGATTTACAGCAAGTAGGCATCTAGATGCAACGAAATGAACATGCTACAGCACCCAAACATGACAACAAAATACATGGCAGGGATGCACACAAGATGCTTAACAAAATTCTAGCACTGAGCTACGGCCAAATCATCTATCAACAGGTTCAAACTCTGAGATGAACTTTTTTATATGCTATATGCATGAATCGGAGCTACGGATGCAAAGTTACGGCAGGTCAAAGTATGCAACATGAGCTAGGGTTTTTGAGAAAAGTCAACCTCCGAATTTCCAGATCTGAGATTTGCACGCGGATCGAGGACGGCCGGCGAGGTACTGTTCACACTGGAGTTCGCCGGGACGAAGAGGCAGCGGCCGGCGAGAGGAGGTGGCGGCCGGATCCGGTCCGGGCTGGGGCGGAGGCGGCAGTGCGGAAGCGAAGGCGGCGGGGCGGCGACCGGCGTGCGGCAGCGGGCGGCCCGCTCGGGCGGCGGCGCGGAGGACGACACCGGCGGTGGGGCGCGGCGTCGCCGGCCGGCGAGGGGCGGCGCTCGGGGAAGAGGAGCCGGGCGCGGGCGGCGGCCGGCGCGGGCTCATGGGGGCCCTCCCTGGGCCTGGCGGGCCGCGGCGGTGGAGGCGGTGGCCTTGCCACATGGCGCGACGGGAGTGGGTGGCGGTGACGTCCGGCGCGGTGCGGACAATGTCCGGAGCGCGGAGATGATTTTTAGGGTTTCGGAGGTAGGAGGAGATCCGAAAATCGAGGGGCCTTTAAAAAGGCATAGAGGGAGCTAGGAGAGTCCAAATGAGGTGCGGTTTTCGGCCACGCGATCGTGATCGAACGCTCTAGATGATGGAGCAGAGTTAGGCGGGTTTTGGGCCAAATTGGAGGGGTGTTGGGCTGCAAAACACACGAGGCCTTTTCGGTCCCTCGGTTAACCGTTGGAGTATCAAACGAAGCCCAAATGGTACGAAACTTGACAGGCGGCCTACCGGTAGTAAACCAAGGCCGCTTGGCAATTCTCGGTCCAATCCGGAAATGTTTAATCCCCACACACGATAGAAAGCTAGAAATGGCCACCGGAGGAGAACGAAGCGCCGGAATGCAAAACAGACAACGGGGAAAATGCTTGAATGCATGAGATGAACACGTATGCAAATGCAATGCACATGATGACATGATATGAGATGCATGGCAACGACAACAACATGCGGAGACAAAACCCGAACCCGAGAAAATAAATATAACTTAACGCCAGAAACGGCAAGAGTTGGAGTACAAATTTGGAAAGTTACATCCGGGGTGTTACAGCCAGGGCCACAGCAAGGCCCTTGCCGAGGACACCCGCGGGGCCACCATCAGGCCCACGCCGACTAAACCTCCACCACCGCATGCATGCAGATGTCGACCCAACCAGCTAGACAGGCACCTGCGTGGCGGCATGCAGATCTTCGTGAAGACCCACCACTGCGCCACCTTAGCTGCCTGCCTACCTACGTGGCATCACAGGCGTCGCTGGCCAGGGCGCGTGTCGACACAAGAAGGAGCAGCGACAGACGAGACAGGTTTCTCCCCCGTCCCCGATAAAGCAAGGACACCTAAGCAAGACGCATTAAATGCACCTTGTCATGTAATGCGAGGGATAACCTCGCATCACTGTACCCTTTCCACCTCCTGTGTGCCACTGTGGCAACCCCTTTTTCTATAAAAGGAGGCCCGAGGCGACCAGGAGAAGGATTCATCTTTTTGGAGCTCCTCACGCCCCATAGCTAGCTCAAGAACACAGATATACAATCCACCAAAGCAGGAGTAGGGTTTTACGCATCCTCGCGGCCCGAACCTGGATGAACGAACCGCGTGCTATCTGTTTGATCCGCTCTTCTTACTACCCCGCGCTCCGCTAACCACAGTAGGGATTCTTGTGATCCCATAGGTGTCGTTCCCACCGACAGCGCATGATTTAGACATGTCTGGAGAAACAGATCGGCAAAACAGTAGAGGCATACGTAGACGATGTGGTCGTCAAAACCAAACACGTCGACTCTCTAATAGACGACTTGAGGCTCACATTCGACAACCTCCAAACATTCGACATCAAGCTCAATCCAGAAAAATGCGTTTTCGGCGTACCAGCCGGAAAGCTCCTGGGTTTCATTGTCTCCAGTAGAGGAATTGAAGCTAATCCGGCCAAAATCCGAGCTTTGTCACAGTTGGCTACCCCAACAGACCTCAAACAAATCCAGAAATTAACTGGTTGTGTGGCGGCTCTAAGTCACTTTATCTCCCACTTGGGAGAAAAGGCATTACCCCTTTATCGCCTCCTTCGGTGCACCGAACACTTCGAGTGGACGAACCCTGCCACAGCCGGATTGGAAGAAATAAAGGCCATATTGGCAACCAACCCAATCCTGGCCGCTCCAAACATCAGCGAACCAATGCTGTTGTACATTGCGGCAACTCATCAGGTTGTAAGCGCAGTGCGTGCTCGTCGTCGAACGAGAAGCGGACGGACATAAATTCCCTCTTCAGAAGCCGGTATATTATGTATCCACTATCCTCACTCCATGCAAATCACGATACCCACATTATCAAAAGATAGCCTATGCGGTATTCATGGCATCCCGGAAGCTGCGACACTACTTTCAAGAGTGCTCGATTACAGTAGCCTCGGAAGTGCCACTTAATGATATTATAAACAACTGCAATGCCACGGGACGGATTGCCAAATGGGCCATTGAGCTCCTCCCGTTCGACATAACATACAAACCTCGGCGAGCCATTAAATTGCTAGTATTGGCCGACTTTGCCGTCGAATGGACGGAAGCCGAACTCCCTAAAGAGTACGGCACATACTCCAATTGGATCATGCACTTCGACGGCTCCAAAATGCTGGCTGGTCTGGGGGCTGGCGTCGTCCTGACGTCCCCAACTGGAGATACAGTGCAATACATACTGCAGATACTGTATACAGACTCCAACAACGCAACCAAATACGAAGCCCTATTACATGGTCTTTGGATGGCAGTTTCCATGGGCATTCAACGCCTAGAGGTGCGTGGGGATTCGAACCTCGCAATATCCCAAATAGATGGAGACTTTGATGCCAAAGATCCGAAGATGGCGGCCTATCGAAACGCCGTCCTAAAAATGTCAGCTCGGTTCGAGGGGCTCGAATTTCACCATGTGGCTCGGGAAAACAATCAGGCGGCGGATATCCTCGCCCGCATCGGCACAAAACGCGATGCGGTCCCCCCAACATATTTTTGGAGAGGTTGTTTAAGCCATCTGTGGTATGGGAAGGGGACACCAGTAACAATAGTCCGGACCCAGCCAAAATGACCGATACCAAACACTCTGACATAATTGGAGGCTCTGCCACCGAAATAACACCTTCAGCCCACGTCATAATGGCCATCATTACCCCGTGGACAGAACCATTCTTGGCCTACCTAACTAGGCGGGAACTTCCCGCAGACCAACATGAGGCACGCTGCATAGTGCGGCGATCTAAAGCCTACAGGGTCCACGAGGGAGAGTTGTATAAAAAAAGCACTACCGGAGTCCTTCAAAGGTGCATCTCCGAAGAGGAAGGGCGGACGCTTTTGGCAGAAATTCACGCCGGACTTGGCGGCCACCATGCCGCAGCGCGGGCCCTTGTAAGCAAGGCCTTCCGTACAGGGTTTTATTGGCCGACGGCCCGGGCAGACGCACATGACTTGGTCCAACGCTGCGCCGGTTGCCAGCTTTTTGCAAACCAAAGCCACATGCCACCCACCGCCCTCCAAACAATCCCATTACCTGGCCCTTCGCGGTCTGGGGGCTTGACATGGTTGGACCCCTTAAAGGGGGAACCCATAAGAAAAACTACTTACTGGTCATGGTGGATAAATTCACCAAATGGATAGAAGCCAAACCTGTTAAAACAGCCGAATCCGGACCGGTGATAGACTTCATATCCGAGGTCGTACACCGTTATGGAGTCGCCCACAATATCATCACTGACAATGGCACGAACTTCATGGTCGATGAGGTAAAACTCTGGTGCAGCAACATGGGCATCAAGCTCGATTATGCTTCCGTCTATCACCCACAAACCAATGGCCAAGTTGGGCGAGCAAATGGTCTTATCATGAGTGGCATTAAACCCAGATTCATGTGGTCCTTAAAGGAGTCTAACACGCACTGGGTAGAGGAGCTCGACTCCGTACTCTGGGGGCTGCGGACCACGCCGAATCGTACTACCGGATATACACCCTTCTTTATAGTGTACGGCGCAGAGGCAGTTCTGCCCTATGACATAAGTCATGACTCACCTCGAGTGCGCATGTACGAAGAAAGAGAAGCCGAGCTCGATCGGCAGGACAGTCTGGACACCCTGGAGGAGGAGCGCGACGTGGCAAAAGCCCATTCCGCATTTTATCAGCAACAGGCTCGCAGATACCAAAGCAGAGAAGTACGGGCCAAAACTTATAACGTTGTCGAGTTAGTTCTACGCCTGTCGGAGAAGAAAAAGTCCAAGCTCGAGCCCAAATGGGAAGGTCCCTTCATTATTGACCAAGTTCTGTTCGGTGGAGCGTACCGTCTGCAGGATGCATCGAATAATCGACTTGAGCCGAACCCATGGAACGCAGCCAGGCTCCGAAGATTCTACGCCTAGCACCGGACTCTATGTTCGTCTCCTTCCTCTGTCCATTTTTTGCATATACATTATTTGTCTCTTTTCTCTATCTTTCTTTTATTCTTTCTCTAGGCCTTCAAGTGCCAACTTGTGCCTTGCTTGCACATTATAGATGCGCTAACCGCGCTCATTATACATGGGGGCTTCTTACAGAGAAGCTTAATTATCTATCGGGGCTTCATGCCCAGCACATGTGTTATTCTTCCGCATGTACCTTTTCTTCGCCATTATATGCATCGATATGACTTAAGTTTTGGCCAAGCTGGGTTGCCTTGCTCTTGTATTTATGCCCTACGTTCCCGTTAATTCGGCTAGGGCATAAGGGGAGAACCTCTGCGATTGTTACTGCCGGGTCAGCCGGATGTGTACCTCAGACTGGGTGAAGCCGAAAGCTAGCGTTCTTAAGGGAATATTAGATCGGTGAACAAAAGATGATTTTTATTTATTTTCCATATGTGCCCCCAGATGTTTTTTGCCTGCGTTTCCTCTCGCAGTCCGGACATGCACTTTAGGGCATGCGTACCCAAGGACAAGAACCCTTAACGGAACTATTCTCCCTGAAAGATGTTTCTTACTACCCATGTAATATAATATAACTAGTTGGGCACTTGTCTGTTCAAGCACTAATGACCCCTATGCCTGGTCTCCACGCATACCCCGGTTCTTATCTAACTAAGGGGTATTTGGATACACTCTGGACTATCGGGTCCCGAGGTTGAAGAAAAAAGGTCCGCCATGACAAATGATTTACAATCCGACTAGAAGGCATTATACATGACACTTTAATTACATAGTCATGCAGACTGACTAAATTCCTCTTCTATACCATCCAACAGGCGGTCTAGCCTACAATCCTATTGGGAATACTTTACGGCTAATTCTACTTGCCCATAGACTAAGCTAACGGGGATCTCTTTCCCATCGGGCCCCACAGGTCCGACCTCGGCCATGTGATTTGGGTCATCCTTGGTATACCGCGTCTTCACTATGGCCCAGGCTTCCCTGGCACCTTGACGGCAGGCAGATATCTTCCATAATCAGAAGCGCCGCCGTGCTCCCTTGAGCTTCTCCACAAGCTCTCCAATGCCTTATTCCAGGGAGACGGATGGCCACATGGCCTGGGCAATACCTTGCATCACCTGCCGAACTTGTTCGTGCAGTTGTGAGAGCTCGGATAGAAGATCACCCGTAGCCCCGGGCATCTCCTCCACGGGACAACCTGTCAGCATACCTGCAGACATAACTCTTTTAGCCGGCTTCTCCGCCGACCCCTTTTTAAGGGTTCGTTCAAGCACTTACTGAAAATGCCGCGTCGAAGCCACTTATTCTCCTTCTCGGAATCCGCAAGCTGGGCTCGAACATCTTTCAGTTCCACGCTAAGCTTGGTATTGGCGTCTTGGAGATTGTTTTTGTCCCGCCTGACCTCAGTCAGCACGCGTTCGCCAGCCTTTAGCTGTCGTACGGCATGCTGGTCCTCCGGATTCTCTCCGGATTCATCTGCAATATCTACTGTTAGATCTGCAGCCACGCCGCACGCTATATGGTACCTATCATTCTTTGAAACAAATGTTACCAGCTGGGGACTTTTTAGGTTCCCTCAATGCGGCAACGGCGGCCCGAAGTTTGGTCTTGCATTCCTCCAGCTCATGTGACAGTCGAGTATTCTTCTCTGTAAGAACCTGCACAGTAGATGATCCTTAAATCAATTCTGCTAACTGTTTCAAGTCTCAGGGGCTACTGATACATATAATCGTCAGATTTGCTTACCTGTACCTCCCTTACATACTGGTCCATGGATCTGGCTAGACCATTTTGAGCAACGCGGAGGTACGTGTCTCCAGAATTGAAGGCATCAAATGCCTCTGGGGAGAAGCAAGCGTCACGGAGTACGGCTCGGCGACACCTATGATTCATGGCGCTCTCCACTTCTGAATTTGTAGGAGGAGTATCCGGCGTCCGCCCCATGTCGGCTTCTGCCTCTATGTCCGGCCCTAGAGCCCGACTGGTGGAAGCATGATCGGCAGCCTCACCGGACATATTCCGGCGAGCGTTTTTTCTGTTAAAGAAACATGGACGTCATTACATTTTGAGAAAGACGACAACCACGGAGCGGGGTTTTTGTCATACCTCTGCACCGGCATCTCCGTCCTGACCGCCTTCCTTTTTGGCCTGCCCGGCCTCGGTGCCTCTTGTTGGCGAGTTGCTGCGGGTTCGGCACGGTGTCCCGAAGGCCTTCCCTGTAAAACACCATATGTATATGGTAGGTGAAGTGTCTAAAATGGGATCCTAGTTTTTGGAGTTGGGATTTTTGGTTTTTCTTACGTGCGAAGCGGGAAGCAGTCCGGGATAGTCGGTCGTAATGGCCACCATGGCGTCATCACAACTTAATTGATAGAACTGCCGGTCTATCAGCTCCATGAATATGTCTGGATCTTCTTCGAGTCCGGGACCGAAGGCCCGGTCAGGGTCCTCTGGTTGTGGGGATGGGCTGTTACCTCCATTATGGCTTTTCGCAGCTCCTGCCGCACAATGGCAAGGTGAATACCTACGACAAAGAATGCAGGAAGAATGGAAGTAGGGGGATATAACTCACCCAGCTTGGAGGGTTGTACATGGAGAATCCATCCCGTGGCTTGATGCGGATGAACTCCTCCTCCTCTCCCTTGAACAACTCGGACATAATTTTTGACAAAGCAGCAGCGTTGTCCGGACCCTTGCGCCCGCAACGGGTGGCATCATCTTCCCCGTTAAAACACCATAGGGGGTGCCCTCGATATTGAAGTGGTTGCACTCCCCGCATTATACATATTGACATAACCTCGATTACTATCAATCCTGATTGAGCCAGCACTTTAATCCGGTTCATCAGATAAAGGACTTCTCCGTTGTCTTCCTCCTGGGGGCTCCGTGGGCGCCAACTTCGGCGTTTCTTCAGAGAAGCATTGTTGAACTCAGGAAGACCTCGCCGAATAGGGTCCAGAAGGGGGACGTCCTCCATATAAAACCATTCCGAAGGCCAGTCTTCGGACGTCTTCTTCGGAGTACCGGACAGGTATCCGGTTTCGGCGATGCGCCATATTTCGGCTCCACCCACTTGATAAAGTGACCCCTTCTGTGTGCAGGGGACGAGGCAAAATAACCTTTTCGACAGCTCGAAATGAGCCTCGCAGCCCAGGAATAACTCGCAAAGGGCGACATAGTCGGCGATGTGTAATATGGAAGTAGGGGTGAAATTATGCAGTTGGAGGCCGTAAAACTCCAGGAGCCCGCGGAGGAACGGATGAATTGGAAATCCGAGTCCCCTTAATAAATAAGGAACAAGGCATACCCGCTCCCCCATAGAGGGGATAGGGAAGCTCTCCACTTGCTCCCCGCCATTGTAGGTGGCGAGCCCGGCTCGGATGGGAACCATATACGCTGGAGGGAGAAATCCCTTAGTCTGCAGTTCGACAAATCGACTGTGTGGGACTGAACACCTCCCCCAATTACCGGGCTTAGGGCTATGGGTGTGGGAGGAGGAGCTGCGGAGGTCGGCCATGCTGGAGTGGATCTTTCCGAAGCGCCCTCCGATGGATTCTCGGTGGGGGAGGATGGTATGGATTGGATCTAAGAATCCCCATCCCTTTAATAGACAATTTATTTATCTAGCTAGGGGGCGAATGTAAAAACGCCCTGGCGCCTCGCATTCATTCGACGTGTGGAAGATAGGCCTTATTGGGCACAGAAGCCAAGAGGTCCAACATTTATGGGACCGGACACTGCTTAAAAAACGTTCAAAATTTGGAGAAGAACCCGCCTTGCAATGCCGAAGACAACACTGCGTGCCGGACTCATCGTCATTGAAGCCTGGTTCGGGGGCTACTGAGGGAGTCCTAGATTAGGGGGTATTCGGACAGCCGGATTATATCCTTTGGCCGGACTGTTGGACTATGAAGATACAAGATTGAAGACTTTGTCCCGTATCCGGATGGGACTCTACTTGGCGTGGAAGGAAAGCTGTGCAATACGGATTTGTATATCTCCTCCTTTGTAATCGACCTTGTGTAACCCTAGCCCCCTCTGGTGTCTATATAAATTGGAGGGTTTTAGTCCGTAGGACAACATACAATCATACCATAGGCTAGCTTCTAGGGTTTAGCCTCTCCATTCTTGTGGTAGATCAACTCTTGTACTACTCATATTATCAAGAATAATCAAGCAGGACGTAGGGTTTTACCTCCATCAAGAGGGCCCGAACCTGGGTAAAACATCGTGTCCCCTGCCTCCTGTTACCATCCGCCTTAGACGCACAGTTCGGGACTCCCTACCCGAGATCCATCGGTTTTGACACCGACACCTGCCTTTCCCCGCACTCCAAATAAGGAAAGCGGGAGCGCGGCTTGGGAGGGACCCCAAGTGGGATCCCTCCTACTTGGTCGCCTCCTTTGGTTGCTCGTCCCTCCCTCCCACCTATATATATGTGGGAGGGGCCCTAGCACACACCAGATCAATTGTTAGGCATGTGTGGCGCCCCCCTCCACCGTTTACACCCCCGATCATATTTTCGTAGTTCTTAGGCGAAGCCCTGCGGAGATCACTTCGCCATCACCGTCACCATGCCGTCGCGCTGATAGAACTCATCTACTACCTCGACATCTTGCTGAAACAAGAAGGCAAGGGACGTCACCAAGCTGAACGTGTGTAGAACACGGAGGTGTCGTGTGTTCGGTACTTGATTGGTTGACGTGAGAAGAAGTTCGACTACATCAACCGCATTGTGAAACACTTCCTCTTAAGGTCTACGAGGGTACGTAGACATACTCTCCCCCTCGCTGCTATGCATCTCCATGAATAGATCATTGCGTGTGTGTAGAATTTTTTTTGTTTTCCATGCAACGTTTCCCAACAGTGGCATCAAGAGCCAGGTTTATGCATAGATGATATGCACGAATAGAACACAAAGAGTTGTGGGTGGTGTTTGTCATACTGCTTACCGCCAATGTATTATTTTGATTCGGTGGTATTGTGGGATGAAGTGGCCCAGACCAACCTTACATTTCCACGCACATGAGACCGGTTCCACTGACTGACATGCAATTGCATGAAGGTGGCTGGCGGGTGACTGTTTCTCCTACTTTAGTTGAATCAAATTTGACTACGGACGGTCCTTGAAGAAGGTTAAAAAATAGCAAACTTGACGAATCACCATTGTGGTTTTTTCCATAGATAAGAGAGGTTCTTGCTACAAACCCGTAGCAACCACGTAAAACTTGCAATAAACAAAGTAGAGGATGTCTAACTTGTTTTTGCAGGGTATGTTGTGATGTGATATGGTCAATACATGATTTGATATACGTTATTGTATGAGATGATCATGTTTTGTAAGATATCAGGCATCCGGCAGGAGCCTTATGGCTGTCTCTTTATTGTATGAAATGCAAACGCCATGTAAGTGCTTTACTTTATCGCTATGAGTTAGCAATAGTTGTAGAAGCAATAGTCGGCGAGACGACCATGACGCAACGATGGAAATCAAGGTGTCGAGCCGGTGACGATGGAAATCATGACGATGCTTTGGAGATGGAGATCAAAAGCAAAAGATGATGATGGCCATCTCATGTCACATATTTTGATTGCATGTGATGTTTATTTTACATGCATCTTATTTTGCTTAGAATGACGGTAGCATTATAAGATGATCCCTTCACTAAATTTCAAGGTAAAAGTGTTCTCCCTAAGTATGCACCATTGCGAAAGTTCGTCGTTTTGAGACACCATGTGATGATCAGGTGTGATGATCGTCGTTTACAGACATGGCCTCGGAACACTGGAGAACGAAAGGTCGAACATGAATCATATAGTAGATATGATCAACATAAAGATGTTCACCATTGATACCCCATCTCACGTGATGATCGGACATGGGTTAGTTGATTTTGATCATGTATCACTTAGGCGACTTGAGGGATGTCTATTTAAGTGGGAGTTCTTAAGTAATTTGATTAATTGAACTTAATTTATCATGAACTTAGTCCTGATAGTATTTGCAGATCCATGTTGTAGATCAATATCTCGCGATATAGCTCCCCTATTTTTGATATGTCCCTAGAGTAAAATAAGTTGAAAGATGATAGTAGCAATGATGCGGACTGGGTCCATGATCTGAGGATTATCCTCATTGTTGCATAGAAGAATTATGTCCTTGATGCACCGCTAGGTGACAGACCTATTACAGGAGCATAAGCAGATGTTATGAACGTTTGGCATGCTCGGTATGATGACTACTTGATAGTTTAGTGCGCCATGCTTTACGGCTTAGAACCGGGAGTTCAAAAAAATTTGAACGCCATGGAGCATATGAGATGTTCCAAGAGCTCAAATTGGTATTTCAGACTCATGCCCGTGTCGAGAGATATGAGACCTCTGCCAAGTACTCTGCCTACAAGATGGAGGAGAATAGCTCAGCCAGTGAGCATGTGCTCAGAATGTTTGGGTACTACAATCACTTGAATCAAGTGGGAGTTAATCTTCCAGATAAGATAGTGATTGACAGAGTTCTCTAGTCACTATCACCAAGCTACTAGAACTTTGTGATGAACTATATTATGCAAGGAATGACGAAAACGATTCACAAGCTCTTTGCGGTGCTGAAATCGGCGAAGGTAGAAAAGTAGAAATCAAGAAAGAGCATCAAGTGTTGATGGTTAACAAGACCACTAGTTTCAAGAAAAAGGGCGAGGGAAGGAAAGGGAACTTCAAGAGGAATGGCAAGCACGTTGCCACTCCCATGAAGAAGCCCAAAGCTAGACCCAAGCTTGAAATTGAGTGCTTCTACTGCGAAGGAAATGGTCAGTGGAAGTGGAACTGCCCCCAAAAACTTGGCGGATAAGAAGGATGGCAAAGTGAACAAAGGTATATTTGATATACATGTTATTGATGTGTCTTTTACTAGTGTTCGAAGTAATCCCTGGGTATTTGATACTGGTTCAGTTGCTAAGATTAGTAACTCGAAACAGGAGTTGCAGAGATTAGTTAAAAGCGAGGTGACGATGTGTGTTGGAAATGATTCCAAGGTTGATATGATTACCATCGCACACTCCCTCTACCTTCGGGATTAGTGTTGAACTTAAATAAATGTTATTTTGTGTTTGAGTTAAGCATGAGTATGATTAGATCATGTTTATTGCAATACGGTTATTCATTTAAGTTCGAGAATAATTGTTATTATGTCTTACATGAATAAAACCTTCTATGGCCATACACCCAATGTAAATGGTTTATTGAATATCGATCATAGTAATACACATATTCATAATATTGATGCCAAAATATGCAAAGTTGATAATGGTAGTGCAACATATTTGTTGCACTGCTGTTTAGGTCATATTGGTGTAAAGCGCATGAAGAAACTCCATACGGATGAACTTTTGGAATCACTTGATTATGAATCATTTGATACTTCAAAGCCATGCCTCATGGGCAAGATGACTAAAACTCTGTTCTCCGAAACAATGGAGCAAGCTAATGACTAATTGGAAATAATGCATACCGATGTATGTGGTCCGATGAGTGTTGAAGCACGCGGCAGGTATCGTTATTTTCTGACCTTCAAAGATGATCTGAGTAGGTATGTCTATATCTACTTAATGAAACACAATTCTGAAACATTTGAAAAGTTCAACGAATTTCAGAGTGAAGTGAAGAATCATCGTAACAAGAAAATAAAGTTTCTACGATCTGAGCGCTGAGGCGAATATTTGAGTTACGAGTTTGGCCTTCATTTCAAACAATGTGGAATTATTTCACAACTCACGCCACCTAGAACACCGCAGCGTAATGGTGTGTCCGAACATCGTAATTGTACTTTATTGGATATGGTGCATTCTATGATGTCTCTTACCGATTTACCACTATCGTTTTGGGGTTATGCATTAGAGACAGCTGCATTCACATTAAATAGGGCATCGTCTAAATCTGTTGAGACAACACCGTATGAACTGTGGTTTGCTAAGAAACCTAAGTTGTCATTTCATAAAGTTTGGGGATGCGATGCTTATGTCAAAAGGCTTGAGCCAGATAAGCTCGAATCCAAATCAGAGAAGTGCTTCTTCATAGGACACCCTCGAGAAACTATTGGGTACACCCTCTACCACAGATCTGAAGGCAAGATCTTTTTTTGCTAAGAATGGGTCCTTTCTAGAGAAGGAGTTTCTCTCGAAAGAAGTGAGTGGGAGGAAAGTAGAACTCGATAAGGTATGATTGTACCTTCTCTTGAATTGGAGAGTAGCAAATCAGAGATATCCATTCCCGTGATGCCTAAACCAACAAGAGAGGAAGCCAATGATGATGATCATGAAACTTCGGATCTAGTTACTATTGGACTTCATGGGTCGAACAGAGCACGTTCTGCACCAGAGTGGTACGGTAATCCTGACCTGGAAGTCATGTTATTAGACCATGGCGAACCTACAAATTATGAAGAAGCTATGATGAGCCTAGTTCCGACAGATGGCTTGAGGCAATGAAATCTGAGATAGGATCCATATATAAGAACAAAGTATGGACTCTGGTGGACTTGCCCGATGATCGGCAAGCCATAGAGAATAAATAGATCTTCAAGAAGAACACTGACACCGATGGTAATGTTAGTGTCTACAAAGCACGACTAGTCGCAAAAAGGTTTTCGACAAGTTCAAGGGGTTGACTACCATGAGACTTTCTCACCCGTAGTTATGCTTAAGTCCATTCGAATCATGTTAGAAATTGCCAGATTTTATGATAATGAAATCTGGAAAATGGATGTCAAAACTAAATTCCTTAAATGGATATCTCAAAGAAGACTTGTATATGATGCAACCAGATGGTTTTCTCGATCCTAAAGGTGCTAACACAGTGTGCAAGGTCCAACGATCCATCTATGGACTGGTGCAAGCATATTGGAGTTGGAATATATGCTTTGATGAGGTGATCAAAGCATATGGTTTTATACAGACTTACGGTGAAGCCTGTATTTACAAGAAAGTGAGTGGGGGATCTGTAGCATTTCTAATATTATATGTGGATGACATATTGTTGATCGGAAATGATATAGGATTTCTAGATAGCATAAAAGGATACTTAAATAAGGATTTTTCAACGAAAGACCTCGGTGAAGCTGCTTGCATATTGGGCACCAAGATCTATATAGATAGACTAAGACGCTTGATAAGACTTTCAATGAGTACATACCTTGACAAGATTTAGAAGGAGTTCAAAATGGATCAGTCAAAGAAGGAGTTCTTGCTTGTATTGTAAGGTGTGCAGTTGAGTAAAGACTCAAAACCCGACCACAACAGAATATAAGATAATGAAAGTCATTCCCTATGCCTCAGTCATAGGTTCTATAAAGTATGCCATGATGTGTACCAGACCTGTTGTATGCCTTGCCATGAGTTTGGCAAGGGGGTACAGTAGTGATCCAGGAGTAGATCACTGGACAGCGGTCAAAATTATCCTTAGGTACCTAAAGAGGACTGAGGAAATGTTTCTCGCTTATGGAGGTGATAAAGAGTTCGTCGTAAATAATTACATTGATACAAGCTTTGACACCAATCCGAATGACTCTGAGTCTCGATATGGATACATATTGAAAGTGGGAGCTCCATGCAGAGCATTGTAGACATAGAAATTTGCAAAATACATACGGATCTGAATACGAAAGACCCGTTGATTAAAATTCTCCCACAAACAAAACATGATCACACATTAGTACTCTTTGGGAGTAAATCACATGGCGATGTGAACTAGATTATTGACTCTAGTAAACTCTTTGGGTGTTCGTCACATGGCGATGTGAACTATGGGTGTTAAATCACATGGTGATGTGAACTAGATTATTGACTCTAGTGCAAGTGGGAGACTGAAGGAAATATGCCCGAGAGTCAGTAATAAAGTTGTTATTTTATATTTCTTATTCATGATAAAGGTTTATTATTCATGATAGAATTGTATTGATTGGAAACCTAAATACATGTGTGAATACATAAAAAATACTATGTCCCTAGTGAGCCTCTACTAGACTAGCTCGTTGATCAAAGATGGTTAAGGTTTCCTAACCATGGACATGTGTTGTCATTTGATAATGGCATCACATCATTAGGAGAATGATGTGATGCACAAGACCCATCCGTTTTCTTAGCATATTGGTCGTTCAGTTTATTGCTATTGATTTCTTCATGTCAAATACATATTCCTTCGACTATGAGATTATACAACTCCCGGATACCGGAGGAATACCTTGTGTGCTATCAAACATCACAACATAATTGGGTGATCATAAAGATGCTCTACAGGTATCTTCAAAGGTGTTTGTTGAGTTGGCATAGATCGAGATTAGGATTTGTCACTGCGAGTATCGGAGAGGTATCTCTGGGCCCTCTCGGTAATACACATCATAAGCTTGCAAGCAAATGACTAAGGAGTTAGTCACTAGGTGATATATTACGGAACGAGTGAAGGGACTTGACGGTAACGAGATTGAACTAGGTATGAAGATACCGACGATCGAATCTCGGGCAAGTAACATACCGACGGACAAAGGGAATTACTTATGTTGTCATATTGGTTCGACCGATAATGATCTTCGTAGAATATGTAGGATCCAATATGGGCATCCAGGTTCTGCTATTGGTTATTTACTGGAGATGTGTCTCGGTCATGTCTACATAGTTCTCGAACTCGTAGGGTCCGCACGCTTAACGTTCATTGACGATATAGTGTTATATGAGTTATATGTTTTGGTGAGTGAATGTTGTTTGGAGTCCCGGATGAGATCACAGACATGACGAGGAGTCCCAAAATGGTCGAGAGGTAAATATTGATATATAGATGATGGTATTTGGACACCGGAAGTGTTTCGGGACGTACCGGGAAGGAATCGGGTCACCGGAAGGGGTTCCGGGCACCCCCCCCCCACGGGCAAGATATGGGCCTTATTGGCCAAAGGAGGGGACACACCAACCCACAAGGGGGCTGGTGCGCCCCCTCCCTTGTTTGGCCAGCCCTAGGGAAGGAAAGGGGGGGCTAGCCCCTCCTGCCTTTCCCTCTCATGGGAGAAAGGAAAGGGGGGTGCCACCCTCCCCTGCCTTTCCCCGCACTCCAAATAAGGAAAGGGGGGACCGCGTCTTGGGAGGGACCCCAAGTAGGATTCCTCCTACTTGGGCACCCTCTTTGGCTTCTCCTACCTCCCACCTATATATATATATGTGGGAGGGGGATCCTAGCACACACCAGATCAATTGTTAGTCGTGTGCGGCGCCCCCCTCCACCGTTTACACCCCCGCTCATATTTTCTTAGTGCTTAAGCGAAGACCTGCGGAGATCACTTCAGCATCACCGTCACCATGCCGTCATGCTGACGGAACTCATCTACTACCTCGACGTCTCGCTGAATCAAGAAGGCGAGGGACATCACCGAGCTGAACGTGTGCAGAACACGGAGGTGACGTGCGTTCGGTACTTGATCGGTTGTCGTGAGAAGAAGTTCGACTACATCAACTGTGTTGTGACACGCTTCCGCTTATGGTCTACGAGGGTACGTAGACACACTCTCCCCCTCATTGATATGCATATCCATGGATAGATCATTGCATGTGCGTAGAATTTTTTTTGTTTTCCATGCAACATTTCCCAAGAAGAGGCAAACCTCCTCAGCCCTGGTGCACCTGTCCGCCAGGTTAAACATCTCCAATGCTGAGCACAAGTCATCGTGGATGGGGAGCTCCTCATTCATCTTGACATCCATGACGCCCTCAGTGAATGCTGAGATGATGGCTTCGTCCGAGGCCTTCGAGATCCTGAGGTGGACCTGGGTGAAGCGCCGAATGTACTTGTGGAGAGTCTCACCGGGGCGCTGCTTCACACACCGCAGGTCGTTGACGGTGAGTGCACGATCATGGGTGCCCTGGAAGTTGGTGATGAGCCGCTGCGGAGCTCATCTCACAATGAGATCGACCCCTCCGAGAGATGCAAGAGCCAGGAGCGCGCCCCATCCTTGAGAGCCATGGGGGACCTATTCGCCAAGACCTTGTCGTCGCCGTTCACCACCTTGATGCTCACACATAGAGTTGAAGGAACTTCGTTGGGTCAGGCATGCCATTGTATAGCGGGGGCAGCTCTGACTTGAACTTGACTGGCCAGACCACCTGACATAGCTCGCGGATGAAAGCATGGCAGCCCACGGCGCTCACAAGGACGACGCGTGCCGGGGGAGTGCATTTCGGGCGCCCATGCGCCGCAGCTTCCTACACAGCTCCATCTTGGTGCTGACATGGTAGAGCGGGGAGCGCACACGCGTCGTGCTATGGCTGCTGCACCACTTGGCAGTTGGCCTCGTCTCGCACCTGCAACGACGCCCCACACGATGGGTCGCACGGCCGTGCTTCATGCCGGGGCTCAAAGTCCTTGTTGCGCAGAGCAGAGGCGGAGGTGCACCATGAGCCACGTCGCCCGCATGAGGCGGCGTGGAACAGAGTGAGTGGGAGGGCGTCGGGGCCTCGCTCGCAGCATTGACGAGCTCGGTGATGCGGCCAATCCAGGCGTCGTAGCCCTCATTGGCAGGGTGGTAGCACAGCAGCACTCGCGCCATGAGCAACGCCGCCTACGCGTTTGCTGGCCCGCAACGAGGAAGAGAGGACGAAGCCATGGCCAGGGTAAGAGAATGAGTGGTGGTGCGGCCATCACGCTGCATGGACGGAGGCAGAGAGGAGTCATGCTGCTCGTGAGTAGCAGGTCGGTGGCGGCGCTGGCTGCTGGAGAGGTAGAGCAGCGACGGGCGTCGCGGCCCACAGGAGCCATCACGACAATGCGAGCCGCGCGGCGCTCGGCAAGGACCCGGCGAGCGTCGTACATGGAGACCGTAGAGCAAGAACAAGGGTAGAACAAAAGCTTCGGTGCACCCCTACCTGGCATGCCAAATGTCGGAGATGCGGCTCCACAGACCTGAAGAAAGGTTCAAACTCTGGGGTGCACACGAAGAACTTAGCTGCACTCCTGCTTGCCGCTCATGATCTCACAGCCTTGACTTGCCGGGATCGGGAGAGAAGGGAAGGAATGGGACACAAGGATTTACCCAGGTTTGGGCCACCTTGTGGTGTAAAAGCCTTGCGGAGGATTGCCTCGCAAAGAGGATGAGTACGAACTGGTACAAGGGGTGAACTACCTCACGAGGGCTCAGGGGGATGAAGGGATCGGATCCTTCTCCATGGTGGAAGCTAACCTATATTTATAGTGGCCTTGGTCCTCTTTCCTCATGGCTTAGGCGGGAAGGGATACCACAATGGCCAATTTTGAAGGGGGACAGTAGTACACCCTATCCTGACTAAAGGTGGTCCTCGCCTGCAAAGCTTCTGGTTGTGACACGATGGTGGGCTCGGTGATGACCTTCGTCCTACCGAGCCAACGGTTGATGTCTACTACACAACTTGTTATTGTAGACTCGTGTTGGGCCTCCAAGCGCAGAGTTTTGTAGGAAAGTAGCAATTTTCCATCAAGTGGATGACCTAAGGTTTATCAATCCGTGGGAGGTGTCGGACGAAGATGGTCTCTCTCAAACAATCCTGCAACCAAATAATTAAAAGTCTCTTGTGTCCCCAGCACACCAAATACAATGGTAATTTGTATCGGTGCACTAGTTCGATGAAGAGATGGTGATACAAGTGTAGTAATGATAGTAGATATTGATTTTTGTAATAGGAACAATAAAAAACAGCAAGGTAGCAAGTAACAAAAGTGAGCACAAACGGTATTGCAATGCTTGAAAATGAGGCCTAGGGTCCGTACTTTCGCTCGTGTAATCTCTCAACAATGCTAATACAATTGGATCATATAACCATCCCTCACGTGCGATGAACAATCACTCCAAAGTTCTTATATAGTGGAGAACATAGGAAGCAATTGTTTGTAGGGTAGGAAACCACCTCAAAGCTATTCTTTCCGACCAATCTATCCTAGAGTTCATACTCAAATAACACCAAGCTATTATTTTCGATCAACCTAACCAAGAATTCATACCAAAACACATATGATACACATCAACCAACTCTAATGTCACCGAGATACTCCAATGTCACCGCGAGTATCCGTGAGTTGACTAGACGATATGCATCAAACAATTTAAGATTCATAATACTTAATCCAACACAAAGAACCTCAAAGAGTGCCCCAAGATTTCCATCGGATAAACAAAGACGAGAATGTTGTGATAGCCTGGCTTAATAGGGATGATAGACTACTCATATAAATAAGGAATTCCTTCTTTTCTGGAAGCCCATTTGGACAGAACTCCAAAGTTAAGCGTGCTCAGCTTGGGGTAATTTAAGGATGGGTGACCGACCAGGAAGTTCCTTCCGGGTGCGCACGAGTGAGAACAAAGTGCATAGAAAAGACTAGTATTGATCTGTGGGGCCATTCTAGATCCCACCAGGAGTAACGACCACCGACGGGTGTGTCCAGGGCGTTACAAGTTGGTATCAGAGCCAACCCTCGCGGTTACACGGATGTTTGCGGACAGGTGTGCGGTCATGTTGTTCTTGACGTTTGTGACCCGTCGTGGCACCTGGCATGGCACATGTACCGTACTGGAAGCACAGACGTATGTGCCAAGAGGGAACGTTCATGTGGCCCGACGAGGACGTCGGTTCCTCTGAGTGGGGGTGTATGTGATAGCCTGGCTTAATAGGGATGATAGACTACTTATATAAATAAGGAATTCCTTCTTTTCCGGAAGCGCATTCGGACAGAACTCCAAAGTTATGTGTGCTCAGCTTGGAGTAATTTCAGGATGGGTGACCGACCGGGAAGTTGCTCCCGGGTGTGCACAAGTGACGACAAAGTGCATAGAAAAGACTAGTATTGATCTGTGGGGCCAGTCTAGATCCCGCCAGGAGTAACGACCACCGGCGGGTGTGTCCGGGGCGTTACAAACGTGCATCAACCCCAATGCATAGATTATCCCAATCTCACCTCGGGAATCCGCGAGTTGAGTGCCAAAACACATATTAAGTGAATCAATATGATACCCCATTGTCACCACGGGTCTTCATTGCAAGACATACATCAAGTGTTCTCAAATCCATAAAAATATTCAATCCGATAAAACGTAATCTCAAAGGGAATACTCAATTCATCACAACAAGATAGAGAGGGAGAAACACCATATGATCCAACTATATTAACAAATCCCGCGATACATCAAGATCATGCCATCAAGAACACAAGAGAGAGAGAGAGAGAGATTAAAAACATAGCTACTGGTACAAACCCTCAGCCCCAAGGGTGGACTACTCCCTCCTCGTCATGGTGGCTGCCGGAATGATGAAGATGGCCACCGGTGATGATTTCCACCTCCGGCGGAGTGCCGGAACGGGGTCTAGATTGGTTTTTCATGGCTACAGAGGCTTGCGGTGGCGGAACTTCTAATCTAGGGCTATTCTGGGGTTTATGTATTTATAGGATTTTTTGCCGTTGGATTCATGCGAAGATGTGCCTCGAGGTGAGCATAACCCACCTGCACACGGGTTGGGCTCTAGGCGCGCCCTGGTGGGTTGTGCCCACCTCATGGCTCTTCCGCGCCTCCCACGAAGCTTTTAGTGCCTCTTTTGTTCCAAAAAATCGTCAAAAAGTTTCGGCTCATTTAGAGAACTTTCATTTCTACACAAAAAACAACACCCCGGTAGTTCTGCTAAAAACAACATCAGCCCAGGTTAGTTCCATGCAAATCATACCAAAACCATATATAATTGTTGTAAACATGGCATGAATACTTCCTAAAATATAGATACGTTGGAGAAGTATCAGCATCCCCAAGCTTAATTCCTACTCGTCCTCGAGTAGGTAAATGATAAAACAAATAATTTATGAAGTGTGAATGCTAGCAAAGTGCATAAGTTTGATCAATGATAACTTCAATCACTTTTCCTAGCATCATAATAGCAAATCTTTCTCATAAAACTCATCATGATAAAGTGCCAATCAATTCACATGGTATGGTTCAAACAATGCCTTCTCTTGAAACTTAACAACCCATGTTCTTAGTCACCAAACAATTGCAATTTAACTTATTCAACAAAGTCTAAGTCAGAGCTCCACATACTCAATCATCATATAGTCTTCTATGGTTGCTAATACTCAAAGCATATTTTTAGGAAAAATGGCATCCATCGAACAGAAAGAAAGATAGGGGCATAATATTTCGCCTCCCAACTCATTTATCATAGAGATAATTGTCAACAATAATAAATCATGATCAAATATATTTGACTGGTCATATGTGCCTAGATCTTTCCCACCACATGATGCTTGCCAACTAGAGAATAGTTGAGGTTGACATGAGAATTCATACTATTGACCCTTTGCATAAAAGTAAATACTGAAAAGTAAAAGATAGGCCCTTCGCAAAGGGAAGCAGAGGTTGTCATGCGCTTCTTGGTTTTGTATGCACAATCCCGTAATGCAAAAGAACATCACGTTATATTGCCCCTTATGATAGCAACCTTTATTATGTAGTCCGTCACATTTATTACTTTTCCATCACTCGTTCGTACAACGCTCAATTTTCTCTTACACTAAATGATCAAACACATTTACAAGCAATTTTTATTGCCTTTTTGCACCGATGGCAACTTACTTGAAGGATCTTATTCAATCCATAGGTAGTTATGCTGGACAGTCATGGCAAGAAACTAGGTTTAAGGGTTTTTGGATGCACAAGTAGTATCTCTACTTAGTACGATTTTTTGGCTGGCAAAAGATCCTAAGAAAATACCACATGTTGGAGGATCCATAATAATATAACTTCTATGCAAATATACACAACTATAACTCATTACGTTGTCTTCCTTTTCCAACTTCAACTAATTTGCTCAAGTTTGAAAACAACTAATGCTTATTCACAATCATAGAAGGTTTCCAAGATAATATATTTGCATATGAAAGTTCTCTTCCTTATGCTAATCATTCATGAATTGCTTGTATGACCAATATTATGATTGTCAAGCTTCAAAAGATTTCACTTTCTAAACGCAATGTGAAGCTACTACTAGGCATGATATGAAAATATAATTTTTACTTCATGATATTCAATTTATTCAACAATTTACTCATAGGATATTAGTGAAGAACAAGAGTAAATACTTCAAAAATATATGCGTGAAGATCAAGTGAGTAGTTAAGTAAATGGGTAGCCATTTGAGGACTCTCTCTTATTTAAAAACTTTCATATCTAAGTACTTTATTAAAGAAGCAAGCAAAACAAAATAAAATTACATTCCAAGAATAGCACGCATCATGTGAAGAAGCAAAAACTTAGGCCCAACCGATACTAACTGATAATTGTTGATGAAGAAAGGTGGGATGCCTACCGGGGCATCCCCAAGCTTTGATGCTTGATACTTATAGACATATTATCTTGAGATGCTTTGGGCATCCCCAAGCTTGAGCTTTTGTGTCTCCTTAATTCCTTTCATACCACAGTTTCCCTAAATCTTAAAAACTTCATCGACACAAAACTCAACAAGAACTCGTGAGATAAGTTAGTATAAATCAATGCAAAAACCTTATCATTCTGTACTGTAGCAAATCACTAAAATTATTATTTAACACTGCATACTAAATGCCTATGCATATTTAATACTCCTATACTCAAATAGAATCATTAAACAAGCAAACATATGCAAGCCATGCAAACATAACAGAAATTTATCAAAACAGTACATTCTGTAAACAATTCATGAAGATGCATACTTCTTTCACTACAAAAATTCTAAAAAATTACCACACTGTAGAAAATTTGTCATATCTTATGGTGCAAAATAAATTCGGCATTTTATCACATTCTGAATTTTCTCAAGAATTCACGCTCTAGCGTGCAACTTTCTGTTTTCATACGGCCACATAAAGACTTTGCAAAATAAGCATGGTAAAGGCTATATTTGACATTTTTATTGAAGTGAAAGATACAAAACATTATTCTAAATAGCAGAAAACAAATAAAAATAAAGTAAAATGACTCTCCAAGCAAAACACATATCATGTGACGAATGAAAATGTAGCTCCAAGTGAGGTTACCGATAATGTTGGAGATGAAAGAGGGGATGCCTTCCGGGGCACCCCCAAGACTAGATGCTTGGATCTTCCTTGAATATTACCTTGGGGTACCTTGGGTATCCCCAAGCTTAGGGTCTTGTCACTCCTTATTCTTCTCATATCGATATCTCACCCAAAACTTGAAAACTTTAATCACACAAAACTTAATGGAACTTCGTGAGATAGGTTAGTATGATAAACAGCAAGCCATTCACTTTGGTACTATCAAAGACTAGATTCGTAAAAAAATTCACACAATGCCTACTATATCTTATCATTTCCACAATTTATATTGAGAAATATAGGCCATAGAAACTAGGAAACAAGCAAACTATGCATTGAAAATAGAATATGTCAAAAATGGAACAATTTGTAATGATCTGTACAACTACCATACTTCTACTAATCCAAAAAATCTGAAAAATAGGAAAATATGGGAAATTTGTATATCAATCATCTGTAAAAAAAATCAAGAATTTATCATGTTCCAGCAGAGCAGATCAATTCTGTGACTGGGCGCAAAAGTTTCTATTTTTGCACAGAATCAAATCAACTATCATCCACACTATCCCAAAGGCTTTACTTGGCACTTTATTGAAACAAAAGCTGTAATACATGATTACTACAGCAGCTTAATCATGTGAACACACAAAAACATTAGGGGTAAATGTTGGGTTGTCCCCCGACAAGCACTTTCCTTTAATGCCTTTTAGCTAGGCATGATCATTTCAATGATGCTCACATAAAAGATCTAAATTGAAACATTCAAGAGAGCATCATGAATCACATGGCAAGCACATTTAAGACTAACCCACTTCCTATGCATAGGGGTTTTGTGAGCAAAAAACTTTTGGGAGCAAGAATCAACAAGCATAGGAAGGCAAAACAAGTGTAACTTCAAAATTTTCAACACATAGAGAGGAAACCTGATAGTATTGCAATACCTACAAGCATATTTTCCTCTCTCATAATAATTTTCAGTAGCATCATGAATGAATTCAACAATATAACTATCACATAAAGCATTCTTTTCATGATCCGCAAGCATAGAAATTTTATTACTCTCCACATAAGAAAAATTATTCTCATTCATAGTAGTGGGAGCAAACTCAACAAAATAACTATCTGAGATATTTGATTGGCATAATCCAATTGAAAATAAAAATCATGATGAAAAGTGTCATGGTTATCATTTTTATTTATAGCAAACATGTCATCACAATAATCATCATAGATAGCAACTTTGTTCTCATAATCAATTGAAACCTCTTCCAACATAGTGGATTCATCATTAAATAAAGTAATGACCTCTCCAAATCCACTTTCATCAATATAACCATCATAAATAGGAGGCATGAAATCATCATAGTAAATTTTCTCATCAAAACTTGGGTGAATAAAAATATCATCTTCGTCAAAGATAGCAGCCCCAAGCTTATGGACTTGCACATCGTTAGCATCATGGATATTCAAAGAGTTCACACCAAAAACATTGCAATCATGTTCCTCATTCAAAGATTTTTTTATCAAACATTTTATAGAATTCTTGTTCTATCAATTGAGCACAATTTTCCTTTCCATCATTTTCACGAAAGACATTATAAAGATGAATAATATGATGCAACCTCAATTCCATTTTTTGTAGTTTTCTTTTATAAACCAAATTAATGATAAAACAAGAAACTAAGAGATTCAATGGCAAGATCTAAAGATATACCATCAAGTACTCATGTCCCCGGCGACGGCGCCAGAAAAGAGCTTGATGTCTACTACACAACTTGTTCGTGTAGACTCGTGTTGGGCCTCCAAGCGCAGAGTTTTGTAGGATAGTAGCAATTTTTCCTCAAGTGGATGACCTATGGTTTATAAATTTGTGGGAGATGTCGGATGAAGATGGTCTCTCTCAAACAACCCTGCAATCAAATAACAAAAAGTCTCTTATGTCCCCAACACACCAAATACAATGGTAATTTCTATAGCTATATAGGTGCACTAGTTCGGTGAAGAGATGGTGATACAAGTGTAGTAATGATAGTAGATATTGATTTTTGTAATAGGAACAATAAAAAAGCATGGTAGCAAGTAACAAAAGTGAGCATAAACGATATTGCAATGCTTGAAAAAGAGGCCTAGGGTCCATACTTTCGCTAGTGCAATCTGTCAACAATGCTAATATAATTGGATGATGTAACCATCCCTCACGTGCGATGAAGAATCACTCCAGAGTTCTTATCTAGTGGAGAGCATAAGAAGAAATTGTTTGTAGGGTACGAAACCACCTCAAAGCTATTCTTTCTGATCAATCTATCCTAGAGTTCATACTAAAATAACACCAAGCTATTCTTTCCGATTGATCTAACCAAGAGTTTGTACTAAAAAACACCATATGATACACTGATACGTCTCCATCATATCTACTTTTCCAAACTCTTTTGCCCTTGTTTTGGACTCTAATTTGCATGATTCGAATGGAACTAACCCAGGCTGACGCAGTTTTCAGTAGAATTTCCATGGTGTTATTTTTGTGCAGAAATAAAAGTTCTCGGAATGACCTGAAACTTCATGGAGAATATTTTTGGAATAAATTAAAAATATTGGCGAAAGAATCAAGACCCACCGGATACCCACAAGGGTGGAGGGTGCGCCCCCTACCTTGTGGGTCCCCTAGGTCTCCACCGACCTCAACTCCAACTCCATATATTCACGTTCGGGGAGAAAAATATCAGAGAAGGATTCATCACGTTTTACGATATGGAGCTGCCGTCACCCCCTATTCTTTATCGGGAGGCCAGATGTGGAGTCCATTCGGGGCTTCGGAGAGGGCAAATCATCTCCATAATCATCACCAACCTTCCTCCATCATCAATTTCATGATGCTCACCGCCGTGCGTGATTAATTTCATTGTAGGCTTGCTAGACGGTGATGGGTTGGATGAGATTTATCATGTAATCGAGTTAGTTTTGTTAGGGTTTGATCCCTAGTTTCCATTATGTTCTGAGATTGATGTTGCTATGACTTTGCTATACTTAATGCTTGTCATTAGGGCCCGAGTGAAATGATTTCAGATCTGAACCCTTTATCTTTTCATGAATATATTTGTGTTCTTAATCCGACCTTGCAAGTTGTAGACACCTATTACGAGTTATGATCCGCATACCCCAAGGTGACAATAATTGGGATCTTTCCGGTGATTACCGTAGTTGAGGAGTTCATGTATTCACTAAGTGCTTTGGTCTGATTCTCTATTTAAAGGAGGCATTAATATCCCTTAGTTTCCATTAGGACCCCGCTGCCACGGGAGGGTAGGACAAAAGATGTCATGCAAGTTCTTTTCCATAAGCACGTATGACTATATTCGAAATACATGCCTATATTATATTGATGAATTGGAGCTAGTTCTCTGTCACCCTAGGTTATAACTGTTGCATGATGAATGCCATCCGACAAAATTATCCATCATTGATCCATTGCCTATGAGATTTTCACATATTGATCTTTGCTACGTTATTTTTCCGTTGCCACTGTTATGATTGCTATAAAACTGCTACCGTTACTTTTGCCACCATTACCGTTACTTTCATGCTACTTTTGAAGCGCCCAAGATGCGATTCTATCCCAATCACGTGAAGAACTCATGATTGGGGCACAACCGCATTTTCAGCGCATAGCAAGGGGGATATAATTACAACATACCATGTACTGAATAGATGAGGATACAAGATAAAGGCTTACACCCGCCATAAGCTACAACATGAATACATCAATACATAGCAATCATTAGACAAAAAGACCAGGATCCGACTACGGATGAAATCAAACGAAAAAGAAGAACGACATCCACCCTGCTAATCCCAGGCTCCCCGACCCAGAACCTATCCCTTGATCGAAGAAGCAGATGAAGAACTCCAAACATGTGAGCATCGCTCTCATGTCAAAGCTTCACTTTTACCTGTACCAACACCTATTGTTGTAGTAATCTGTGAGCCACGAGGACTCGGCAATCCCATTACCATGGGTATCAAGACTAGCAAAGCTTAATCGGTATGGAATGGATAAGTGGTGAGGTTGCAGCAAGGACTAAGCATTGTATGGTGGCTAACTTACGAGTACAAGAATAAGATGAGAAACTACGCAAACGGTCGCAAGCTAGTAATGATCAAGAAGTGATCCTGAACTACTTACGTTCAAACATAACCCAGCCGTGTTCTCTTGTCGAATTCACCCGAAAAGAGACGATCATGATTACACATGCTGTTGGTGTATTTCATTCCGAATCTGGTGTCAAGTTCTCTACAATCGGATATTAAAAACTCCCATCTGCCACATAACCGCAGGCACGGCTCTCGAAAGTTTAAACCCTGCAGGGGTGTCCCAACTTAGCCCATAACAAGCTCACGATCCGCGGAGACAATCCTCCATCTTGGGACCCTCCGATCTGACTCGGAATCCTGGTGCACAAGACATTTCGACAATGGTAAAACAAGTCTAGCAAGACCTCCAGGCGTGCCAACACCTTGATAGTAGCCGTGTGTATCTCGTCTCAGGCCATGACCAGATGGGACATCCTATGAATAAAACCAGATCCTCGAGTTTCCTCATGGTGGCCCCGCAGGCTACCCGTTTGGGACCAACACCATCAGCACTGGCCCCCTGTATTATGTTAAATTACTCCTTGGGTAGCGCTAACTCCCTGTGCATCAAATTTCATGTCAGGTTTAGTTATTATTGTTGGAAAATGGTAAAACCAATGTTGGGCCTTGCTGGAAGAGTTTTATTCAAAGCGAACTGTCAAGAGGGGCCCATAAACCCTCATCGTGTTAGGGACGCAAAATCAAGGAACATAACACCGGTATGATGGAAACTAGGGCGGCATGAGTGGAACAAAACACCAGACAAAAGGCCGAGCCTTCCACACATTACCAAGTATATATGTGCATTAATTAAATAAGGGATATTGTGATATCCCAAGATATCCCTGATATCCATGTCCCAACATGGAACAACCTGCAACTAGCAATGCTATAAGAGGGGATGAGCAAAGCGGTAACATAGCCAAACAACAGTTTGCTAGGATGGTGGAAAAGGTTAGAGGCTTATCATGGCAATTTGGGAGGCTTGCTAAACAAGTGGTAGGTAGCGCAGCGATAGCATAGAGACAACTAGCAGAGGAAAGATAGTGGTGGGATCCAAAGTGATGGTCATCTTGCCTAAAATCCCGCTAGGAAAAAGACCGAATCCATGAAGTGACGAACCAATGTAGTCGAATGAATCCTCACAATCGCAAAGTTACTGAAACTATCAAGGAGAAGCGCAACCGAAAAGAAGCAAACATCGTGGTAAACAAACAAGCATAATCCTGGCATGATGCACAATCAAGTATGATGCATGTCCGGTTTAATGAGGCATGGCTTGGCAAAGTGCAACAAACAATACTACAAATTAAGTGGAGCTCAATATGCAACGAGTTGCATATTGACGGAACACCATATTCGTTTATTTAGTTCTTTCCTGTTTATGTATCCAACAATATTAAATGTTGTTAAACATGGCAAGAGGTGAAACATAAGAAAACTAACTATTTAGGCAAGTTTAAATAAGGCCGGAAACCTAAAACAACAATTTCGGTAAATCCCCACATGCCATTTATCAATTAAATGCAAACAATTTTTTTAAACATTTTAAATGTTATTATCATGATGCGGATGGCATACTTGAGTTATATGCAAATTAATGATGATGTCGACATATTATGATATGGAGCATTTGGTCACCATGGCGGAATGAAAGGGGTGCCACGACGACGAATCTGAAAATGATGCCATGACAATATTTCAGTTCCGGTAGCTCATGGAGAGGGTCGGGGCCTAGGGTTTAGGTATAGTTGAGGCCGCGGCTGGGCCTCGGTGCAAATGGGCTAGCGAGGGGGGCTTCTGCTGCTGACTTCTCCCCATAGCAGACGTAAAAAATAGCAAAGAAGAAAAGGGAGAGGAAAGAAAGGGGCTAGACAAAGAATTTGGGCATGGGGTTTATTTTCTTAGACTCACGAAAATACGAGGAATTTGACAAAAATGGTCCGAGGGTTTTTAGAGGAAGTACACGCGTTGAATTTAACTCGGCAAGTTTGAATTTCGAAACCCATTCAAATGAACTCCAAATTGGTTGAAACTATAGGAGGTAACCCTACACACCATATGTGATTCATGGGCAGATTTGGAACATTTATGGAGAAATTAAAATTACAACTCAATTTTACTAAAAGGCCCCAAAGGAAGAACTGAAGTTGAGTTGGATAAAAGGAAATTTGAAAAACAGAGCAAATGTGTTATGGCTGATTCCAAGCCAATGGAATGGTTTAGTATAGCTCCCTAAGTATTGGGAGGATATGTTATAAAGAGAAATCACCATGTGAATTCCCTCGATTTAAATGGATCAAAGATCCATGCAATTTATTTAGATGATCTTTAAAAAGGGGTGCAAGATGACATCATGCAATGAACATGATACAAATATGAATGCAACAAACAAAAAAATGACCCGATGAATCTCGGAATCCATGGAAGGCATTTGGAGCACCAGTCTTGGGGCGTCACAACTCTCCTCCACTTACGAGAGATCTCGCCCCGAGATCTAGGGATGAAACCGGGAGGGAAGAGGGAGAGGTAAAATAAGTTGCTTCTTGACAAAAGAGTGAAACCAACGAACCTTGAGAGGTTGAACAAATTGAAAGAAAGAATACAATAGAGATGAACAAGATTGCAAACAGTCTGTTGGACAAGAGGAACAAGGAATATGATGAGAACCAAGAGTTTAGGGGACAAGATTGATTTTGAAGCCACTCCAATTAAAATTAGCTGGACAAGGAATAAGAATAAAAGAATTCGGGGGGCACTCTGGTTGAAAAGAGAGGCAAGACTTGATAAGATGAAAAGAACTTGAATGAGAACACAACACTCCAGTTAATTGGATCAGCCAAAAAACATGATTCTGACAAAACGAGATGATAGATGAAGAGAGGAACAACACAATGCCTCCGGAAGGAATAAAAGAAGTTAGATGGTTGGAAGAAAAGAATGGAGAAGAAGATGGCAACTTCTACCACAATTAAATTTGAAAGGGCATCCTTAGGAGAAAGGCTTGAACGGAGTTGTTGACAACTCAACAATGAAAAGAATAACCTTGTTGAGGGCTTATGGAAAACATCTAAAAAATATGAGGCGACAACCGGCCACTACAGTTGATTTGAAGGAGATCAATAAGGATGAAAAATTCTTCCACCAAGATGATAAAGAGATAACTTGGATCATTGATAAGCACCACAATTGGCAGCATTCCTTAGGAAAGGCGTCAGGTGAAATCTCTACCAAGATAACTCCAACAAAGAGATTGATGGATTTAAAATACCTCATTCTTGACAACATGTGAATCATGAAACATGAATGGAAATTGTCAAGAAGGACATAACACCACCTTAAGATAAGGTAGAAAGAATTGCACTTCAGAATGCACAATGAAGAATACTTTAGATCTAGAAAGAATCTTGACGAATACTTCAATAATGAATTAAATCATTGGTGAACCACCATGAAGAAACTCTTGAAGAACTCCGGTAAGAAAAAGAAATGGTAGGAAGGAGGTGAACGTTGAAAAATAACAAGATGATAACCTTGTGATGATTTAGATGGAGGTTCGCGATGAAATAATTGAGAGAGCTTGGAACTCCGAAAAGAAAACATGAAGCATATCAAACCGAGAATGTGATATGACGAACAACTACGGAAAGAAAGATGAATCACTTGGATGAAACAAGAATAAGAATTATGTTACGTGTATCCTTCACCAATTTAAATTGATGACAAGCAACGGATTTGGCATACTACTTATTCCTCTTGAAAAGGATTGAGGAGAGATACACAAACATGAGAAGGTCTTGATGGATCCACCGATGGAATTTGGAAACAACGAATGAATTGATAAGATAACGAAGGAAGAGAAATCTTGAATGAACCACCGTAAGAATTGAAAATGAACGTAGCAAAGGCACAATTCACCGGGAAGAATTAGAAAACGAATAAAGATACTTGACATAATTTAGATACATGAGAACGAATAGATCATGAGCTGACTAGAGAATACTTGAACAATGCACCGACACAATTGGGGAATGAGAGATGAACGTTGAGAACGAATAAACCCAAAATGATGGCCTTCGTAGGAATAAAATGGAAAGAACTCATGAAATTCTTCGGATGGTTATGAAAGGAATTCTCATGACTGGAAATTATTTGAGAGGATGGCATGAAGCTAGAACCACGAATCTTCAAGAGAACGGACCAAGATTTAGGAAAAATTCTTCTTCGGTCTTCAAATGTTGAGAATGATGATGAGAACCACCATGATAATTGATGAGACACTCCGGAAGAATGAAAAGGGAAGAGGTTGAGACAACGATGAAAAATGTTTTGAAACCAATCTTAGAGAAAACATATGACTGATGGAATCCATTCTTACGTCACACTTTAAAAGAATTTGAGAATAACTCTGAAAAATTTAGAAGAGTCAGGTAAGATCCTGGGAAAAGACCTGTGGGTTAGGGCCCACTCAAAAGAGAACACCGTTGAACGATTTTAAAACAGAGATTGCACCGATTGAATTAAATGGATTGAATGAGATAAGAATCTCCAAATAGCTTTAAGGGAATAAGAATGGAAATGCGAACCTTTGGAGATATCTTAAACACTCCAAAACAAATGAATAGCAAGAGGTGAATGATGGAAAGGTGCACCAGCACGAAAAGCATTTGAAAGGAGGAAAGGGATATGATCAACACCGAAAGCTTGAATTTAGTCCACCGGGGAAGAAAAGAGAATGAAGAATCATAAACTTTAAGCTTCCTTAGCATCTTCATGAGAAATCACCGGGTTAGAACATTGAAGGAAAAGAATGAATAGACTTTTAATGAATAAAATGGATACTTGATTAAGTAATCTGAGTCCTTGAAGAAAATGGGTGGGACGGTGGGAAAACAAAGGTAACGTGGAACGGATGGAATGGACACCGTTGAGTAACTAAAAATTGATCTTGTAATGGGGAAAAGACAGGATCATCTTGAAGAGAAACGCACCGGTTGGAAAAGAATTGACATGACAATCTTAATGATCAAAAGGATTAACATTCACATCGAAATGTGAGAACATCGCTTAGGAAAGGTGTGAAATCAACACTTGACATTGAAGCAACTCAAATACCACAACTCAAAATAAAACAAGGGATTGGCTTGCGGAATAAGCCGGAAAGAAATACATAAACCGTCATGCATTTGTTGCAAAGATAAACCTAGGTAACTACTTGAATTCCCACCTATTAACTCTCGAAACTTTTTGGTTAAGCAATCTGGTATTGGGGATACAAGGAGGCACAAATATCCCACACAACTAACAAATCCTACACTCCAGCTATATCCATCCGTCAACACATAACCAAGAAAACCTTGGAAATCATGTACCTCAGACCTTCGAAAACATCTGATATACTAGATGTGGCAATACATCTGATCGCTCTCCCCAGTACTGGGTGTCGCCAAACTACTCTCACCACAAAGAGTATAGAAGCGTTTTGTAGCGACCCATCCTCAAACGGTCAAGTCTCTGTGCTTTAGTGTCATCCCTGGATCGGTAATGCTGACACACACAGTACTCAAAGGATTTATAATAGAGTAGCAATCACACACTTATTACATCGGATGTCTCAAAAGAGAACTTATTACAATAAATATGGCTTAAGGCCATCTAATACGATAACAGTGGAAGGCTTGGAAGATAAAGTGAGTCCATCAACTCCAACGGCATAGCTGAGCTTCACGGCAACGACCTAACGAACCTTACTCCTCGTGTGAAAAGTCTGCAACATAATACGTTGCAGCCCAAAAACGGGTCAGCACATGGAATATGCTCGCAAAGTAACACAATAGAGCAAGAACAGAATAATGCTATCACTACATGCATATTTGGCTGGTGGAAAAGCTCTATGGTTACAGTTTTGCGAAAAGCCAATTTTTCCCTACAATAAAGGAATAGATATTAAATTTACTATCATGGTAGTTGAAACATCATTGAGAAGGTTCCTCCAACTCAATCCCAATTAGAGTGATTAACAACCCAACAATATTAATTAAGAATGATGAGATACTTAAGATACTCCAAGTACTAGATACTCAAGATTGTCCATAACCGGGGACACGACTAACCATGTTTAGATTGTACACTCTGCAGATGTTTGCACACTTTTCCCCACAAGACTCGATCGCCTCTGTTGGATTTCTCGCACTACATGGTGTTTGCGAAACGGATGACCGAGACACAGTCTTTCAGAAACATTAACTCTCTACTCCGGGTAGACCATACCAAACCTACAAACCCACTACCTGCTGATCTACCTGCTCAAGAGCTTCACGTAACTTACTCAACTATGCTAGAGCCCATAATAGCTTGTGGCTGCACACGGAAGTTTCTAGCATGAATAATCTTAGTTCCCTTTGAGCCTGGGTGGCGGTCCATAGGAAGATCACATGGGTACTCCGGGATTTCCAAAAATACAGGCAACACTGGGTACTCCAGGTGCCTCAATCCACCCAGATGTGTATTTAAGTTGCCACCTTAAGTTAAACCATTAATTAACAATCTCACATCTGTCATGGATTTCACTCACCCAAACCACGTCTATGAGCATAGCATAGAAATATAACCAATGCATAGAAGTAACTCCCAGGGTTTGAATGTAACAGGGCAATAGGTTCTACCTCATCAACTACTTCCCAACCCACAAGTTAATGACATCCTAATCATGCAATGTTTGAGGATTGGAACTAATGCATAAAAATTGGGTGATAAAGGGATATGATCAAAGTGTTACTTGCCTTGCTGACGATCCGCGTAACCTAGAGACTCCAAATAACACGCTTCGCACTCCGGGAATTCTATCACAAACAAACAATAGCATACATAAGCAACAATCAAAGAAGCACGGGTAAAACTCAAATAAGAAGATCTAACCAGAAAGTTCAACTTAAGAACTCCGGTTTGCAAAAAGAATCAAACCAAACGGAGTAACGAAACTCAAATGGTGAAAGAAACAAGATCCGTTTTCTAATCTGGACTAAGGTCAAATTTTATAGTACCAAAATCTTGTTCAAGTTGGTTAAGCAGAAAGAGGGTCTCGAGACGAAGATCTAGGCGTTTGAATCGCCTGATTCCAACTAATGAGCGAAAAGATAAACCGAAACGAAAATCGGATCAGAAATCGCGATCAAGAATAATCGCGGAAAAATCCGATAAAAAGAAAACTGACGAACAGACTAACGAACGAGCGTTCGTTAGCTGTAACTAACGGGCGAAAAACGTTCGTTAAAATGAACGTACGGACGAATGTCCACTAAATAGAAGAACCGGGAAAAACCAGCGAACCGATCTAAAAAAACAAACTAGGGTTCTAAAAAAACCAGACGGTTTTAAAAAAAACGGCGGCGACGGATCGGCACGGTACCTCTCCGACGAGGCGGTGCGGCGGGCTAGCGGGGCGGCGGGGCGGGCGGCGCGGTGAGGGGCGGCGGCGGCGGTGCAGCGGCGACGGTGAGGCACGGGAGCGGAGGTGGTTGGTGGAGTTGGCGGCGGTGGTTCGTGGTGGTGGCGGCTCAGGGCGGGAGTATATAAGGGGGGTCGCGGCTTGGAGGAGGGGCAAAGGCGGCGGCGAGGAGGAGTCCCGGCCGGACTCCTCATCCGAGTCGGCGGCGGCGGCGGTTGGGCCGGCCCGGCTGGGTTTCGGCCCAGTCGGCGCTTGGAAGTTTAAAAAAAAATTCTACCGAACAGAAAATAAATCCTAGAAAATAAGATAAAATCTAAAAATGCCAAAACAAATATTCACCGACTAAATAGAATATTTAGAACGAGATGAACATTTTCTTGGCCCTAAAATGCAATTTTGAAAACGTGCAATTTTTCTAATGCAAATAAAATCTAATAAATGATTTTAATATTTTTCCTCCAATATTTCAGTTATTTTGGAGAAGTCATATTATCTCCTCTCATATATTTTATTATGAAATATTCGGAGAGAAAAATAATCAAAGTCAAAAATCCTCGTTTCATTATTTGATAAAAACCAAATATGAAAACCGGGAAATCCCCAACTCTCTCCGAGGGTCCTTGAGTTGCTTAGGATTTCGAGGATTGCGGAACGAAAATGCATTAAATATGATATGCATGAATGATGTATGTATAACATTCCAAATTGAAAATTTGGGATGTTGCAAACCTACCCCCCTTAAGATGAGTCTCGCCCTCGAGATTCGGGTTGGCTAGAAAATAGGTGTGGGTGGTCTTTTCGTAGATCATCCTCTCGTTCCCAGGTGGCTTCATCCTCGATATGGTGACTCCGCTGAACTTTGTAAAACTTGATAACCTTGCTGTGGGTGACTCGGCTGGCAAACTCAAGAATCTTAACTGGCTTTTCCTCATAAGTCAAATCACTGTCCAACTAAATCGCCTCCAAGGGTACTGTATCTCTTAATGGTATATCGGCCATCTCAGCATGACACTTCTTCAACTGCGAAACGTGGAACACGTCATGAACTCCTGACAGTCCCTCAAGTAACTCCAACTTGTAGGCAACTTCTCCCCTCCGTTCCAAAACACGATACGGTCCTACAAATCTCGGGGCTAACTTTCCTTTAACTCCAAAACGTTTCACTCCTCGCAAAGGCGATACTCGCAGATATGCTCTATCTCCAATTTCATAGGTTACCTCCTTGCATTTTGAGTCTGCAAAACTCTTCTGCCTGGACTGAGAAATCTTCAATCTATCATGAATCAGCTTAACTTTCTCTTCAAACTCCTTGATCAAGTCTGGTCCAAACAACTGTCGGTCTCCTACTTCATCCCACATCAATGGCGTTCTGCACCTTCGTCCATACAGGGCTTCGAACGGTGCCATCTTCAAACTGGCTTGGTAGCTATTGTTGTATGAGAACTCTGCATAAGGCAAATTGTCATCCCAACTAGATCCATAATCTAGCGCACGGGCTCTCAACATGTCCTCCAGAATCTGATTGACTCTCTCAGTCTGTCCATCCGTCTGCGGGTGAAATGCTGTACTGAACTCCAATCTCATTCCCAAAGTCTGGTGTAACTGATGCCAAAACCTTGAAGTAAACGATGTTCCTCTATCTGATACGATGGTCCTCGGAACTCCATGCAGACATACGATCCTGGACATATATATCTTGGCCAACTTCGCACTTGTATAAGTGGTTTTCACTGGGATAAAGTGAGCCACTTTGGTCAAGCGATCAACTACTACCCATATGGAATCATATCCTAATTTTGTCCTGGGCAACCCGGTGATAAAGTCCATGTCAAGTTTATCCCACTTCCATTCGGGTATCGGCATAGGCTGTAACAATCCTGCCAACTTTTGATGCTTTGCCTTCACTCTCTGACATACATCACATACGGCTACGTACTCTGCAGTATCCTTCTTCATCCCTGTCCACCAGAAACGTTCCTTCAAATCTAGATACATCTTGGTGTTTCCGGGGTGTATCGAGTATGGTGAGTCATGGGCCTCCTGTAGTATTAACTTCCTGATCTATGTGTCATTGGGCACATAAACTCGGTCCTCAAACCATAAGGTGTCGTGCTCATCTTCACGAAAACCTTTGGCCTTTCCTTTACTCATTTTCTCCTTTATCTTGGCAATCTCTTTGTCATCCTTCTGAGCTTCTCGAATCTTGCCCAACAATGTGGACTGAACCTCCATTGTTTCAACAAAACCTCTTGGAACAATCTCCAATTGAAGTTCCATGATATCCTCTGCTAACTCCTTCAGCAATCCCTTACCTTTAAGGACATTAGCATAACTCTTCCGGCTCAAAGCATTGCTACAACATTGGCCTTTCCTGGATGATAGTGCAGCTTCATGTCATAATCCTTTATAAGCTCCAACCATCTCCTCTGCCTAAGGTTCAGTTCCTTTTGTGTGAATATGTACTTCAAACTCTTATGATCCGTGTACACATCACAACAATTTCCAATAAGGTAATGTCTCCAAATCTTCAATGCATGTACTATGGCTGCAAACTCCAAATCATGCGTGGCATAATTCAACTCGTGAGGTTTTAGTTATCGCAAGGCATATGAAACAACTCTTCCGTCCTGCATAAGCACACATCCAAGTCCCAAGTGAGAGGCATCGCAATACACTCGGAAATCCTTATGTATATATGGCAGCGTCAGCACTGGGGCTGTAGTCAAACATTTCTTCAACTCCTGGAAACTTGCCTCGCAATCTTTCGTCCATTTAAACTTGGTATCCTTCTTCAATAACTCCGTCATTGGCTTCGCAATCTTGGAAAAATTCTCAATGAATCTCTGATAGTATCCTGCGAGTCCAAGAAAACTGCGGATCTTGCTAACTGAAGTGGGTGCCAACCATTCAGTGACTGGCTGAACCTTGTTGGGGTCTACTGCTATACCTTCTCCTGATATAACATGTCCAAGGAATCCTACTTCCTCCAACCAAAACTCGCATTTGCTGAACTTGGCATACAACTGGTGTTCCCTGAGTTTCTCGAGAACTAAACGCAAATGCTCCTTGTGCTCCTCTTCATTCTTCGAGTATACCATAATATCATCAATAAACACCACAACAAACTTGTCCAAATATTCCATGAACACTTTGTTCATCATGCTCATGAAATAGGCAGGGGCGTTGGTCAGTCCAAATGACATGACCGTATACTCATATAATCCATAACGCGTGGTGAATGTTTTCTTTGGTATATCTTTCTCTCGAATCTTCAACTGATGGTATCCCGATCGCAAATCGATCTTCAAAAACACCTTAGCTCCTTGGAGCTGATCAAACAGATCATTGATCATCGGCAGTGGGTACTTGTTCTTGATCGTCACGTCATTCAAGGCCCAATAATCAACAACCATTCTTAGGGATTTATCCTTCTTCTCAACCAAAAGCACCGGGGCTCCCCAAGGTGATGAACTTCTTCGAATGTAACCTTTCTCCAATAACTCCTTGATCTGTTTCTTAATCTCTTCCAGATCATTCGCGGGCATTCAATAGGGTCTCTTGGATATTGGCCCTATCCCTGGAAATAGCTCTATCAAAAACTCGATGTCTCAATCCGGTGGCATGCCTGGTAATTCCTCTGGGAAAACATTCGGGTAATCCCTCACTACATGCACTTCCTCCTGAACAACTCCCGTGAGGGTATTCACTTGGCTCCTCCTAGGCACATGCCTAGATACATACTTAATACCTTTTCCCTCCGGGGTGGTGAGATAAATTGACTTACTAGCGCAGTCAATACTTCCTCCATACTTTGACATCCAGTCCATGCCTAATATCACATCCAATCCTTGTGACTCCAAGATAATTAGGTCGGACGGAAAAACATGGGTGCCAATTGTTAGGGGTATCTAGTCGCACCATCGACTAGCCATATACTCTGCTCCAGGTGAACTCACTAAGAGAGGGGTCCTAAGGGTTTGGGTTGGTAGTTTAAACTTATCCACGAATCCCCTTGATATGTATGAATGCGACACACCAGTATCAAAAAGAACAAGAGCAGTAAATGACTTAACCAAAAACTTACCTATTACCGCGTCCGGCTGCTCTTCAATCTCCTCCACGTTAACGTGGTTCACTTGTCCTTTGTTGAATGGATTGGGCTTCTTCCCAACGCTCCCATTTCCGTTTCCATTCTTTCCTTCAGGGCACTCCATGGCATAGTGTCCAGTCTTCCCACACTTGAAGCAAGTAATGTGACTTAGATCCCATTTGGTGGGTGTGGCTGGATTGGGGCGGTTCTGATTTTTATTGGCTCCGTTCCCATTCCCATTCTTAGTACCATTGTGGTTATGTGATCCTCCTCCGATGTGGTTATGACCTCCATGGTTATGAACAAGTCCTCCCGAGTTCGGGGTTAGGCGAGGCTTCTGCTGAGCTCCTGAGTTATACCTCCCTTGTCCATACTTCCTCTTACGGCTCTCAATCTACTGCTACTTCCCTTCAATCATAAGAGCCTTATCTACCAACTCCTGGCTGTTGTTGAAGGTTGCTACCATCAACTGCATACTCATCTCATCATTCATCCCTTCCATAAATTTCTCCTGCTTCGCGGTTGTAACGCCCTCGATGCGGCTATATCTCCCACGTGTCGAAGCACGACTTAGAGGCATAACCGCATTGAAAGCAAGGTCGCAAGTGAGGTAATCTTCACACAACCCATGTAATACATAAGGGAAAAAGATACATAGTTGGCTTACAATCGCCACTTCACACAATTACATGAATAAAGCATTACATCAACCAGATACAATCAAGGTTCGACTACGGAACCAAAATAAAAGAAGACTACCCCAATGCTACACAGATCCCCGATCGACCCCAACTGGGCTCCACTACTGATCAACTAGAACGAAAAACAACACAAAGGACAAGATCTTCATCGAGCTCCTCCTTGAGCTTGGTTGCGTCATCCGCACGGTTCAACGGCACCTGCAAGCTGGTTTTGGAAGTATCTATGAGTCACGGGGACTCAGCAATCTCACACCCTTGCGATCAAGACTATTTAAGCTTATAGGAAGGGTAAAAGGTATGGGGTGGAGCTGCAGCAAGCGACTAGCATATATGGTGGCTAACATACGCAAAAGAGAGCGAGAAGAGAAGGCAAAGCACGATCGAGAAACTATGATCAAGAAGTGATCCTAGAACAACCTACGTCAAGCATTACTCCAACACCATGTTCACTTCCCGGACCCCGCCGAGAAGAGACCATCACGGTTACACACGCGGTTGATGTATTTTAATTAAGGTAAACTTTAGGTTTTCTACAACCGGACATTAACAAATTCCCATCTGCCCATAACCGCGGGCACGGCTTTCGAAAGTTCAAATCCCTGCAGGGGTGTCCCAACTTAGCCCATCACAAGCTCTCACGGTCAACAAAGGATATTCCTTCTCCCAAGACATTCCGATTAGGCTCGGCATCTAGGTTAAAGACATCCTCGACAATGGTAAATCAAGTCTAGCAACACCGCCCGAATGTGCCGACAAATCCCAATAGGAGCTGCACATATCTCGTTCTCAGGGCACACTCAGATTGTCCAAACTTCCGGTAGGCCAGCCCAGAGTTACACCTGGTGGCCACCGGCGGCTGACAGGTTGGACCAACACTCAGAGGAGCATTGGCACGGGGGGGGGGGGGTTAAAATAATGATGACCCTTGAGTCTGCAGAACCCAAGGGAAAGAAAAGGCTAGGTGGAAAATGGTAAAACCAAGGTTGGGCATTGCTGGAGGAGTTTTATTCAAGGCAAACTGTCAAGGGGTTCCCATTATAAGCCAACCGCGTAAGGAACGCAAAATTCGGGAACATAACACCGATATGACGGAAACTAGGGCGGCAAGAGTGGAACAAAACACCAGGCATAAGGCCGAGCCTTCCATCCTTTACCAAGTATATAGATGCATTAATTAAATAAGAGATATTGTGATATCCCAACAAAATATCCATGTTCCAAACATGAAACAAGCTCCAATCTTCACCTGCAACAAAAAACACTATAAGAGGGGCTGAGCAAAGCGGTAACATAGCCAAACAACGGTTTGCTAGGACAAGGTGGGTTAGGGGCTTGGCTCAACAATATGGGAGGCATGATAAGCAAGTGGTAGGTATCGCAGCATAGGCATAGCAAAAGAGTGAGCAACTAGCAAGCAAAGATAGAAGTGATTTCGAGGGTATGGTCATCTTGCCTGAGATCCCGCAAAGAAGAAGAACGAGTCCATGAAGAAGACAAACGGACGTAGTCGAACGAATCCTCACAAACGCAATGTTATCGGAACCAACCCGAAGAAGCAACACCGGAAAGAAGCAAACAACACAGTAAACAACCATCACATCAACATGGCATGATGCACAACCAAGTATGATGCATGTCCGATTTAATGAAGCTTGGCATGGCAAAGTGCACAAGCAACCCTACAAATTAAGTGGAGCTCAATATGCAACGAGTTGCATATTGATGGAACACCACATCGATTATTTAGTTCACTCTCGGTTGGGTACTCAACAAATTTAAATGTTGATTAACATGTCAAGGGGTGAAGCAAAATAAAACTACCTATCTAGTCAAGTTTAAATGAGGTCGGAAGCAACGAACAACAATTCCGGTAAATCCCCATGTGCATATATTAGGTTTGGTCATGTTCTACCCTAAACACAATTTTAGGGTTGTTAAACATGCAAAGTGAGTACACCATGTTAAACTAGGCATATTTCTACCCCATTTGCATATAAAGTTTGTTACAAACTGAGTTACGGTTATTTAGTTATGAAATAAAGCATTTTAGCATGTTCATAGAGCAAAATTTAAACTAACATAATTTTAAACATTTTAAACATGATTGAAAGTTGGATATTATTAAACTAGATGAAAAACTAAGCAAGTTTCATATACAAAGTTTTTACATGTGATGCTTAGTTTGTGAGATATTAAATGCATGAACATGAGGGTCTTTTCTGCAAAACTGACGTTTTCTGGGAAAAATAGGAAAACGTTCTATGTAGAAAAAACAGGATACGGGCCAGATCTGGTTGGCCCATCAGTGCACAGGAGGGGCTGGGGGGGTCTCTCACCATGGGCCTCGGCCCAGCTGGATGGAGCGGTGGCCGGCTGGTGCGCTGGGCCTTGGCGCCGAATGCGGCCCAGGCACGCAGGAGGCAGGCTGTCTGGAGCTGGGCTTGTCCCGCTCCTCGATCCCGCCTGGATCGAGCGTGGGGTGCGGGGGCCGCGGTCAATGCGCAGGGCGCGCTCGGGACGAACAGGGGGCAGTCGAGGCAGGGGCCGCGGGCGCAGGAACTTGGTGCTGCCATGGATGCAGACGAGGAGGACGAATCCAGCGGGGTCAGCAGGGCGAGGACGACGGTGATCGGACGCAGGAGTGGGCGAGGGGATCAGCTGGGTTCGGATCCGGTGGCCGGCGCCTTGTTGTGAAGCAGAGGAAGCCATGGACTTGGTTTCTCTAGTGATGTGGCGGCGACGGGGAGGCAGCAGCGGAGGGCGACGGGGTCCTGACGAGGACGGAGTTCTCCGGCGACGACGAACTGCAGAAGGCGACCTTTATGCAAGAGAGAGGTGGAGGCATGGATTCGGTGAGGTGGCGGAGTCCCTTCGGCGGCCATGGTGCCTGGCATGCTCCCCGTTGCAGCAGCACAGAGAGAAAGAGAGAGATGTGAGAGGAGGGAGTAGACGGCAGGGAAGGAGAAGAAGGGGCGCAGGAGGGGCTCGGGTTGACCAGCCGATGATCCCAAGGTGGGAGGAGGCTGCAGGCTTCAGTGGTTGGCTGGGCGAGGGGATCGAGGGAGATCGGGCGAGGGGATCCCAAGGAAGAGGACTTGGTGGAGAGTGCGGCGGCGGGTGAAGAGACAAGCCTCCTAATTTCTAGGGTTGGACAGTATATATACACCAGGTGGACTAGGTTAGGGGCTACCTCATCCCTACGATCGTAATCGGACGGTCGCGAATAAAATAGTTAGGGAGCCCAATTAACAAAACGGAGATGTTTTGCAGATGTTTGGGGATGATCCGGACACAACGGTGGCGACTGCCCGGGTCGGGTCCGGGACAGCTTTTCGGACGCGCGCGCGAGGGGGGTTGATGCACTGAGCAGAGAGGGTTTCGGACCGTGAGATCGCATCGGACAACTCCGGAAGTGAAGAGGGGAAAGAGGATGGACTAGGTGGGCTGTGGCGAGTCTGCGAGGGAGAGAAGAGAGAGAGCCCAGCATCTGTTTCCGGAGACCGAAAATGTCCGACGTTAGACTGGCTATACTGCCGCTATAGTTATCCGTTGGGGCATCAAACGATCTCCGAATGCGATGAAACATGACAGGCGGTCTATCTACACTATAATAAGACCGCACGCCAACTTTCAATCCATTCCTAGAACATTTTTCCGGCCACTTATAAAGTACTATTTCGGACATGCCGCGGGCACGTGCAAGTGTCTCTGGGCTCAGAACGGACAACGGAGAGAACCGGAAGACCCGGACGGATGCAAGTTTTGAAAACATGATGATGCAATGCACATGATGACATGACAAGATGCAGCACACAAGCAAAGACAGCGAAATAAATGCAAGACACCTGGCACATCGGTCTCGGGGCGTCACAGCGGCATCTGTGGCCACATCGTCAGGGGCATAGCGAGATAGCTTGCTAAACTCATCCACGTACTGAGCCACCGTACGGTTCCCCTGGCGTAAGTTGCGAAACTCACGCTTCTTCAGATTCATGGCTCCATTTTAGACATGGGTTGTGCGGAAAGCTTGCCGAAACTGGTCCCAAGTGACGTTGGCTATGGGGAAAGTGGCTGTGTAATTCTCCCACCATGAGGCTGCTGGTCCATCCAATTGATGTGCGGCAAAGCGCACCTTCTCAGCATCTGTGCAACCTGCGGTGGTCAACTCCCTTCCAATACGGTGTAGCGAATCATCAGCAACTATAGGCTCAGTGCTACTGGAAAACACCGGCGGTTGTAACCTTAGAAAACGGGCTAGGTTGTCCACTGGCGGCGTGTTGTTGTTGTTGTTGCCCTGGTTCCGAACTAGCAACTGCATGAAGGTGTTCTGTTGCTGGATCAACTGAGTGAGCTCCGGCGGGAAGGCAAATCCGGGGTCACGTCTCGGAGGCATCTGATGGGTTTAGATGGAAGAGATTAGAATAGAATGAGGTCTAATGAGAAGGCACTACCCATATGCACATGAGACAAACACAATCAATTCACTCCATAAATCAAGAAAGTGCATACAAGCGGTCTAGAACTATCGAAAAAGTGCTCAACTACTACTAAATACATGGGGGAATACTACTAATCATTGGGTGGTCATCTAGAAATTTTGATTGGTGGAAGACTCCATGATATCTGCTCCAGCTTCATCTTCAAAGTCATCATCACTAGGGTCGGAGTCGGTGTCGTCGATGATGATGTAGTCCTCCGGACGAATCTCCTTGGGTTCTTCATCTTCTTTTACTGGAGTGGGATCTCCCATGAATATTCCGATCTTCTTAATCAAGTCGTCATTCTTCTCAAGTAGTGTCGCAATTTCCTCCTCATATCCATCGCGTGTAGACTTAAGTTCTTCTTCCAGCTCGATGATCCTTGTCTTTGCCTTCTTCAAATCTATCATGTGCGTGCACATCTGATTCTCCTAGCGTCGAATGTGTTGGTTTAGTTCCTGGATGAAAGCTGCAATTGATCTATCCTTCCTGGTGCTGATCATCTCCCATTGCTCGTCTCGGTGCACACATATCTGGTAGATAGTGTCCTTAAGATCCTTGTGATATACTTCTCCAATGTGTCCCATGGTGCTGTGAGCCGCCATACTCTTTCCTAAACTCCAGGTTGGTGCGTCGAAGGAAAATTCTATAGGTTTAGTGACTAGCGTGAAGGTCCTTCCTGGAACTTGAACTTGAATCATCCACCGCTCCTCTTCAGGTAAAGTGGTGTTGTAAGTCCCGGTGAAGCTTGGTATTCCTATGTTCAGGTACTTACTGACTTCCTTCAAGTGTCGTCCAAAAGGTGCGTCTTTCGGTTGTGCAAACTTGTTCCTTGCGTCCGCCATCCTAAAGAGTGGACAATGGAGAGGAGTCAGAAATGAGAAGAGAATAGTGATCTAGGGCTTTAGCTTAGTGGTCGTGTCCTACACTCAGCGTGTGCTCTGATACCATCTTTGTAGCGACGCGACCTCAAACGGTCAAGTCTCTGTGCTTCACTGTCATCCCTGGATCGGTAGTGCTGACACACACAGTACTCGAAGGATTTATAACAGAGTAGCAATCACACACTTATTACATCGGATGTCTCAAAAGAGAACTTATTACAATAAATATGGCTTAAGACCATCTAATACGATAACAGCGGAAGGCTTGGAAGATAAAGTGAGTCCATCAACTCCAACGGCATAGATGAGCTGCACGGCAATGACCTAACGAACCTTACTCATCGTCTGAAAAGTCTGCAACATAATACGTTGCAGCCCGAAAACGGGTCAGCACATGGAATATGCTAGCAAAGTAACACAGTAGAGCAAGAACAGAATAATGCTATCACTACATGCATATTTGGCTGGTGGAAAAGCTATATGGTTACAGTTTTGCGAAAAGCCAATTTTTCCCTACAACAAAGGAATAGATTTTAAATTTACTATCATGGTAGTTGAAACATCATTGAGAAGGTTCCTCCAACTCAATCCCAATTAAAGTGATTAACAACCCAACAATATTAATTAAGAGTGATGAGATACTTAAGATACTCCAAGGACTAGATACTCAAGATTGTCCATAACCGGGGACACGGCTAACCATGATTAGTTTGTACACTCTGTAGAGGTTTGCGCACTTTTACCCATAAGACTCGATCACCTCTGTTGGATTTCTCGCACTACATGGTGTTTGCGAAACGGATGACCGAGACACAGTCTTTCAGAAACATTAACTCTCTACTCCGGGTAGACCATACCAAACCTACAAACCCACTACCTGCTGATCTACCTCCTCAAGAGCTTCACGTAGCTTACTCAACTATGCTAGAGCCCATAATAGCTTGTGGCATGAATAATCTCAGTTCCCTTTGAGCCTGGGTGGCGGTCCATAGGAAGATCACATGGGTACTCCGGGATTTCCAAAAATACAGGCAACACTGGGTACTCCAGGTGCCTCAATCCACCTAGATGTGTATTTACGTTGCCACCTTAAGTTAAACCATTAATTAACAATCTCACATCTGTCATGGATTTCACTCGCCCAAACCACGTCTACGAGCATAGCATAGCAATATAAGCAACGCGTAGAAGTAACTCCCAGGGTTTGAATGTAACAGTGCAATAGGTCTTACCTCATCAACTACTTCCCAACCCACAAGTTAATGACATCCTAATCATGCAATGTTTGAGGATTGGAACTAATGCATAAAAACTGGGTGATAAAGAGATATGATCAAAGTGTTACTTGCCTTGCTGACGATCTGCGTAACCTAGAGACTCCAAATAACACGCTTCACACTCCAGGAATTCTATCGCAAACAAATAATAGCATACATAAGCAACAATCAAAGAAGAACGGGTAAAACTCAAATAAGAATATCTAACCAGAAAGTTCAACTTAAGAACTCCGGTTTGCAAAAAGAATCAAACCAAACGGAGCAACGAAACTCAAACGGCGAAAGAAACAAGATCCGTTTTCTAATCTGAACTAAGGTCAAATTTTACAGTACCAAAATCTTGTTCAAGTTGGTTAAGCGGAAAGAGGGTCTCGAGATGAAGATCTAGGCGTTTGAATCGCCTGATTCCGACTAATGAGCGAAAAGATAAACTGAAACGAAAATCGGATCAGAAATCGCGATCAAGAATAATCGCGGAAAAATCCGATAAAAAGAAAACTGACAAATAGACTAACGAACGAGTGTCCCTTAGCTGTAACTAACGGGCGAAAACCGTTCGTTAAAATGAACGTACTGACGAACGTCCGCTAAATAGAAGAACTAGGAAAAACCGGCAAACTGATCTAAAAAAACGAACTAGGGTTCTAAAAAAACCGGACGGTTTTAAAAAAACCGGCGGCGACGGATCAGCGCGGTACCTCTCCGGCGAGGCGGGGCTCGGGCGGTAGTGCGGCGGGCTAGCGGGGTGGCGCGGCGCGGCGAGGGGCGGCGGCGGCGGCGGCGAGGCGCGGGAGTGGCGGCGCGGCTAGCGGGGTGGCGACGCGGCTCGACTCGGGGCTGCGGGGCGGCGGGGTTGGCGGCGGTGGTTGGTGGTGGTGGCGGCTCGGGGCGGGAGTATATAAGGGGGCGGCAGCGAGGAGGAGGGGCAAAGGCGGCGGCGAGGAGGAGTCCTGGCCGGACTCCTCGTCCGAGTTGGCGGCGGCGGCGGTTGGGCCGGCCCGGCTGGGTTTCGGCCCAGTCGGCGCTTGGAAGTTTTTTTTAAATAATTCTGCCGAACAGAAATAAATCCTAGAAAATAAAATAAAATCTAAAATGCCAACACAAATTTTCACCATCTAAGTAGAATATTTAGAACGAGATGAACATTTTCTTGGCCCTAAAATGCAATTTTGAAAACGTGCAATTTTTCTAATGCAAATAAAATCCAAATAAAATCTAATAAATGATTTTAATATTTTTCCTCCAATATTTCAGTTATTTTGGAGAAGTCATATTATCTCCTCTCATATATTTTATTATGAAATATTTTTTGGAGAGAAAAATAATCAAAATCAAAAATCCTCGTTTCATTATTTGATAAAAACCAAATATGAAACCGGGAAATCCCCAACTCTCTCCGAGGGTCCTTGAGTTGCTTAGGATTTCGGGGATTGCAGAACAAAAATGCAATAAAATATGATATGCATGAATGATCTATGTATAACATTCCAAATTGAAAATTTGGGATGTTACACGTTTTCGGTGTCGGTGTCCTCTGGTATTCCGGAACTGAAAGGATAAGCACTGTGACAAAAACACCTTGGAGCTCAACTCCCCGGGACACTGCCACAACCCCTAAATGACAGGAGGCACCAAGACAGGATCCCCGTGATACGTCCATTTTGCATCATGTTTTCTTACTGTTATTTATAATGTTTTTATCCATAATAATGCATTTTGGAGTAATTCTAATGTCTTTTATCTCATAATTTGCAAGGAACACACCAAGAGGGAGAATTCTGGCAGCTGGAAATCTGGACCTGAAAAAGCTACGTTAGGCTACCTATTACGCACAACTCCAAATAAGCTAAATCTGCACGGAGATTTTTTATGGAATATTTATGAAATACTGGAGCCAATAACCATCAGAGGGGGGCCACCAGGTGGGCACAATCCGCCTGGGTGCGCCAGGCCCCCTAGGCGCACCCTGGTGGGTTGTGGCCTCCTCGTCCCACCTACGGTGCCCATCTTCTGGTATATAACTGATTTTGACCTAGAAAAAATAAGATGAGGACTTTCGGGATGAAGTGCTGCCGCCTCGAGGCGGAACTTGGGCAGGAGCACTTTTGCCCTCTAGCAGAGCGATTCCGCCAGGGGGACTTCCCTCCCGGAGGGGGAAATCATCGTCATCATAATCACCAAAAACTCTCCCATCTTGGGAAGGGCAATCTCCATCAACATCTTCAACATCACCATCTCCTCCCAAACCCTAGTTCATCTTTTGTGTTCAATTTTGTTACCAGAACTATAGATTGGTAGTTGTGGGTGACTAGTAGTGTTGATTACATCTTGTAGTTGATTACTATATGGTTTATTTTGGTGGAAGATTATATGTTCAGATCCATTCTACTATTTAATACCCCTATGATCTTGAGCATGATTATTATTTGTGAGTAGATACCTTTGTTCTTGAGGTCACGGGAGAAATCATGTTGCAAGTAATCATGTGAACTTGATACGTGTTCGATATTTTGATAGTATGTATGTTGTTATTCCCTTAGTGGTGTCATGTGAACGTCGACTACATGACACTTCACCATATTTGGGCCTAAGGGAATTCATTGTGTAGTAGCAATTAGATGGTATGTTGCAAGAGTGACAGAAGCTTAAACCCCAGTTTATGCGCTATTCTGTAAGGGACCGATTGGATCCAAAAGTTTAATGCTATGGTTAGAATTTATTCTTAATACTTTTCTCATAGTTTCGGATGCTTGCGGGAGGGTTAATCATAAGTATGAGGTTTGTTCAAGTAAGAACAACACCGAATCACCGGTCCACCCACATATCAAATTATCAAAGTAACAAACACAAATCGAACCAACATGATGAAAGTGACTAGATGAAATTCCCATGTACCCTCAAGAATGCTTTGCTTATCATAAGTGACCGTTTTTGGCCTGTCCTTTGCCTCAAAAGGATTGGGCTACCTTGCTGCACTTTTGTTACTATTATCGTTACTTTCTCGTTACAAATTATCTTGCTATCAAACTACTCCGCTACTTACAATTTCAGCACTTGCATACAATACCTTACCGGAAACTACTTGTCATTTCCTTCTGCTCCTCGTTGGGTTTGACACTCTTACTTAACGAAAAGAGCTACAATTGATACCCTATACTTTTGGGTCATCAAGGCTATTGGCACCGTTGCCGGGGAGTGAAGCGCCTTTGGTAAGGAAAAAATTTTATAGTGTGCTGAAATTTATTGTCACTTCTTACTATGTAAAACAATCCTTTGAGGGGTTCGTTCGGGGTATCTTCACCTCGTTCGGAACCACAATTAGTTGCCCCTCAACCTACTGCACCTACTGAAAATATTGAATATGAAATTCCTTCGGGTATGATAGAACAACTGCTAGCTAATCCTTATGCAGGAGATGGAACCGAACATCCTAATATGCACTTGATATATGTGCAACAAATTTTTGGATTGTTTAAGCTTGCAGGTTTACCCAGGGATGAAGTGATGAAAAAGTTTTTCCCTTTATCTTTGAAGGAAAAAAGCAGTGGCATGGTATAGGCTATGTGATGATATTGGATCATGGAATTGGAATCGTTTGAAATTGGAGTTCCACCAAAAAATTATCCTATGCATCTACTTCATCGTGATCGGAATTATATATATAATTTTTGGCCTCGTGAAGGAGAAAGTACCGCTCTTGCTTGTGGGAGGCTTAACTCAATGTTATATTCATGGCCCAATCATGAGCTCTCAAGAGAAATTATTATTCATAGTTTTTATGCTCGGCTTTCTAGTAATGATCAAACCATGCTTGATACTTCTTGTGTTGGATCATTTATGAAGAAGACTATTGAATTCTGGTGGGATAGTTTGGAAAGAATTAAATGCAACTCTGAAGATTGGGAACTCGACAAATGTAAAGAGTCAGATATTAAACTTGAGTATGATTGTGTTAAATATTTTATGGATATCGATGCTTTTCAAATGTTTAGCACTAAATATGGACTTGACTCTGAGATAGTAGCCTCCTTTTGTGAATCTTTTGCTACTCATGTTGAACTCCCTAAGGAGAAGTGGTTTAAATATCACCCACCTATTAAAGAAGAAATTAAAGAACTGGTACTAGTTAAAGAAGAAACTATACTTTATAATGTTGATCCAGTTGTTCCTTCTGCTTATATTGAGAAACCACCTTTCCCTGTTAGGATAAAGGAACATGCTAAAGTTTCAATTGTGGTTAACAAAAGTTATATCAGAACACCTAAACCTGGTGAACAAATTAAAGTAGAACCTAGCATTGCTATGGTTAAAGATCTCTTGGAAGAAGAATTGGATGGGCATGTTATTTACTTCTGTGAAGAAGCTGCTAGAATTGCTAAACCTGATAGGAACGATAAACATAGACCTGTGGTTGGCATGCCTATTATTTCAGTTAACATAGGATATCACTATTATCATGGTTTATATGACATGGGTGCTAGTGTGAGTGCTATTCCTTACACTTTATATGAAGAAATCATGAAAGACATAGCACCTGCAAAAATAGAAGAAATAGATGTTACTATTAAACTTGCTAATAGAGACACCATATCACCAATTGGGATTATTAGAGATGTTGAAGTCTTGTGTGGGAAAATTAAATACCCTGCTGATTTTCTTGTTCTTGGTTCCCCACAAGATGACTTTTGTCACATTATCTTTGGTAGACCTTTCTTGAACACAGTTAATGCTAAGATAGATTGTAAGGAACGAACTGTTGGTGTTAGCTTTGGTGATGAGTCTCATGAGTTTAATTTTTCCAAGTTTAGTAGAAATCATCATGAAAAAGAATTGCCTAGTATGGATGAATTAATTGATCTTGCTTCTATTGTTGTTCCACCTACTGATCCTTTAGAACAATATTTGCTAGGACATGAGAATGATTTACATATGCATGAAAGAAATGAAATAGATAAGATTGTCTTTGAACAACATCCTCTACTAAAACACAGTTTTCCTATTGAAACTCTACGAGGTCCTCCTCCAGCTAAAGGTGATCCTGTGTTTGAATTAAAACAATTGCCAGACACTTTGAAACATGCTTATCTTGATGAAAAGAAAATATATCATGTTATTATTAGTGCTAACCTTTCTGAACATGAAGTAGAAAGATTATTGAAAGTTCTAAGGAAGCACCGGGCTGCTATTGGATATACTCGTGATGATTTAAAGGGCATTTGTCCCACTCTATGTCAGCACAAAATTAATATGGAGCCTGGTGCTAAACGCGGTGTTCATCACCAGCGTCGGTTAAATTCGAAGATGAAAGAAGTGGTAAGAATGGAAATATTAAAGCTTCTGGAAGCAGGTATAATCTATCCCATAGCTGATAGTAGATGGGTAAGTCTTGTTCATTGTGTCCCTAAGAAAGGAGGTATAACTGTTGTTCCTAATGATAAGAATGACCTTATTCCACAAAGAATTGTTACAAGCTATAGAATGGTAATTGATTATAGAAAATTAAATAAAGCAACTAGAAAAGATCATTACCCTTTGCCTTATATTGATCAAATGCTTGAAAGATTATCTAAGCGCACACACTTTTGCTTCCTTGATGGATATTCTGGCTTTTCACAAATACCTATTTCTCAACCTGATCAAGAAAAGACCAATTTTACTTGTCCGTTTGGAACTTATGCTTATAGACGTATGCCTTTTGGTTTATGTAATACCCACTACAAAAAAAGACACATATGTGACATTTTGGGCCAAACGAAAAAAAATTATGTCATACTTATGACACTTCTTGTCACATCCCTAGTTCTGGTATGACCTAGACCAGCTAGTCAATTGTGCATCATGTTTAAATTCCATTTAAATTTGAAATGGGGATTGTTGAAACCCTAGAACCAAATGAATTCAACTAGGTTCAATAAAAATATTTTCAATGATCCCAAATGCCCTTTAGAAAAGTTCATGACTTTTGTTAAAGGTGAAAACCTCTGCCAAAAATGATGCACATATTTCTAGGCCATTCTGGATTTTTGAATTAAATCTTATTGTATTTGACTTTGGGCATTTAAAATGCTATAAATAATTTAAATGTTCAAATAATGTTGGAACTATTTTTGGGCCACTGAAATAATTCAGAAAGTGTCCACGAATATTTTTAGGATTTTAGGAAATGCCTTGGTATTTTTCCTAAGCTCAAAACAGAGGAAAATAAATAGAAAATAAAAACAAAATTAGAAGACAGAAGGGAGGGAAACCTACCTGGCCCAAACTTACTTGGCGCCCCACCACGGCCAGCAGAGGCCCAACCCACCACAGCCGCCACCGTCTTCAACCTCCTGCCAGTAGGCAGGAGGGCGTGTGCCCAACGCGTGCGCGCACGCGCCGGCCACCTCCTCCCTGCCTGGCTGCTCCCTCGCCGCCCTGGACGTCTCCTCCGTCGCCACGCAGTCCCCTCAACCCCCTGCGTCTCTCCCCTCTCGCCCTAGACCCCCCCTCCCCCTCCTCTGCTCTCTCTCTCTCTCACCCCCTCCCCGAATGGCTCCGTCTCCACCCCTCGCCGTTGCCGTGCCCACCGCCACGGCCTCGCCTCTCCGACAAGCCCAAGAGCTTCGCCGCGTCTTCCTCGTCCTCTCCGCCAAGACACGCACCTCGGGAGGCCCTGGAGCGCCGCCTCGTCGTCATCTTCACTTCCGGCCGTCGGAGATCGCCCACGCCATCCTGCTCGCGTTCGACCTCCCCTGAGCTCGCTGAAGACCTCGCCGGATTTGCTGTGAGCTTCTGCTCCACTTCCCCCTCTCTGTTCTGCCATTTCCGTGTCGTAGCCCTACTACCATCGCAACCGCGAGCGCCTCGCCGCTGGCCATGTCGCCGCCGTGGCCAGGGCCACTATAGCTAGCACCCGAGTACATAGCCGTGCTCAGCGCAATACCGGGAGGCCGTAGACGCCTTCCGCAGCCCCTGCCGTGCCCCGTAGGCCATTCCCGCTCGAAGCCGTGCTCCGGCCGCCGCCTCGAGCTTGATTCCGGCGAGCTCCGGCCACTCCCGCCTCTCCCGCTTGCTCCAGACGACGTGGACGAGCCTTGGCTCCTCGCCCGTGGCCTCTGCCGCCCAGTTGGTCGCCAAAACGGCAATCCTGAGCCCCTTAAGTGACACTGACAGTGGGCCCCGACGCCCTAATCTATTAATTAGATTAGAAATACCCCTCTCCCTGTTTAACCCGTGTCACTGACGTGTGGACCCCACACGTCAGGTTTGACCTGGTCAGCCATGGTTGACTCACTGACGTCATGCCTCTGTAATGCTGACGCAGTTATTTCTTTTCTGGTATTAAAATAAATCAGGAAATTCCAGAAAATGATTTAAACTTCAAAAATTCATAGAAATTTAACCGTAGCTCAGATTGAAATAATTTATATATGAAAAATGATCAGAAAAATTCAATCTATCCATCTGTACCATTTTCATGCATGACAAACCAACCTATACATGTTGTATAAGTGAAACACTAAAATGGCTTATATAAAGAGCTTATTTTGGAGATGCATTTGAATCTTTGGTTCAAATGGGTTTCATCCAAATAAAAGCTAGTTGCATTAGCTCAGTCAGCATCACATATTCATGCCATGATCATACATCATATTGCTGCATATGCTTGTGTTTGATTATCGACACCATTCCTTCTCGATAGGTCCTGCTCCGGAGACCGACCCAGAGTACCTGTCTGAGGAGCAGTGCCCCCCTATTGATCTACCAGGCAAGCAAACCCCCTTGTTTATTCTGATACAATCCTACTCTCTCGCTCCTGCTCTCATTTATTGCATTAGGACAACAATGATTCAACTGCTACTTTGTGTTGTGGTAGTTGAACCCATTCCTCTGCATGACCTATCATTGCCACGGTAACTAGTTGAAACCCACTAGCATGTGTAGGAGTTGATTGAAGCCATTGTTGTGTTCCTACCATGCCATGCTTGCTATTGCTTAGAGTGTGTCAAGTCTGATTCATTGGGAATGAATTGGAGTGCAGTGTTCTATGTTATGATGCTGAGAGTAAAGTGTGTGAACATGATTTGGTAAAGGTAGCGGTGAGAGGCCATGTAGGAGTACATGGTGGGTTGTCTCACTAGAACCGTCCTTAAGCACTGAGTTCTATGTATGTTGTCCAATGACTCGATACTACCACACATTGGGTTCCGGTAACTCGACCCCTCTCGACTTATTAACCAACTTGATCTCTGTCCAGGAGTCGCAACTAGTTTCTGGTGTTTGTAGGTAGTGTTAGTAGTCTACCAACTGGCACCCGGCTAGGTGGGCTTGGGACAGACTAGGCACGGTGGCACGATGTACCAAGTGGCACCTGGATGGTGGGCTTGGGAACCCTGCTCACATCGTTTGGGGCCGTGAGCGACACCCCGGCCGGATCTCCTTGCAAATGGAACCCGAATAGGCGATGAACCTGGATGAGAGACTTGTGTGGTTAGTCAGGTTGTGGCCGACACCCTCGCCAGGCTTCTGCTTGAAGGTTGCTGAGGTACATGACGTGTACATGGTGATAAGTGGTGAGAGCGTGTGTGAAGAAGTACACCCCTGCAGGGTTATCATGATCTATTCGAATAGCCGTGTCCTCGGTTATGGGCTTCTTGGATGCTTACGTGGTACATAGACAACTTGAATTGGATACTCTAAAATGCTCAGGACAAGTGTGAGTGCTATGGATGGCTTTCTCGTAGGAAGACGGGGATGAATCCATAGTATTGTATTGATGTGGTGATTAGTGGACTCGTGTGCGCTGCCTCACCTCAAAGAAGTTTCTCGTTGTCGTAGAACAGGATAGCCACTGAGTCAAAGCTGGCTTGCTGCACCTAAACCCCACATTGCCTCCTTGATACTAATGCATGTATGATAGGATCTGATGTAAGTATTGCTGAGTACCTTTGTACTCACGTTGCTTTATTTATGTTTTGCAATGGAGACTTCAATCTTACTAGTTTACTTGGACTTTGACGAGTAGCTTGCACCTCAGCTACGATCTTGTGCCCTTGGGAGGGTCTTGTAGATAGTCAGGCTTCTCAGCCTTTTTCTTTTGTAGATGTCTATACTCAGACATGTAATGCTTCCGTTGCTTGTATGCTCTGAATGATGGGTCATGAGACACCTGTTTGTATTAATGCTATGTGGCTCTTCTGGGCCTTTATCTTTATGAGTTGCATTATGTTGTGATGCCATGTTGTACAGCACATACTTGCATGTTATGCGTACGTGTGACGTGTATTTCTATGTGTGGGATCTGACAATCTACTTGTTTATCCTTGACAGCCTCTCTTATGGGGAAATGTAGTCTAGTGCTTCTTTGAGCCATAGTAGTCCGCTACAGCCCGGTTCACCGGAGTCCTGCTAGCCCAGCACTACTGCTCAGGACACTCGACTGGCCGGCATGTGTTTCATTTCGTTCCCGTGTCTTTCCCTTCGGGGAAATGTCACGCGGTGACCTCCGGAGTCCTGTTAGCCCAGTGCTATAGCTCGGATTCACACGCTGCTGACCGACATGCTCGATGTGAATCATGTATGCCTGTCCCCATAGGTTAGTGCCGCTTTGGGTTCACGACTAGCCATGTCGGCCCGGGTTCTCTGTCATATGGATGCTAGCGACACAATCATATATGTGAGCCAAAAGGCGCAAACGGTCCCGGGCCAGGGTAAGGCGACACCCGTGGGAATACCGTGCGTGAGGCCGCAAAGTGATATGAGGTGTTACCGGCTAGATAGATGTGACTTGGAATCGGGGTCCCGACACTTCTATGACGATAATTGTGACAAAACCCGGTATCATCATAGATGTGGTGGGATCCTACTTCTATGACAAAAAAACATGATAGAAAATGGGCTTTTCGTCCTGGGTAGGCCGGAGACGCAGCTGCAGGACATTCTTTGGGCCATCCATGACGGAAAAAACCGTGGTAGAAGCGAGGGCGAGCAAAATATAGAGGGAGTTCCCGATTACGGTGGGTGGTCGGGGGCCGAGCGATGCGCGTTTCTCTCGTACACATACGCGCGTGTGCGAGGCGTTGTGCTCTAACTGAACCCGAGTGAGGCGTTGGGCTCTAACTGAACCCGAGCGATTGCACTGCACGCTATGCGTTACTGAACCTGAGCGATCGATCGATGGCTGTTAACTGAACCCGGTCGAGCGATTCCTTCGCTATTGCTGCTAACTGAACTGATCGAACCTGCTGCCTCTGGATGAACAGTGAGCGTTGTTGGGGGGTTGGATGAACAGTTCCCGGTGGGGGCGGATGAAGAGGACCCCGTGGTAGTAGAGGCTGTTGCCGCTGGATGAACAGTATCCCGATCAATCGAGCTGGTGGATGAACAGGACCCCGTGGAGGGGTGGATGAACAGGACCCTGTGGAGGGCTGGATGAATAGGACGACCCCATGGAGGGCTGGTTGAACAATACCCGGTGGAGGGCTTGATGAACAGTAGCCCGTGGAGGGGTGGTTGAACAGGACCCCATGGAGAGGAGTGGTTGAAGAGTAGCTGGTGGAGGAGCACACGATGGAGGCTAAATGAACAGGAGCCCGTGGATGAATAGTTGCTGGTAGAGGCTGGAGGAGGTCGACGGTGGATGAATAGTAGCCCGTGGAGGCTGGAGGAGGTCGATGGTGGAGATGAACAGTATCTCATGGAGTCTTGTTTTGCGGTACGCCACACCCCCCGATGAACAGGACCCCTGTTTCGACCATAGCACTCAAACACAACTCTGTTTCCTCTGTTTTGCGATACGCCACACCCCTCCCAATCAACAGGACCCCGTTTCGACCGTAGGAGGTCCAAGAGAAATCCGTTTCCTTCGTTTTGCGGTACGCCGGACCCCTCCCGATGAACAGGATCCTGTTTTGACCGTGGTCGGTCAAACACAAGGCTGTTTCCTCCATTCTGCGGTACGCCAGGCCTCGTTTCCATCGCATGTTCCATCCAAGCCGGTTGGCTCCCGATGAACAGCACGCGTTCCGTTGCCTCCTGATGAACATGACGCATTCTGTTGCCTCGCCATGAACATGACAATGATGCAGTTTCTTTGTTTTGACCCAGCCATGTACACGAGCCCTGGCCGTACGTATACGCGAGTACACATTCGAGACCCCTCCCATATGTACGTATGTGGATGTATTTACTTTCTTGCACCCTTGCTATTGTACGTACGTGTACATGCTACGTGCGCACCTCTACTAAGACACGTGTGCGCCTCTACATCGACCAGTATGTACATACACGTTCGCGACCAGAATGACAACGCTATGTACGCTTCAACCAGGTGGGTCCCGACCGTCAGACACTTCCTTGCGTGCGAAGATGTAACTGGTGGGTCCCAACAGTCAGGCGGGAAACATTTTTTCCCGTAATACGGTGGCCCCTCCGGTGGGTCCGTGCTGTCAGGTGGAGGAATCATTATTTTCCGTGTAATAAGGAGGCACTTCCTTGCTGCGACCGTGGACCCTGCTGTCAGCCTCTCCATGTACAGTTCTCTTCTGATGGAAGTCGTTCCTTGACCACGTTGACCACGCCACACCGAGAGCACCAGGGCGGTGGACGACGGCGAGGCCTAGGAAGGGGACGACACGGAGTCGGGGAAGACGCGGTAGTGGATGCCCACGCGGAGAGGAGTACGAGGGTTCACTAGTTAGGCTGCGGTGTGAGGCTGCCGTCACCGCAGGGCCTGGCCAGCGGTGGGAATAGTAGGGGGCGGTGAGGCCTCCGCGGCAGCACGGCCGGCCATGGCAGGAAGGAACATGCGGCATGACCGGCACTGCTTTGGGCGGCTGGAGCAAGAAGACCAGAGGTTGAAGAAGCACGACGGGCGTTGGATGGACATCGTACGGTCACTGGAGCTGGAATCGTTTATATTGACTAAGTTGACAAAGCCCTCTGTCCCAGTCAACTTAGTAGGCCCACAGGTCAGCTTCACACTATGGTGGGTCCCAGCTAGCAAGGGGAGTATTCATTTTTTGTGTGTAATAAGGAGGCACTTCCTTGCGTGCGAAGATATAGCTGGTGGGTCTGACCTGTCAGAGGGGGGAACATTTTTTTCTCTAAATACAGAGGCCCTTCCGGTGGGTCCCAGCTGACAGGTCGAGGAATCATTATTTTGCGCGTAATAAGGAGGCATCTCCTTGTGTGCGGCCGTGGACCCAGCTGGCAGCGTCTCCACATACAGTCCACTTCCGATGGATGTCGTTCGTTGACCATGCTGCGCCGAGAGCACCAGGGCGGTGGACGACGGCGAGGCCTAGGAAGAGAATGACACAGAGCCAGGGAAGACTAGACAGTTGTTTCCCAAGCGGAGGGGAGTATGAGGGTTTACTGGTCCGTCTGCCGTCGCCGAAGAATAACAGCAGGTGTGGGTGAGTAGAGGGATGGCTAGGTCAGCGATGGGAGTACGATGGGGCAGTGAGGCCTGCGCGGCAGCACAGCCGGCCGCGGGAGGAGGGAGCGGGCAATCCGGCTGGCGCTTGTTTGAGCGGCTGGAGCAGGAAGAGCAGAGGGATGGCCTGGCCAGCGATGGGAGTAGTAGGGGGCGGTGAGGCCTTCGCGGCAGCACAGCCAGCCACGGGAGGCAGGAGCAGGCAGCATGACCGGTGCTGCTTTGGGCGGCTGGAGCAAGAAGACCAGAGGTTGAAGAAGCACGATGGCCGTTGGATGGACATCGTACGGCCACTGCAGCTAGAATCGTTTATATTGACTAAGTTGACAAAGCCATTGGTACGCGTCAACTTAGTAGGCCCACATGTCATCCTTCGAAACGGTGCACCCCAGATGTCAGGGGGAGGAATCATTTTTTGGGCGGCTGAAGCTAGAATATCCGAGATTGAAGAAGAAGCACGACATCTGTTGGATGGACATCCAACGACCACTGCTGCTAGAACCGTGTGTTGACTATAAATTGACAAAGCCTTGCATACACGTCAACTTAATTATTTTTTGAGGTGACGCGTCAACTTAGTAGGCCCACAAGTGTGTGGCAGAGAACTTATAGCCCATTTGCGATTTGTATGAGTGTACAACCCATTTTTTAATTCTAATGGAATTTACTACAGCCCATTTACAGTTTGTTAAAAGTACAACCCATTTTCTAGCTAGGTCAATGATTAATAATTTCAACCAACCGTTCAAAACAGAATTCAATAAAATTTCCCACATTTTGATGTGATCCGAAATATTTTTCCCCGAAATTTCTAGTAAGATTAAATACAATTTCAATATAAATTTGTATTGCGTAAAAATCCAACGAAACATTGCATGCGCAACAATTAATGAAATTAAAATTTTAAAAATCCCAAAATAATATTTTATAAAGTAATTACTTGTTTGGTGCATTTTTTAGTTACTACCCAGTGTTTATAATTACATCCCATTTATTATTTCTTAAAGCCCATTTTCTTGGAATAACTAGTTGACCTTGCTTGGGTATTCCTCAAAAAAAGTATAGCTGGGCTAGCCATTTTTAGCTTGAAAAAAATTAATATCTGGGCTGGATATCTGGCCTCGGTTAGATGGGACACAGCCCGCCCAGTTAATACCATGCTCTCCTCTGAACAACAACGAAAACATCGCTCAAGAAAAACTCTATAGTGCTCACACCTCAAAAACACAAATACTGCTCAAGCTGCTTGGTCCCAGATGTCCGCCGCTCCTTGTGCAATTCTCTCGTTTATTGACTACATAGCTTGACAATGGTGTGGGACCGTGATGTCAGGAAACCAGGAGGAGGCAAAAAATTATAGTTGTATATAATAAGGAGGCACTTGCGTACGTGCAGCTATGGCCCTGGTGGGTCCCCACTGTCATCCTCTCCAAGTAAAGTCATCTCATCATTCCTCATGTCCGTTGATCATGTTGACAACGCGAGACAGCAGCGCCACGGTGAGCGCAACAACTCGAAGGACGACGGATAGGGCCTCGCGGGCCCTACAGATGGTCTGATACAGCGCCCACTGCTCATTCAGGAAGCCAGGATCATCAGACACCTATGAGAACCTTCGAGAGACTGAGATGGCATGAAACGATAAGGACGCACTTGGGAGCTCTTTGTTATGTCACACCTGCATTAAGATACAAGTGTAATTTACTCATCATCAAAAACAACGTGTAAAATACAGGCATAATGAAACCGAGGGCTCGAGGTCTGTAACGAAAACCGGCGTGCTACTCGTGTAATTTGAGAGACCAGTGTATATTTACTAGTCTAAATTGACCAACCAAGCACTTCGCTAGAGACCATCTGCTTTTATTTACAAGCGTCAGTTTTACAAGCGGTTTTGGTTGGAAAATGACGATCCAATCACAGCCAAAGATGATGAGTTAGTTGGAAGATCCTATGGTTTCACCTCTAACCTACCCGAGTTGTCGTATAGGCTATGCATGAAACACAAGACAATGAACTTCTTAAGCACAAAAACAACAGAAGAGGATGATCTTCATAACATGCAAATCACAGGCATTAGCTCAACATGCAAAACAATATGAAGCATTATTCTCAGGAGGCACGGTGAACAGCTCGTGATGCCGCATGCCACAGCATTCCAAGCTCAACTTTGCAATCAAACTCACAAGGCCTAGCATTACATAGACAACATTCAGAAAAAACTCTTAATATACCTTACATAAGTCAACATTCATGTGACTATGCATCTCAGCAGAGTAAATATTTCTGAACTGAAGACAGGAATAGGAAAAAACTATCGACATTGCTCACAGCAAAGGGCGTCCCACTCAAAAATATCAAATGCATGTCTTCTGGCTAACATCAATGAGCAAAATTTGACAAGGTTTTCCAATTCCAATATATTAAACTAATGTCTTCTTGCTAACATCAATGATTAAACTTTGACAAGCTTTTCCCATTCAAAATGTGTAATGTCTATGATTGTGGAACAGGAAGGGTTTGTCATCAGTTTTTCACCTGATAGTGTGATGGCTCAAGGTGACAACGAATGATTAGAGAACCATTCGATGTATTGTGCATGATGAATTATTATGGAGGACACTAAGCATCTGAACATTTTGTGCAGTTCCACTGAAATCAAGCTGAGCATCCCTGTGGATTTCGTATTTATATGTTGCAAGAAAACAAAGACACATCAGCACACACATCAATATTGTCCCCAGTATCAACCCACCAATCGTGGACTAACAAACTGAAAGTATGGTAAATAGATTACCATACCCAGATGCCCCATCATTGTTGCTTAGAATGACATTGACACACTTGGAGTCCTGCCCTGGCTTCTTGTACTTGTTAGGGCACTTTTTGCCTAGTGCACTCCATGTGTTGTAGAGTTGCCTATGCTCTCTACAAACTATTCATGTCACCAGCGTCTACTAATACTCTGTAATGTAGCGCAAACAATGACTGCTTCTTTCTGCAAAGTGGTAAGACCAACTGGACCCACTAATGCAGCAGTTTGCCTTAGACACATTGGCTCCTTTTGTGCAGTTCAATTAAAATCAAAGTCGGATTAAAACCGAGCTTAAATTTTGATATCCATGTAAGCAACAATAGGTATAAGGGAAACAATTACTGAGAAATAACGGTTGATGACTTGTAGTCCCATAAGAAAAACATCTACTGATCTACCTTATCTTAATGGGAAACAAAGCATGAGAGTAGCAATTCTCAATCAGTGTGATTCATTCATATTAACTGAGACATTATCTTAACAATGCCTTGTTTCAACATGTATAAAGAATGAAAAAGTAGAAAAGTACCATTCCTAAAACAATGTGACTGTTTCATTTTAATAGAGACATTATCTCAACAATACCTTGGTTAAACATGTAGAAAGAACTACAAAGCAGGATAGTACCATTTGTAAAACACTGTAACTGATATATAATAACAGAGACATTATCTGAACAATACATTTCTTAAACATGTACTCCGACCGACCCCTAACTGAAATGGTACTCCCGCTGATCCCTAACAAGTGTTCAGTTTTGAACTAAGATTCAGTAGTTAATTCTGAGGGAATTCGGTAATAAAAGTCGGTACTGACCTTTCAAGACCAATATTTGAAACAACTCGTGAGGAAGACCTGCGAGAGATCTCAACACATATATGGAAATCTGGTCTCATTTTGTGCAGTTCCACCAAAATTAAGCGAAGAAAAATATCCCAATAGCAACAAGTTGAATAGATATCCCTATTTTAACAAATGCAAAAAAGGAATCAATTACTGGCCAATAAAGGAGGATGAAACATGTGGCCAGAAAAATGGTAATCCTGCCAATCTCTAACAAGTGTTGCAGTTTTAAACTAAGATTCAGTAGTTAATTTTGAGAGTGGCATTGCTTAATTTTACCAGCGGCATTAGATTAACAAAAAGCATAAACAGTTCCATGGGAAAGTGGGCACAACAACACCATGTGGTTCCATCTACTTATAAAGGGGGTGATGCAGAGTTTTGTTGTAACGAAGAAACAAGCATCATGTCTAGGTTGGAACAATTTTTGCCCACTTAATGGTCAAAGACAGCAGTTCAATAGCTTTAATTCAACATTTATCCAAAACAGTACCAATACAAGTAGCACAACATCTCAAAACACACTGCAGCATCATGTGGATGAAAGTCGGTACTGATCTTTCTTGACAAAGATTTGAAACAACTCGCGAGGAGGACTTACGTCTCCAACATATCTACTTTTTCTCACCCTTTTTCTCTTGTTTTGGACTCTAATTTCATGATTTGAATGAAACTAACCCCGGACTGGCGCTGTTTTCAGCAGAACTACCATGGTGTTGTTTTTGTGCATAAATAAAAGTTCTCAGAATGGAACGAAACTTTTTGTGGAATTTTTATATGATATGTAAGAATTTATGGAGTCAAGACCTATCGGAGAGGGGCCCCTGGGTGGGCACAACCCACCAGGGCGCGTCCCCCTCTCCAGGCACGCCCAGGTGGGTTGTACCTACCCGGTGGCCCCGCAGACCTCAACCCTGACAATATAAATTCCTATTTTTTGGAGAAGAAAATTAGGGAGAAAGAACTATCGCGATCCACGAGACGAAGCCGCCGCCAAGCCCTGTTCTTCCTTGGGAGGGCCGATCTGGAGTCCGTTTGGGGATCCAGAGAGGGGGATCTTCGTTCTTCATCATCACCAACCCTTCTCCATCACCAATTCCATGATGCTCCCCACTGGGAGTGAGTAATTCCTTCATAGGCTTGCTGGTCGGCGAGGAGTTGGATGAGATTCATCATGTAATCGAGTTAGTTTTGTTAGGGCTTGTTCCCTAGTATCCACTATGTTCCTAGATTGATGTTGCTATGACTTTGCTATGCTTAATGCTTGTCACTTTGGGCCCGGGTGCCATGATTTAAGATCTGAACCGTTTATGAATTCATCATTATATCCATGTTCTAGGTCACCTACTAGGTGTTATGATCCGACAACCCCAATGTGACAATAACCGGGCCCAATCCCGGTGATGACTGTAGTTTGAGGAGTTCATGTATTCACTATGTGCTAATGCTTTGTTCCAGTTCTCTATTAAAAGGAGGCCTTAATATCCCTTAGTTTCCAATATGGACCCCGCTGCCATGGGAGGGTAGGACAAAAGATGGCATGCAAGTTCTTTTAATAAAGCATGTATGACTATTTACGGAATACATGCCTACATTATATCCATGAACTGGAGCTAGTGCCGTATCACCCTAGGTTATAACTGTCTCATGATGAATATCATCCAACAAGTCACCAATCCAATGCCTACGAACTTTTCCATATTGTTTCTGCTAACTTACTAATGTTATCATCATTGTTACACTTGCTACAAAATTACTGCTATCACTATTACTGTCACTATTGCTGCTGCCACCACTATCAAAACTATCAAACTACTTTGCCACTGATCACTTCAATGTAGATAATTAATCTCCAGGTGTGATGTGACACCCCGAGACCGTTGCGCCAGATGTCTTCCAGTTATTCGCTGACGTTGTCATGTCATTTGCTTGCGTGTTGCGTCTTGTCATGTCATCATGTGCATTGCATCATCATGTTTTTCAAAACCTGCATCCGTCCGGGTTCCCCCAGTTCCTTCTGTTGTCCGTTCTGAGCCCAACCACACTTGCACGCACCCGCGGCATGTCCGAAATGGGATGAAAGTTGGTGTGTGGTCTTATTATAGTGTAGATAGACCGCCTGTCAAGTTTCATCGCATTCGGAGTTCGTTTGATAGCCCAACCATTAAACATAGCGACATTATAGTCGGGCACATGTCGGACATTTTCGGTCTCCAGAAACAGTCGCCGGGTCTCTCTCTCTTCTCTACTCTCAGTCCAGAGCTTTCTAAACAGTCCGCTGTCAACTTCCAGGCCCCAAAACCCTCTCTGCACAGTGCATCGAACCCCTCGCACGGGTCCGGAAGTTGTCCCGAACCCGACCTAGACAGTCGTTACCGTCGTGTCCGGATCATCCCCAAACATCTACAAAACGTCTTCGTTTTCTTATTTGTACCCCCTAACTATTTTATTCGCGATCGTCCGTTTATGATCGGAGGGACGGATTAGCCCCTACCTAAAATTGATATTTTGTTGGGACATCACAATATATCTTATTTACTTAATGCATCTATATACTTAGTAAAGGGTGAAAGGCTCGGCCTTATGCCTGGTGTTTTGTTCCACTCTTGCCACCCTAGTTTTCCATCATATCGGTGTTATGTTCCCGGATTTTGCATTCCTTACGCGGTTGGGTTATAATGGGAACTCCTTGACAGTTCGCCTTGGATAAAACTCCTCCAGCAATGCCCAACATTGGTTTTACCATTCGCCACCTAGCCTTTTCTTTCCCTTGGGTTCTGTAGACTCAAGGGTCATCTTTATTTAAACCCCCCTGGGCCAGTGCTCCTCTGAGTGTTGGTCCGACCGAGTAGACTGCGGGGCCACCTCGGGGCAACTTGAGGGTTGATTTTACTCGTAGGATGTCTCATCTGAGTGTGCCCTGAGAACGAGATATGTGCAGCTCCTATCGGGATTTGTCAGCACATTCGGGCGATGTTGCTGGACTTGTTTTACCATTGTCGAGGATGTCTTGTAACCGGGATTCCGAGCCTGATCGGGTCTTCCCGCTAGAAGGAATATCCTTCGTTGACCGTGAGAGCTTGTGATGGGCTAAGTTGGGACACCCCTGCAGGGATTTGAACTTTCGAAAGTCGTGCCCATGGTTATGGGCAGATGGGAATTTGTTAATGTCTGGTTCGTAGAAAACCTGAAGTTGACCTTAATTAAAATACACAAACCGCGTGTGTAACCGTGATGGTCTCTTCTCGGCGGAGTCCGGGAAGTGAACACGGTGTTGGAGTTATGCTTGACGTAGGTTTTTCTAGGATCACTTCTTGATCATAGTTTCTCGACCATGCTTTTGCCTTCTCTTCTCGCTCTCATTTGTGTATATGTTAGCCACCAAATATGCTAGTCGCTTGCTGCAACTCCACCTCATACCTTTTACCTTACCCGTAAGCTTAAATAGTCTTGATCGCGAGGGTGTGAGATTGCTGAGTCCCGGTGACTCACAAATACTTCTAAAACTAGCTTGCAGGTGCCGTTGAACCGTGCAGGTGACGCAACCAAGCATAGGAGGAGCTCGATGAAGATCTTGTCCATTGTGTTATTTCGTTTCAGTCGATCAGTAGTGGAGCCCAGTCGGGACGATCGGGGATCTGTGTAGCATTTGGGGTAGTCTTCTTTTATTTTGGTTCTGTAGTCGGACCTTGTGTGTATCTGGATGATGTAATGTTTTATTCATGTAATTGTGTGATGTGGCGATTGTAAGCCAACTATGTATCTCTTTCCCTTATGTATTACATGGGTTGTGTGAAGATTACCTCACTTGCGACATTGCTTTCAATGCGGTTATGCCTCTAAGTCGTGCTTCGACACGTGGGAGATATAGCCGCATCGAGGGCGTTACAAGTGGTTGAATTGACAACTCAGCTGCTAATACCTTCATCTATTCTTTGGCTCCCCTTGTGTCGAATCTATAAATTTGGGTTGAATACTCTACCCTCGAAAATTGTTGTGATCCCTTGTACTTGTGGGATATCAAGACCTTTTTCTAGCGTCGTTGCCGCAGAGCATAGCTATATTTGTCGAGTCACTTGGGATTATTATCATATTATCACTATGAAGAATCTGAAGGATCCTAAGACTAAGATATTTCCCTCAAGGATGAGGGGAGGTAAGGAACTGCCATCCCGTTCTGCTTTAGATTCACCTTCTGTTATTAATAAACTTGCAACACCACCACATGCTATTAATTCTGATATGTCACAAGTTATTGATGATGCTACTTCTACTATGATTGATGCTTATGATGATGCTAGTACCTTGCTTGATAATGATGATGTGCCACTTGGTGAATTTCTTGATAAAAAAATTGCTAGAGTTATACAACATGATGTTGTTGAATCTGATGATGAGCTTGGAAATGAAACTCCTGAAGCACCTACTAGAACTAGCCTTCCTAGATATGAATTACCTAAGGTACCAGAAGGTTATGTTATGAGTGAAGAAACAAGTAGAGATATTCTTGCTTTCAATGATAGAGATGATCTAGAGAAATTACTACGCAAGTATAAAGAAAAATCTCTGAATGCTAGAATGAAATGTGATCCTAAGTTTGCTACTTCACCTATCTTTATTGATGATAAGGATTATGAATTCGCTGTCGACCCAGAGTTAATTACTTTGGTTGAATCCGATCCTTTCCATGGTTATGAAACTGAAATTGTTGTGGCACATCTTACTAAGTTGAATGACATAGCCACCCTTTTTACTCATGATGAGAAAACTCGCTATTACTTTATTCTCAAATTATTTCTGTTCTCATTAAAGGGTGATGCTAAAGCTTGGTACAACACTCTTGCTCCTGGTTGTGTGCGTAGTCCCCAAGATATGATTTCTTACTTCTCTGGAAAATATTTTCCTACTCATATGAAACAAGCTGCCTTATAGGAAATATTTAACTTTGCTCAAACTAAAGAAGAGAGTCACCCACAAGCTTGGGGGAGGCTTTGCCAATTACTTATTGCTTTGCTTGATCATCCTCTTAAGAAAAATAAAATACTTGATATCTTCTATAATGGACTAACCGATGCTTCTAGGGACTTCCTAGATAGTTGTGTTGTTTGTGTTTTTAGGGAATGAACTATTGGACAAGCTGAAGAGTTAGTGAATAACATATTGAAAAATTATGATGATTGGACTATTCCTGAACAACTACCTAAACCCACTCCGAAGAAGAGGGGTATATTATATCTCAGTCCCGAAGATATGCAAGAGGCAAAGAAATCTATGAAGGAAAAAGGTATTAAACCTGAGGATGTTAAAAAATTACCTCCTACTGAAGAAATACATGGGCTTAATACACCACCATTGCCTAAGGTGGTAGAGGTAAATTCTCTTATGAAGTTTAATGATAATGACAATCCTCACAATATGCATCCTAGTCAATGCCTTTATGAGTTTGAAAACTACATTAGAAAACAAGATCACTTCAATGCAAATGTTATGAAACAATTGAAATATGATTCTGATATGATTGCTCGCTTGAGTGACTTGTTATTTAGAATATCAAATGATGTTAGAGGTGTTGGAAAACATGCTTGTATGGTTCAAACTCAATTAGAACACGTTGCTAAATCTCAAAGAGAATTACTTGATGAAATGAATTATAATATGCATGACTTTACTGTTAGAGTTGCAACTAGAGGAGGTAAAATGACTCAGGAAGCACTTTATCCTGAGGGACACCCTAAAAGAATTGAACAAGATTCACAAAGATCTAACACTAGTGCACCTAGTCCTTCTAAAAAGAAAAAGAAAAAGAAAAATGATAGGACTTCACATGCTCCTAGTGAACCTGAAATGGAGAAACCTCCTGACATAGATAATGAAATTTCTATCTCTGATGCTGAAACTCAATCTGGTAATGAACACTCACATAATGATAATGAAAAATTTAATTATGAGGTTCATGAAGACTCTCAACCAAATAATGAAAAAGAACCAGATAATGATGTTGAGATAGAACCACATGTTGATCTTGATAACCCACAACCTAAAAATAAAAGATATGACAAAAGAGACTTTGTTGCTAGAAAACATGGTAAAGAAAGAGAAGCGTGGGTTCAAAAACCTATGCCTTTTCCACCCAAGTCAACTAAAAGAATGATGATGAAGAATTTGAAAGCTTTGCTGAAATGTTGAGGCCAGTCTTTTTGCGTACTCGCTTGACTGGTATCTTGAAAATGCCTCCTTATGCAAAATATATGAAAGACATCATAACAAATAAGAGAAAAATACCAGAAGTTGAAATCTCCACTGTGCTTGCTAATTACACTTTTAAAGATGGAGTACCTAAAAAACTTGGAGATTCGGGAATACCAACTATACCTTGCTCTATCAAAAAGAATTATGTGAAAACTGCTTTGTGTGATTCAGGAGCTGGTGTTAGTGTTATGCCTTTCTCTTTATATAAAAGAGTTGACTTGAATAAACTCACACCTACTGAAATATCTTTGCAAATGGCTGACAAATCAACTGTCATACCTATCGGTATCTGTGAGGATGTGCCCATTGTTGTTGCTAAGGTTACTATTTTAACTGACATCGTTATACTTGAGATGCCCGAGGATGACAACATGTCGATTATCCTTGGTAGACCCTTCTTGAATACTGCAGGGGTTGTTACTGAATGCAATAAAATCAAGGTCACCTTTCATATTAGTGACAGTGAGCATATGGTGCACTTTCCGTAGAAACAATTCCAAGTGAATGGTATTAATGTTATTGAAAAATCTCCGACAATCACTATTGGAAGTTTTCAAATACCTCTACCTACTGTCAAAAAGAAATATGAAATACTTATTGTTGGGGAAATGCATATCCCCATTGAGGTAACTTAGTGATTTACGAAAGCTCTTCGATTTCATGCCAATCGAAAGTGGTTGTTAATAAGACTTGATCAACCTTATTAATGGATCTTCTTTGAACGGTATGAAGTTGATGAATTTAGTAAGCACTACCCTCTGTCCCTACTTTTTATTCCCTGTTTTTATTAGTTAAATAAAATAAAATGCCATGTTTTATCTGTTTTTTGAATTTCCCGTGCAATAAAAAAATGACCCAAAAATAAAAGTTCCCAAAATGCCGTGAAAATTTAGTATGATTTTTTCTGAATATTTCTAAATTTCTGGTACAAATAATACCAGAGGGAGGTGCACCAGGTGGGCACAACCCACCTGAGCGCGCCAGGACCCCCAGGAGCGTCCTGGTGGATTGTGGTCCCCACGTGGGCCCCCTCACTTACCTCTTCATACCACATCATCACTTACCTCCAGGAAAAAAAATCCAAATTGCTCTCACTCTCTCTCTCCTGTGTTCTTGAGCTCAAACCCGCGGATTTCGATCTCTTTGCTCAAAGCTTCGTTTCTGAAACTATTTCGAGGGATTGTTGCTTGGTATGTGACTCCACCATTTGTCCAAATAGTTTTTGTTTTAGTGGTTTATACATTGAATAATTAGCTACTTCTAGTGTTGCTGTAGATGTGCTTGCATGTTGAATTCTTAGTGTTCTAAGTAGTTTGAATGCTTGCTATGGCCTCTATGTATCCATATGAGTAGTTGCTATCAATCTTACAAAGTTTTGTTGACAAATTTTTGTCACTCCAAAATTTTTATTTTCAGAACATTGTACGCAGACATGAATATCTTCAGGAAGTTTGGCTTGAAGAAGAAATCCAAGGGTGTAATTGGGGAGTCTTCTGACAATGATCTCCACCCTCGGAGGTTGGTGGAAGTACGGCCATGCGAATGGCTGCACACCCCGTTCCTACAAGAGGCTAGAATTCTTGAGGAGTTCATGCAATATACTGCTACTGCCGGCCTCACCGACTTCATCGCAGATGAGTGTGACCAGCACCAAATCCTCACAAACATCTTTGTTCAGAGCTTTACTTTTTTGCCTAGAAATAATCATCCTGAAGTGAGCTTTGATTATATACTGAAAACCATCAGATACCACTTACTGAATTTTGTGACATATGCATGATCCCCTCTGTTGGGAGCTTGGCTAAGCCTAGGCTGGCCGAGTTTGAGGCCTTTTATCACACTCTGACAGTGGGTGATGAGACAGGAGTGTCAGCCATCACTGTCGCTGGCTTACATTTTCCCATTGTTCATTACTTTGCACTTTTTATCACCAAATGCTTGCTTGCTAGGGAGAAGGTGGGTGCACTTAGTTCACCAGACCTTGTTGTTTTACGTTGTGCACTGGAGGGCGACAACACGCATAGCTTGGGAGCTGTCGTGGCTCGTCGCCTCCATCTTAATAAAACTCAAGGCAAAATACATGGTGGGATTTATGATACTCGTTTGGCGGCTCACTTCAAGGTTGAGATACGCCCTCATGATTTCCCTCTGACCAAAGTTTACCTAGACCGTGCAGCCATGGATCAGCACCATTTTACCGATATTGAATCTCCTCATATCCCTATTCCGTATAACCTGGTTTTTAGTGTGAGGGCTCATGATTTTATTCCATTGCCTGCTCCTACTTTGTTTGATCCTGTAGCCAGGGGCGGATATAGGATTATGCCTGCAGACATCATCGCCTATCGGAATGCTCAGGCTGCTGAGGAGGCAGCACAGGAGGAGCCTCCACAGTGGGATCAGTGGATGCCCGCTCCTCAGCAGTGGGATGAGTGGATGCCTGCTCCTCAAGATCCATACTACCCTCTAGGCTACTGATTAACTACCAAGTTAGGCCAAAAGCCTAAGCTTGGGGGAGTATCTGTCTCTCACCGACACTACATTCGTGTCCACTTATTCCATATGTTGGTGTTCAAACTTTTTCATTGTATCATCCATGCTTGGATTTACTTTCTTGCTTTTTTCTTGTGTGTTTGAAAAACTTTAGAAAAACCAAAAAAATTAGTTTTAGTTAATTTACTTTCTATGCATGCTTAGTAGTAGTACTAAAAAGAAAATCCAAAAAGATTTTCTTGTTCTTCTTTTGCTTGTTGGGAGCTTTCCTGTGTAAATAGTTTTTCTCATTTCTGCTTTTCCCTTTATTTGCTTGCTAAAGAAAACCAAAAACTCCAAAAATATTTCAGTGTGTTTCTCTGAATTTATTTTCTTTTATTCGAGTTGTACCGAGTAGAAGACCATGATGAAAATGTTGAGTGGCTCTCATATGAATAATTGTTGAACTAATAAAGAGCCCATTTTACCTTGTCTTCTCCTGTTGAATAAAATGTTTGCAGATTGCAGCTTAGTCCATGGCACTCTTGCTCTATTATTATTTTCATATCATTCGGGCGTGCAAGTGAAAGGCAATAATCACGACATTCGATGAACTGGTCATGGCAAAGAGAAACTGGTATGAACTCGACGTGTCCTATCTGTGTAAATATGTTTAACCTAGCATCCATGATTCAGCCTATTATGTTAAACATGTTTGCAATGACAATTAGAGATTATAGTTTCTCATGCCATGCATAAGTAGCTGGGAGTTAATAATGATTTATCTTGGATATCAACATAGCGTTAAAATGATTGTGATGTAGTATGATGATATGGTATCCTCCTCTGAATGTTCAAGTAGCTTGACTTGGTACATGTTCATGCATGTAGTGAATCAAAACCAACATAGCATCTATAATATTTATATTCATGGTGTTCATATCCTACTCATGCTAGTGTCCAATGTTACATATGCATAATGCATGGTCATGGTCGTTGTTGCTCTCTAGCTGGCCGCTTCTCAATCTAATTACTAGCCTTTGCCTGTACTAAGTGGGGATTCTGCTTGTACATCAAAACCTTGAACCCAAAGTTATTCCAGATGAGTCCACCATATCTACCTATATACTTTATTACCCTGCCGTCCTATATAAATTTGCATGTGCCACCTCTAAAAACTTCTAAAAATTATCCGTTTTGTGTGCCTGGATTGTTCATGGAACGACAGGAGGTGGTCGGTATCTTCCATGCTAAGCGGGTTTTTCTCGGGTCAAGTGTTTATTCACTCTCCATCGCATGAGAAAATGGGCAGTAATAGGGCTTCCCAGTCCCGAACTCAAAAATGCAAATAATTAAACAAAACTCCCCCGGGACTATTGTCGGTTTGGACGGCACCCATTGTTTCGGACAAGCCATGGAGTGTGATTGTTGGTGGAGGGGGAGTAAACCTTTACTTTTATCGCTTGGGAACCGCCACTAGCGTGCTTAGCATGGAAGATGTTGATAACTGATGGTCATGAAGTAAATGAGAAAGGTGCATGTCCCAAAATATCATTTATCTCTATTTTAAAAATTGAGCTCTGGCACCTCTGCAAATCACTGCTTCCCTCTGCGAAGGGACTATCTATTTACTTTTATGTTGTGTCATCACCTTCTTATACAAGCACCAGAAACTGAGTAGAGCACAGCGGTCATGATTTATGCATTGTGTGTAGCTAATGTTGGCTGCATCATGACTGGATCTTTTCTACCATGAATCATAATGTTTAGTCGCTGCTTGAACTTTGGAGGTGCTCTGCATTTATGTTTTGCAGTCTCGGAAAGGGCTAGCAGGATACCAATATTGTCATATTATATCATGGTTGTTTTGACAACGTGTTGCCGTTTGAGATATCTTATTATTGCTCGATAGATGATTATGTCATTGATATGAGTCACTATAATCTTTAAGAGTTATTGTCGACATGGTTAGTTATAATATTGGCTGAAAACCTGGGTGTTGTTTAAGCTTATTTATGCAAACAAGAGCAAAAGAGTTCGTAAAAGTTTTTCTTTCTCACTTTCAGTTTATCAACTAAATTTCATGAGGACAAGCAAAGGATTAAGCTTGGGGGAGTTGATACGTCTCCAACGTATCTACTTTGTCTCACGCTTTTTCTCTTGTTTTGGACTCTAATTTGCATGATTTGAATGAAACTAACCCCGGACTAACGTTGTTTTCAGCAGAACTACCATGGTGTTGTTTTTGTGCAGAAATAAAAGTTCTCATAATTGAACTAAACTTTTTGAGGAATTTTTATATGATATATAAGAATTTTTGGATCCAAGACCTACCGGAGAGGGACCCTTGGGTGGGCACAACCCACTAGGGCGTGCCCCCCTCTCCTGGCGCACCCAGGTGGGTTGTACCCACCTAGTGGCCCCGCATACCTCAACCCTGACACTATATATTCCTATTTTCGGAGAAAAAATTAGGGAGAAATAATTATCACGATCCACGAGATGGAGCCACCGCCAAGCCCTGTTCTTCCTCGGTAGGGCAGATCTGGAGTTCGTTTGGGGCTCCGGAGAGGGGGATCTTCGTTCTTCGTCATCACCAACCCTTCTCCATCTCCAATTCCATGATGCTCCCCACCAGGAGTGAGTAATTCCTTCGTAGGCTCGTTGGTCGATGAGGAGTTGGATGAGATTCATCATGTAATCGAGTTAGTTTTGTTAGGGCTTGTTCCCTAGTATCCACTATGTTCCTAGATTGATGTTGCTATGACTTTGCTATGCTTAATGCTTGTCACTTTGGGCCCGAGTGCCAAGATTTCAGATCTGAACCGTTTATGAATTCATCATTATATCCATGTTCTAGATTCGATCTTGCAAGTTATAGTCACCTACTACGTGTTATGATCCGGCAACCCCGGTGTGACAATAACTGGGCCCACTCCCGGTAATGACCATAATCTGAGGAGTTCATGTATTCATTATGTGTTATTGCTTTGTTCTGGTTCTCTATTAAAAGGAGGCCTTAATATCCCTTAATTTCCAATATGGACCCCGCTGCCACGGGAGGGTAGGACAAAAGATGTCATGCAAGTTCTTTTAATAAAGCATGTATGACTATTTACAGAATACATGGCTACATTATATCGATGAACTAGGTCTAGTGCTGTATCGCCCTAGGTTATAACTGTCTCATGATGAATATCATCCAATAAGTCACCGATACAATGCCTACGAACTTTTCCATATTGTTTCTGCTAAGTTACTACTGGTATCATCACTGTTGCACTTGCTACAAAATTATTGCTATCACTGTTACTGTCACTATTGATATTGTCACCACTATCAAAACTATCAAACTACTTTTCTACTAATCACTTTGTTGAAGACAATTAATCTCCAGGTGTGGTTGAATTGACAACTCAGCTACTAATACCTTCAAATATTCTTTGGCTCCCATTGTGTTGAATCTAGAAATTTGGGTTGAATACTCTACCCTCGAAAACTATTGCGATCCCCTATACTTGTGGGTTATCAAGGACATGAAAGAAATCCCAACACATATTTGAAAATCCATGATATCCTTTTGTGCAGTTCCACCAAAATTAAGCAAAGTCGTCGGTGTGACATTCAAGTTGAAGTGCACAAAAACACTCTTAAAACAAAAGTGTTTCGCATAGAGAAGCAAAATGTCGCAATAATAACAAGTTAAATAGATATCCATGTTTTAAGAGAGGCAAAAAAAGGAATCAATTACTGGCCAATAAAGGAGGATGAAACATGCGGCCACAAAAATGGTAATTCTGCTAATCCCTAACAAGTGTTGCAGTTTTGAACTAAGATTCAGTAGTTAATTCTTAGAGTGGCATTGCTTAATTTTACCAGCGGCATTAGATTAACAAAAAGTGTAAACAGATCCAAGGGAGAGTGGGTGCAACAACACCATGTGCTTCCATCTACTTATAAAGGGGTTGATGCAGAGTTTGTTGTAACAAAGCAACAAGCATCATGTCTGGGTTGGTACCATTTTTGTTCACTACTTAATGGGAAAAGAGAGCAATACAATAGCTTCAATTCAACATTTATTTAAAATAGTACCAATACAAGTAGCACAACGTCTCAAAACACACTGCATGATCATGTGGATGAAGGCAAGTACCAACCTATCATGACGCAAACAAGATCACGTACGGATCTGCCAACACGAATAGGTAATCCTATCTCGTTTTGTGCAGTTGCACTAAAATCAAGCAAAGTCGCCGGTGTGACATTTAAGTTTTCTATAGCAACAAGTTGAATAGATATCCCTATTTAAACAGAGGCAAAAAGGAAACAATTATTGGCCAATAAAGGAGGATGAAACAAACAGTGACAAAAAGAAGCATCTAACTTATCTTGATGGAAAACAAAGTAGGACAGTAGCATTTCTAAAACGGTTGCATTGATTCATATTAATAGAGACATTCTCTTAAAACAACATTCGTTAAAATGTAATTTATTTTTAACAGTGGCATTGCTTCAATTTTCCAGCAGCATTCTTAGATTAACAACAGCAAAATAGTTGTATGGGACATGCTAGCACCATGTGCGTCCACACGTATAAATGGGTGATGCAGAGTATGTAGCCAAACAATATATCTGCGTTGGTCCCATATTTGTTCTCTTTGAACCTTTTTCCTATGTGAGGGAAGCAAATCTAGTCCTGCACAAACTACCTGACCCCCCCAGTTTCTTTCCCTTTTCAACAAAGAGATCGGTTCCTTACAGATGTGTGTATTGGGTTACCCCTTTTTTGCCTTTTCGACCAACAAAGTGGCTGGATAGCCAGTCTATACTACTTTCCCTCCCTCATTTCCTCATTGAACCACGTCCTAGATTCATGCTCCACCCCACTGCACCCTTCTTTCCTCTTTGAACCAAGACCTAGATTCGACTACAGAATCAAAAAAGATCTGCATGCAGCTAGAGCAATGACGGTTTCAAAGAAACTTATACCTTAGGTTCGTCGGGATGTGGCAAGGCGTGCGGCGGGAGGCCGGATCTCCCACACTACGTAAGGTAGCGAGGAAGAAGGGGTCGGTGGCCCTCCCGCACAGGCGCTGGGTGAAAGAGAACAACACAGCTGGCAGTGGATTGCCTCCCTCGCCGAAGGCGATAGAGTGAACGTTGCACCTCCTCCCCTTCCTGATGTGACGGGATCCGGACGCCTCCTTCACCAGCTGTGAGGGGGGAGAGAGAGACAGAGGCCAACGCACACTTGTTTAGATCTAGTGAAGAGGGTGAGAGACTGTGAATATAGCAAACCCTAGCAAAGGAACACTGAGCCTCCAACGTGTATATATATATGTAGTGCGGCGGGAGTGTGGAGAGTGCAAACCCTAGCAAACAAGCGCTGAGGTTCCAGCTTATATAGTGTACTACATATATACTGTATTACGGACTGAGCTCCGGTGCCTTAACTGCACCTGCCTTTGGTTGTATGATAGGTGGGCCAGCCACATTTTGGGCCCACCTGTCATACACCCAAAGGCAGGTGCACTAAGTCAATGAAGTTGCGTCCATATAGTACTCGTGTATACTACTAATATATAGTGGAGTGGTTTTCTTATTCTCTCCATAAAAATCATTTTAAATTGTGTAAGTACAAAACGAAACTCTTTATTTAACGTACCAGTGAAGAAAACTACTACTTCCAATGAACTAACGATCCACGTGTCCTGGTTGTACTTCCTATCCTTCACGTGCGGTACACTACCCTCCCTTAAGTGAACAACCACACATGCGCCAAATTATCGGAAACGTGTGAGAGTGTGTACAAATAAAGAATTTTAATTTCAATTATCAAAAAGGTTTGAGAGTATGTACAGTTTGCCCTCTCTCAATAATTATGGTTTGTTGTGTTCGGCCTAAACTTGGTCAAACTTTACAAGTTTGACTTTAGTCAAATCTAATATGCAGAGTAAATAAAAATGGAGGGCTACTATGTCCATCCGGGTTTTTAGTCCACACCATTTTTTTAATCAAAGTTAAAAGCTGGACAAATAAAATTATAGGGGAGCTGAAGACAAAGTTGTGAGAAGGCTTAGAAATCAATACAAAACTTATGCTCTTAGTACCGACATCGATCCTTCTTCGAGGAAACATTTGGTTCATAGCCAATTGTGTGATAAATTGCACCAACGTGGAAGACGACTGCGTCTCCAACGCAACCAAGGTGACCTGATGAAGGATATCATCGTTATGGGTAACAAGCAAAGAGCACTGAAGGAAGACAACTTGTTTTTCATTGAAAATCGATTAGCTTCACCAGCTGATGCAACCATGAGGCACAACCATGAGCATCGATAGGTCATCATGGTGATGCATCATCCATTTGGCATCAAGTTTGGGTGAGGCACCTATGAAGTTCAACAAATCCTCACTGTGGTATGTTTCTTCTCAACAATCAAGCTCGAGGAAGGAAGAACCACGTGGCAGAGGACAGTGAGGCGGAACAACAATGGCCATCCAATTTTGTGCAGTTCCACTAAAATTGAGGAAGACATGCCCGGGTATGAAGATACGCATCACCATTTGCAAAAATATAAAAAAGGGATATAGTGTTGTTACTTTGTTTTGGCACTGGTACAAGACTAACAGTGACATCTCAATTGTTAATAAGAATTAATGAGAAGTACACCAACAAACAGAACCATCATGATTATCTTGATGGGAACTAAACCAGGAGACCCTAGAAAAAACATTTCTTCATTTAACCAGTGATAGTATTAGATTAGCAGCAACAATAGGAGCATATGGACAATGACCGCACAACCACCATGTACTTTTTGTCGAAACAACATGTATACCTCCACCGAGGCATAAACCAGGACAACTTTTCCAGTGGCATTTCCTCTATAATAGTAGCTGATGTTGGACCAGCCGACGAACCCTAGCTACTGTACATGGGGAGCTGGGGAGTAGTCGCATAGAAGAAAACCCGCATGCAGCGAACTGGGGAGCTGGACGAGTACAAGAAGTTATACCTCAGGTGGGCGAGATGTCGCTTAGGCGAGCGGGCGGGATCTGCCCACACAATGGCAGCGAATAAGGGCGCGGAGGACCTTCGTCCGCACCAGTGCCGGCTCCGAGAGGACGGTGCGCATCGGCTTCCTCCATCACCGACGGCGACAACGTCAACGATGCACCTCCTCACCTCCCGCAGCTGACGGGATTCGGCTGGATCTGTGACCACCGGTGACGAGACAGATAGAGTGGACACTGTCATCTTGTTTTGATATGGAGAGGGTGAGAGAGCAAGAGGCAAGAAACCCTATCAAACAAGAGGCTATATATACAATGGACTAAAAAATCTCTCCATAGCAGTGGTTTTAAATAGAATACGCGTGTTCCCGAAAAAAGAAACAAAAACTAGCGGACAATTTTTTTAACGTACCAAGAAAGAAAACTCGATCAAAAACACGCCCCCGCTTCTAGGTCGCGAGAGTCGTCGTGCACACACACACATAGACATAGACATGCATATCCGTGTTTACGTAAAATTCCATCTCCATCTCCATCTCCATTCATATTTGTCCACCTGGCACATTATTTACGTTGTTAATTATATACGCAGAAATATTAACATACATCATCTCTTGTTTGCAGGCGTCCGGACCGCTGCCATGCCCGCTTCTGACCAACCCGAACCCTCTTCATCACCCGCGTGTGCTTCTAGCCCGAAACGGTGAGTGCCACATTGATGCCAGGCCAGAGCGGATGCGACCTCTCACTGGCGTCGGCATTGAAACGGCGCGCCGGCCGAGAGAGCGTCACCCACGCCGCTTCCCGATGCACACGACTGCTCCGCATTCAAAGGTCGCAATATCCAGCCACAACATGCATGTAAAAAAGTTCTTGGGAGTCCGTGCTACAGCTAGCTATCCTCCCCCAACTCGTCAATCTCTTCCAGTAGTGCTAGTACTCCATGGCGCAATCCACTTACAAGCATGCGGGAAAGTTATAGTATACTCGGTTTGCAGTGAGTGGCATGCAGAGCGACCGTGTGGGGTGGAGCCGTGGAGGAGGGTGAGACACGAACGCGACATACGTGATTTAAACGTTGGTTTTGCTCGATGGCGCGATCCAACGAAACGAAACGTTGGTTTCTCTCTGTTTCCATTTTTTCTTTGGAAAAACGGAAACTTTCCACTCCATTTTCATTCCTACTCCAAGGTTGCCCCGTTACAACATTCCATCAAATGCAAATGAAAACTAACACGCATGCTGATGCATCTCAATGATTCATAGATCATAGCCAATATTTACTTCACAACTAAAGACAAAAGTTGTGAGAGGATGTACAAAGAAAAACTACTGATGGGGACTACGACTTAAACCCTAAACCCTAAATAGGTTTTAATTTCCTGGCTAGGTAGAACCTGTCAAAGGAAAGACGGATGGCACCCTCGGATCATACGATGCTTTTGTGCAGTTCCACTAAAATCGAGCTAAGCATCCTTGATGGCAAAGATATTGAAGAAGTGTGTTTAGAATAATAGTAGTGGCACTAGTTCATGAGACATAAACTCATCACAAATAGAAGCCGGTAGAACTAGAGAAAGATTGACATGGAGATGGAGCTACGTGGGGAGTTGCGGTAGTGGAGCAAGCCGGCTCCGAAAGGAAGATGTACTACATGGGACGTCGGGCTATAGCTATAAGGGCGGTTGGGACGCGGCATCAGCCCATACCGCGGGGACCCCCGATTGGGATGCACCGACTGTGGGTTTTCTCCCTCGCCGATGTCGACCGCGTCTACGCAAAACATTGTTCTCTTCCCCCAGCGGCGGGATCAGACCGGATATGTGACCAGTGGTGTGGCCACCGTCGTTCTATGCTTGTGAAGAGAGCAACCCAAGCAAAACCGGCTTGTAGCTTAGGCTCCTGCTAGTGTATATATAGTGGTTTTCTTTTTCTCTCCATATCAACCATTTTATATTGCGTACATGTCATTGAAGAGTGAAATGATGGTTGCTTCTTCCGACTAACTTACTATGTGATTTGACTGCTCCTTAGTGGCCCCTACACATACTCCCCCTACGTGTATGACAATTACTAAGTCTCACTTGTACTCATCTCTATTTTCTTGCATGACACGTAGACTGGATGCGCATAGAGGAATTTTGTTACTGCGTGTTTTTACGTAGTACTACTAGTACCTACTCCCTCCTTCCAGTTCACTACTGGTACTCCCTCCGTCCTGACATATTGGTCCCCTTTGTACTCAATTCATGGGCTCGTTTTCCTCAAGAAATTGTTTTTACCAACGTATTAATATTGGGAATGCATGCATGAACAACGAATGATTAAACCTTGCATGCAATGTTTTGACAAAGCATTGATGTATGAACATGTGAGTGTGAGGGACTACAACCTCGTGCATGCATGCAACAGTCACACGTACACATGGACGCAAAAACGCGCGCGACACCCTAATGCATGCATGTCCGAGCACACGACGGAACACACACGGTCACGCTCAAGTGCTCAACCTACACGTGCATGCACACACATACTCAGCCAGGGTGAGCTAGTGACCATATAAACACTGGAAAATGTATATATTGAGCGCAATGAGCGTATTATGAAGTCCACTGACCATATTTTTACAAATATACAGTGACAGACAGTGTATTTATGTCGTTTGAAATTAAGCCATATTAATCGGGGAAAGGAGGTCATATGGACTAGCGTTACTTTGTTGTGTCTCGTCAACTTGCCGAACGAGGAGAAGCTTGCAGGTCAGGACAAGCTTGCGCGCGGTGGCTCGCAGGACAAGGAGAAACTTTTGACTAATGCAAGCTCTCCCTCGCTCAGGCAGTGGACGTGCAACAGTTAATTCGGTGTCAGATTGCCAGAAGCATACACTATACTAGTAGTATTATTGTTCAACTTCCCGAAGAGGCGAACAGCCAAGTGCAAAGTTTACTAGTCCTAGTAATACTACTATAGAGGTATGTACTATAGTACTAGGAACTGGATGCAGGAGCATCTGCACTCTTATTATATTTTAAAAATGTGATAAAGCAATCTTCAACACATTTGGTTCTCTTTGAGAATTCTCGCATGTGATAATGGAAGTTGATTGCATGGAACACTCGCCACAATTCTCGCTTAATTCTGGCTCACATCCTGTTACAAATAGGAGCGCTCAGTAGTATTTCCTCTTTTTTTTGTTATTCAGCATGTAAACAGGTTAGCAAACCTTGCAGCGCATCTTTGTGCGAACCGTGCTTGCTGCACTTGGAATGTGGCCGAGAGCTGGCTTGATGAAACACCTCGCTTCCTTCTTCTTTTTTGTGGGGTACCTCGCTTCCTAGTGACCAGTCTCTTGGCTGATCGTCCTAAGAATGCTTATATATGAATAAAGCTCTCTCATTTACCCACAAAAGAGATTAAGCCATATTAACCGGAAAGGAGGGAGTATGAACTAGCACTAATTTTTGGTGTGTCCCGTCAACTCGCAGAACGAGGAGAAGCTTGCAGGACAAGGTGAAGTTTGCTTACGCCTTTTGACTAATGCAACCTACCCTCGCCCAGGCGGTGGACATGCATCAGTTCATTCGGTGTCAGGTTGCCAGAGGCATACACTGTAGTACCCAACATGCTGAGTACCATCATTGTTCGACTTCACGAAGAGGCGAAGAACCAAGCATAATGTTTAGTAGTATGAGTAGTACTACTACTAGAACCGCATGGTGGAGCGTCTGTACTCTTATTTTATTTTAATATCTGATAAAGTACACATTTATTCGGGAGAAGGGCGGAAAACGAAAGCCCAATAGTAGTATTAAAAAACATCAAACATGTAATGATGATATCGATCAACCATGCTTGAATATATCTTGGCCTCCGTGCGAGCCTGTCTATGTGTTCTCGCTCCTCGTCTCTCTCAAGGAACGGCGGGTTGGCCATTTTGCCATCAATTGAGATCGGTTTTCTCACACTTCGGTCCCACATGTCAGTGATATGCCAAGAGGAAGTGTGTTGATCATCTGGCCATATGCGTACTTGGTTTTGCACCTTCATAATACTCCTCCCTCCGTCACAGTTTATAGGGCGCACTTCATTCTGATGCATTCCTCTCTTTCGACCACCAGAGAGACTTTAGACGCGTTTGGTTTATTGCTCAATTAATTAGGGCGTGGTAACCGCAATCAAGTCCACAGTTTTCTCTCGATGTGCTACGGAGTGGAGTAAGTGCATGCATGTGTGTACCTAGGGTGGAAGCACTGCATGCATGTGCGTACGCTAATAGATGTCGTGCTATAACTACCAATGCTATTTTTCAGGTCGATCGCTAGTCGCCTTAGTCCTAGAGATTTTTTATTTTTTTAAGCGCGCTCTATAAACAGTGATGGATGGAGTAGTATGAGCGGATTCAAAGAAGAACATATTGTTGGTTGCTTCTTCCGTGCAACTTACAGTGGGAAAGGTGGGGCTTATGATTTAACTGCTCATTACTCACTATTAATGTGGCGCAACGACCGGGCTGAGTCTCCCATGCGGTTGTGCACTACTCCCTCGGTTTTTAAATATACTCCAGAGTATTTGTCTTTCTAGAGATTTCACTGAGTGACTACATACAAAGCAAAATGAGTGAATCTACACTCTAAAATATGCCCATTTGAAATTTGTAAAAAGACAAATATTTAGGAACGAAGGAGTATAATTTTGTGCATGGCACATGGACCCGGATGCTGAAGAGGCTTCTGGCAATGCTATCAAGCTTCTAGCATTTGTTTACATAATTGACGTACTATACAAATAACTTTCCAGTGACATGAAATTGTACAATGCTCTGAGCTTTCAGCTTTTGTTTCGTGTGTCTTGCCATCGATGCTCTTTCGGAAACAATAAAAAACTAACTTATTTGCTAATGCATCTCAATAATTAGCATATCAGAGCTAATATTTACATCACAACTGAAGACAAAGTTGTGAGAAGGTGTTAAATTAAAATTGATCCATGCTTTCATTGGCAGCAACGCCCCCCCCAGCTCTGTCTAAATCAACAAGGCATGTTGGGAAAAAAGTAGCTGTCTGGAGCATGCAACATTCCGATCATTTTGTGCAGTTCCACTAAAATAGAGCTAAGCGTCCCTATTCCAAAGATATTAAGTGTGATTACGATAATAGAGGACTTCTGATGAAACAATAAACACACAAATAGATGTCGGTCACCTTTGTAGTCTCTCTTAAGACTAACTAGTTGGAGAGGATTAAGCAAATAGTTGGAGCAGATTAGGCTCGGAGTTGGATGAGGAGGATAGAGCAAAACCAATCTACCTTTGTGCGGTCGCACTGAAATGTAGAGATGTTGCCCATGTGACATTTTAGTACAACTGCACAAAACACTCTTAAGAAAAAAAGTGATTTGTGCAGTTCACCAAAAATTCGCAATAACAACGAGGTGAAATGGATAGCCCTGTTTGCAAAAAAAGAGGTAGAAAGGAAGCAATTACTGGCCAATAATAGTTGATGGCACATACGATGACAAAAAATAAGCATATTCCTTGTCCTAAGGGAAGATAACAACACGGTTGTGTTTGTCTAAAACGGTGTGAGGACGAGATTGCAATACGGGAAGTATGCCGGACGAGCAACGTTTTGTGCAAAGAACTATGGAAGATCCACATGAAAGATTTTCCACATGCAGCAACATGGGAAGATGGGCAGTGGAGCAAGGCCAGAGGGGATACCTGGGGGTCGTCAGGATGTAACTAGGTGAGCGGCGGCGGGCGGGATCTGCCCATACTACGGCAGCGAGCAAGTGGCGTTGGCCCTACCGCACCGGAGCTTGGTCAGAGAGAACGGCGGATACCGCAGATCGGAACGTGCTGCCTCGACATCGTCAAACAGAGAAATGATGCACATCCTCCCTTTATGTCGGTGGACAGGATGTGGCCGGATCAGTGACCAACAGTGAGAGAGAGAGAGAGGCCACCACCGCCTTGTGTGAGATACTCTAAAGAGAGACAAACCTAGGCAGGCAGGCTCCATTGTATATAGTGGAGCGGACTACCTTTTTCTCCATAAAAATCGTTTTATATTCTGTGTACGTGCCATTGAGCGATATAACTTTACTTAAAAATAACGCGCCCACGCATCAAGTCGAACTTTGTTTCTTGTACGCATGGTACACGACCTCCGTAGGTAAAAAACCGCTACACGCGTTCAAATTAGCACGTGGGCTGCCATTTCATACAGAAATGAGCTCCACCTTGTACCCACGCGGGTGTGGCTGGGCATGAAGCATGAGTACGTGCACATATTCTCTTCGTGTACGTACACCACCTACGTGGGGTTGTGTGAGAGAGATACAAACATAGAGAGATATAGTGTGTGGGTTCGTGAGTGTTTTGGGGCGGGGGGGTCAATCAAAAAATGTAACATATGCAATGTGTGTGAAATAGAGTCCTCGATATATCATATATATAGAGGGGGCGATCCACGAGAAGAGAGTGGAGGTATCATCGGCTTGAGGTATCCATAGAATCGAAGAGAGGGATGATGATGTGTGTGTGTGTGTGCGTGTGTGATCGATAAAGAGTGCCATCGAATTTGTGTGTGCCCACGTCAAAGATATAGAGTGGCTGGCCTACTAGAACGTGAGAGGGGACAGGTGTATTTTGTCTCTATGGCATGGATTCCTACGTACAGCGCTCGACTATTGGTGCGTGGTGGGGGGACCTAATTAACTATAGAGGTACAATGGCTGGTATATGTGTGGAGGAGGAGAGAGGCCTGCCTTATGTATTAAGGGAGACAGATCGGCATCCATGCATATGTGTAGGAGAGGAATAAGGTTGGGAGAGAGACAGAGCTAGAGTGTTGGAGGGGGTGGTAGTGGAGTTGCTTCTAACAAATGGTGGGAGAGGCTTGCTAGACAAATAGAGGGCACGCCTGCAATATCAATAAGAGAGGGGATGGCTGCCTGTCTGTGCACGTGCGTGTGAGAGACGGGTCAGGAGGCATGCACGAATGATGAGGGGGACTATATGGCTATGGTAAGCAGACATAACTACATAGGAAGATCAATCGTCCTTTGTCAGAGAAAGGAGAGACATAACTTGTGAGGTATGTCGATCGATGGGTGGGGGGAAACTAGTTAAAGTCGACCTAGGTATATGTAGGGAGATCGATCGGTATACATGCATGTATGTGTTAGAAGAAAATAAGGCCCAAGGAGAAGGATAGAGAGAGAGGGATGCATCTAGGAGGTGGTGCGAGAGGCATACTATATCGAGGGGGAAGGAGTGTGCGAGTACGAGATCGATGAACAGAGTGGTGGGAGTGAGGCATGGACGGTGAGAAGAGAAGAGGGGAAGCTTGTGTTTGTGGTAGGCACACCTGGCTAGAGAGGCATATCGATCAATGTGTGCCGTAAAGAAGGAGCTGGGGGGCCTACACACACCGTGGGTGAACGACCTAAAGTGAAAAGATGAATTTGTGCGATGGAGCTAGAGAATGCTGAGGGAGGGTGAGAGGGATGCGGGCATGTGCATGCACGAGAGAAAGTTAGCGCTAGCTACAAAGATAAGAGGATTGTGTGGGTGTAAAAGACGAATAGAGATCATAATTCATTATAAAAAGTGAATTCGGATATTTGAAGAATTTATCATAGTGTTTTAAACCGGCGCATGCGTGAATATATATAATGGTGATACACATGGTGTGGTTATGAACATGTTATACTACATATAATATATTTTATCTCTACTCTTATAAAAATAGAGTTGTTGATGATGGTGTGCCTGCCATCCTGCAATATAGGCCGTCTGATTTATATCTGATGGATAGGAAGGAAACTATGGCGATTTTCAAAAGACATACCCACACCCCTCTCCATATTTGCAAATAAGGCATCCCCTCGATCATCTTGATGTTCCGTGGAACGCATAGGCATCTTGCTAGTACTACATATAATATATAGAACATTGATTATAATTTGGGCTAATGTGTGGCTTCTACAGCTCAGGGCTAAATACTTGTCATAATGTATGGGGCGGGGCACTATACTATGTGTGATAAACACGGTGTACGTATGGAACATGGTTTACATTATGAATATATAGTTAGTACATCAAATGTACTATTATTTGGAATCAACATCAAGTGTATTCAAAAAATTGAATTTGAGTTCATATAATACACATATTTCATATCTACCTCTATAGTAATCATGTGGTGTGTTGTTAAGGTAATACACGAATGATGGTTGAAGTTGGCAACAATCATGATTGTAGATTCTTATTGAAATAGAGAAACGAAATCAAATTTAGTTCGAATTGCAGCGGTAGTATAGACATTTGGAATGCACAAAAATGTTGGTATGAGTAGGTTACATGCATTGTACAGCCAGCGAAAAAATTTAATTGGACATAAAATGGATTCATACTCCCTCCTTCCATCTATATATGGCCTAATGCATTTTTTAAGACCGCCTTTGACTATTGACAAGATTAATAGTACATGACATGCACAATGTGAAAATTATATCATTGAAAGCTCCTTTCACACACGAATTTAACGGTGTGCTTTGTGTAAGTTGCATGTCATATATTATTGCTCTAGTATTTGGTCAATGTTAGCCTCGAAAAACGCATTAGGCCCTATGTAGATGGAAGGAGGGAGTATCTTTGAATAGCAATTGTACAGTAAAATGGGACAAGACTCTCTCTTTGTGTGGTGTGAATAGTTTTATTTTTTTCGTTTTTTTCGTTGAGGGAAGTGTGAATTGATTTGGTATGTACAAGTACAATATTACACGTTAGGCTTGTCCATAAAATTCAACCGGCGCCCTGATATATCCCGAAAATCCAGATATCGTGCTCCCTAAACTGGCGCCTTCACAACCCGCACCTTGCTATCCCGAAGTTACAACGCATGCGAAAACTCCCTCCAGCTGCCAAATCCCGACATGCCAAATCCCCCTTCTAACCTTGAGCCGAAAGGGCCGCTAGTTCAAATCGGTTGAGGTACTTTTGTAACACACCCTACATTTTGGACAAGCGCGTCCCTAAGTCATGGTCCACCCCTCCCATCGCCCTCTTTTCGCCATTCAAAATCCCAGGCTGCCATAACCTCTCCGCTCCAGCCGCGAAACCCCACCCTCCTTCGTCCGCCACCTCACCGTTTCCTAGTCGGAGCCTCTTCCCCGATGACATCGTCCACCGCAACATCTCGACGTCCCTCGTCCACCTCCCGGATGAGGATACATCACCCATCTTGTCGTCTCGCCGATTCAACCGCCCCGTCCTCCACATCCAAGGAGCTGCTCCGACGATCGCCTCGTCTATCGCGGTTGCTCCATCCCCACAGCACCACCTTAACCTACTCCACCGGAACCGCAGCATCCTCACCGAATCCTCGTACGAAGTCGAGGCCTACTCGGCGCCACCAAAGAGGTTGTACACTCATTGCATCGCACCTTCTCCTTAACTCGACCTCCTGCCGCCGACGGTGCTCCATCCCGCACCCCCATGGAACGGCTACCTCGAAGCCGGCGCCGCGGGCGACATCTCCACGGAGGCTCTCCCCAAGTGTGAGGCCCCTTCGGTGGCGGCGTCCACACCAGCCAGATCTGCTGCTGCTCTGGCTCTCGCTCACTCGCTCGCGCTGTTGCTACTGCTCCGGCTCTCGCTCGCTCGCTTGCGCTACTGCTGCTTCTCTCCCCCTCACTTGTGCTGCCGCTCTACTCCGATTTAGCTACACTTCAGTAGACTGAATCGACTTTTGTGTCATTCGATTTTCAGGGGGTGGGGGGCCAAGGTAGTCAGAGTCAGGATTCGGAGTCGGATCGATTTTCCTTAGACAGAATTGAGTCGTAGTATCGAGTCGCGGAATCGAGGATTCTACTAGATTTACTCAAATAAGATATTTTGTATTCATGGAAGAAATTTATATGGGTTCTATAAAGTTTTGACACTAAATATAGAGCAAATACATACACATCAATGCTAGTTCTATTCCACTTCTTTTTATGGCTAACCTACTATTAGCTTAGATGTATGTAACATATATGAGAGGCAAATATATAAAACATTGAAATCTTCGACGCATGAAATTTACTTACGAGTTTTTTAGAATATGTGAATAGCCGATCACTTGTATATCCACCCTGTAGTGCTTAACCTTGAAGGGTCTTGCTGTCATTCTCCGATTAATCTTGATGCATCCTCCTTCCCATGCCAATTCCATTTGTCGACAAGTCTGATCATCAATTTTGATCTAGATTTTGAGAGCCAGATCAAAGGTGTCGGTTCCTGAGCATTTGGGATTGGGAGGGGAATAAAGGGCCATGACGCATGTGAAAATGGTTTGGATGATGGCATACTATTCTACTACAACTAAACGGACGACTTAGATAAATTAGTAGAATCGGACATAGTCCATACCATAGTCTGGATTCTATAGTTTTGTACATGATTCTATGATTTGGATCGTGACTCAACATGGATTCTTCCTGATCCGGATTCATAGTGGGACTTGGATCGACATGGTTCCGTAGGGTCGTGAAGTCATAGGATTCTAGGATTCGAGTCGAGATTCTGACTACCTTGGGGAGAGGCTCGCCAGAGTTAAGGAAGAACCACCCGCAGCCGGGAGGGGGGCTCACTGGAGAGGTACCCCACTATCTATCTTAGGGTTCAGGGTGGGGGCGGTGGTCACCGACGGTGGGGGCGCGGTGCTGGGGCGGTGGCGTGGGGATCGTCGGAGAAAAAGCTCGACGTGCGCGGGGGGGGGGGCTAGAGGGCTGGCCGGGGCGGCGGTGGACCGGCGGTGGGGAGTTGTTTCAGGGCGGCGAGGCGGCACGGGGGCCGGCAGTTCAGCTGGTGGTGGCTGGCGGCTCAGGGGGGTGCAGGTTGAAGATGAACTGCAGGCCCTCCCTAAACTACATGTCAAGTGCCTCTCTGCTACCATTGCGTTCAGTTTTGACAGTAACATTCAGATTCCACAGTAAATTTCAGTTTCGATAGTTAAGTTCAGAGTCAACGGTTTTTACCTCATCTGTTGTAGTCAGGTGGTTTTTGGTGATGTAAGTTTTACATCTATTTTACATCATCTATTGGAGATGCTATTAGAATCCCACTTGAGATTAATGATGTATGTCTTGTGCTGCTTCAGCCTTGACGTCTTATGGCTCACCGGCGCTGCTCCAACGATAGAACCATCCATCACAACAGAGTAGTGCCCTGGACGTCGTCTACAGATTCCTCAGATCTTCCCCCACACCTCCGACAGCCACCTCTGCCTCAACTTCTTCAGCGACCAACCCAATGATGCTGAGGTTGACACGGCTACAGCAAAGAGGTTGTACACTTGTCGCATCACTTATTACTCCACATTCATGTCGATCATTAGAGCTATTTTGGTTCAACGGAATAACATAGCAATAGGAAATTTTCATATGGCACTCTACCATTCAATTATTCATGCATTTTGTTGAAAGGAATGGAGCAAAACATCCACCTGTACCTACTTTTCAAAATCATATGCATGAAAACAAGACCAAATGCATTAGTGGCAGAATAACATTCTAACTGTACACACTTTCATATGGTTTCACTTTACTTTGGCCATGTTTCTTTGCATTCCTCTGCTCCTCCAATTCCTATGAACCAAACACCCAAGTTGACAGAAATCATGTGTTCACAAATGCTCTATTTCCCATGTGCATTCCTATCCTATTCCGGTGTATTTCCTCCTATCCCTGTGTTTTTAGAATCATGCAAGCCAAATGAGCCCTTACAGAATTACTTCAGTTACAGGTAGGTGTCAAAGAAAACTTTGTGTGGTTTGTCCTGCTCCTGCCGCGACGTCGTCCACCTCACCTGAGTTGCTCCATGGACAAAAGCATCCACCAAACCAGACATCATGACTCCTGGCCGTCTTTCGCCCCCTCAGATCTCCTTCCCTGCCACTGGCACCCACCGCAACGGCATCACCATCATGACTCAGCAGATGAACCTGAGGAGTACACGGGTCCACAAGAGAGGTCGCACTCTTTTGTTTTTGCTTATGTTATGCATTGCTTAATATTACCTACTACTTTATTGTCCTGTTCACCTCTTAGACTCCAAGTCAGGTCCAAATTGATGTTCAAACTTGAGTTCTAAATTAGTTGTGGGGTACATATTGAGGCAGCAATGAATAGTATCTCTGTATAATATCTGGTTCACCTAGGGTATGCCTATGTTGTTCATCTTGGGTGGGAAAACAAATAGTAAAGCAATCATCATCTATTTTTTTTATTAAATTAAAGCAATCATCAACCTACTATCATTATTTTTGGATCCATCCACTGGTTGTTACCATTACTCTAGATTTGTGCATGCTCTCCTTACATAATCTCACTATATTTTTTTGTATGCATGCCAGATACTATACACCGTCATGCTGAACATGTAGAGAAAAAGAGAAGAGTTTTGCGTGGCAATACAATGTCATGCAGACGTCGCTCCATGGTGGGTTCAATGGCAAACCCTCCCCCCTCCCCTCTCGAGATTGTAATCCGGAGGAAGATATATGTTCTGAGGCGGATTCAGATGTAGCTGACCACTCCTATTTACCCCCCAAGGTGTTTGCTATAACTTGGCATGATGATGTTAGTCATATCATGCATATGTTGCCTTGGAGTGCCTACTTTTGACATCATATATGTCATCTGCTTAGTTTAGACATGTTCTGTAATGCCACCTATTTAGTTTCAATATCATATATGGGAATTATGCAGTCTCATGTCTTTTTGCCAGCCATAATATATGTCAAATGTGCAATGCCATCATGTTTAACCAGGCATCATATATTTGAATGATATCTTTCCCATCCTTTTCTTCATTAAATTTCCATTTGTCGATAGTGTTCGTACATTAAACTACTCTTCCTATGAATCAGCCATTTGAGTAGGTGATGGAAAAATCTGGAGTGAAAACAAGGCCTTCACAGCAGGCAGTGCTACCTGTCGAAGCAGATCTCTTGCTGGGTCCCGATAGCTCCTCAGAGATGGATTCAGAGACAGATGACCAGTCATATTCCCCCACCGAGGTGTATGTTCTAACTTGGCATGGTTCTACTGCTCATATCATGCATATGGTGTCTTGCATTGCATAGTTTAGACATCATATACACAATATTCAACACCATGTTCTTAGTTCGGACAGCATATATGTGAATGCCCTCTGTTTAGCATATAAATCACATATGTGAATTAAATCATGCGATCCTGATTACTTAGATAACATGTATGTGAATTATGTCATGTGATCCTGTTTAGTTAGTCATCATATCTTCGAATTATATTATGCTATGCTATCCAGTTTAGATAGACATCATATATGTGAAATTATGTCATGCTATCAATTTTAGTTAAAAATATACATGTCAACTATTTAATGCCCTCTTTTTTCCACACTATCTACTGCATCTGTCTCTCATACAATGTCTATACATTCAACTATGTTTCCTATTTATCAGCCATTTGAATTGGAGCGGGTGATGGAAGTATCTAGCGGAGTAAAAACACGGTCTTCAAATAAAACAGTGCTACCTCTTGGTGGAGATAGCACCCCAGTTGTACATGCACGAGAACCAGCCCTACCACACATAACCCAGAGTCTCACAGATTTTACCCCTACTGCGATGGACAGAGAACGAGCTTCACCCAATCTAACCCCAACCCCAGCAGATAGTAACCCAGTTCCTATTGACACAGCACCATCTCCACCACAGAGCTCCCAAACAAGAGCAGTTAGTAAGGCAGCTCCAGTGCCCAAAGCGCCAGTACTACCACGGTGAACCCCAACTCCACCAGTTAGTACACCTATTCCTATGGAGGAAGCACAACCATCCATTTATAGTTTAGCATCTATCACATTTGATGTTGTTAAATCCTATGTGCGTATCTTCCCATCATGGAAATATTATACTGAATATGAAGGAAAATGCCAGTTGCAGGTGTTTGTCCAGGAGTTATGTGTAAGTAATGTTATTCGTGGCAATTACTTTGCTTTGTCCCATACATTCTACCTCCATGATGGTTATAATATAGAAAATTTTCCCATTTTTCTCTATAGAGAAGGACCGATTTGGAAACTCGCGATGAGGTAACCTGTGCTAATACCTCTGCTATCTTTAAGAATGCTTGGTGGTAGTATCGGAATTACCTGAAGAAAACGTACTTCAATGACAAAGAAACTCATCAAATTCCCTTACGTTCTCTTGAGATACATTTACTAGACGATGACTGGGAACGCCTTGTTCTTTACTGGTCCTGAACGAAGAATGTGGTAAGGTCTATGAGCTCATTTTATTTTAAGTACTATATGCTTGCATCTTACTATACTCTTCTCATGTAGAACAAGTGCTTAAACCTAAAGAACAACTGTTCTCATTTAAGATTCCATTGCTATCGTGCATACTGCTTTGCTCTTGTATCACTGTATTTACTCATACAAACTTATTTTTAAATTGAACAATCCAATGGAAACTCCAATGACACAACAGGTACGTTTACGCATGTTTCCTTAACAGGTTTGCTCTTATAAATAGCTCTGTTGATTTCAATTTTAATTGTGTATACAGTTGACTTCTCATATCATGCACATTACTAGTATCATAACATGGCCAATAGTGTTGTTGTACATGTAGACCCGTGGTACCCATCTGAAATCTTGTTGTGTGTAGTTTCCCGCGCTTTTTATTCTTTCAGTGCTGCTTTCTCTTGAACTGATATGATTTGAACCGTGTCTCTATTTTGATTTGGCAAGACAATGCAGTGGCCATAGGACATAGATATATGTTTGTTTGATGCTTTTATAATGTACTACTTGGCAATAGAAGACTTGGTAGTTCAATCTTGTCCACCTTACTAATGAACTGGTTAACCAAAATGAGTTCCATATACTAGTACATGCTAAACCCATTATGTGTCTACTTGTTTCTTCTTTTAGAATGCTGACAGAATATTAGGGAAGAGTTCCTTATTAAGCAATGATAAAGGAAGTAATGCATATAAGGTTCAGGATCATGAGACATCCTTGTTGGTCTCCAACAAAGATGATAAAACAGCTAAGGAAAACTATTTTGAAGACAGTGAGGCAACCCCAAAGTCCTGTCATGGTTTACTATTCGAGTTACTGGCCACTACCGCTTGCACAAGCTATTCAAACTCACTGTTTGAATCAGTTCGGTTCCTTGAGTCTCAACTACAAGCTGAAAGACATCGATTAGTTGTGCTGCGACAAGAAGCGGAAGGACTGTGAAAGTCCCTGGAGCATTCAGATGCATACTTTTTGGTGCAATAGCAAGCGTTGGAGGATTTTAGCGCCAAATAGGACAAAGCTAATAAGCTTGCTAAGCTTATTGCTAGCATGGTGGATACCCAAGATAACGTTTCTTGATCTCTTCTGAGGTTGTTTCAGTTATGCACTTGTTTTGCTGCCGTGTTTATTTGCACTGGTGGCCAATTTTGACGGCCAGTGTATGTAATATGCTGCTTTGTTCCCTATATTTGCACTGGTGGCAAACTTTGATGCCCAGTGGATGTAATATGTGTAATAGTTGTAATAGGCTAGCATTAGTTGCTTGCTTATTTATTTCCTTATTGTCTTGTTTAGTAATTTGCTTGTAGTCACTCCAGTTCTTTTTCCACATTTTTTAGTGGCCACAATAACCTATTTTCGGTAACTAGGCCACAATAATCATGGCAATACACAGACTGTTTTAACCATGGGCCTCTTGCGGGCCGTATGATCAATGGGCCTTCTACAGACTGTAGGATCCATGGACTTTCTACGGGCCGTATGATCCATGGGCCTTACGGGCCGTAGGATCCATTGTTTTTCTATGGGCCGTAGGATCCATGGGCCTTCTACGGGCGTATAATCATTTCGCCAAACATGGGTTGTACTATTCGTGGACCATAATGGGTTGTATTTCATAACGCTATGAAAAAAGCCCAACGGGTTAACGGGCCACAAACGGGCCGAATCTAACTACAGGCTGAATTTGGCCCAAAAACGGAACAGGCCAGTAACGGACCATAACTAACCGAATTCTAGAAATGATCCCACGAATAAATGGGCCCTTAGAAGGCCGAAATTTAACACGGGCTGGAAATGGCAGATGGAATAATTGGTCGTTAATGGGTATAAAGTGATACACTATTCATTATGGGCCAGTTTCATCTCGGGCCTTTAATGGGCCGAGAGTTACAAAGGGCCTCATATGGGCTGAAAGACATCATGGGCCATACATGGGCCAAAAGTTACAACGGGCTGGAATCATATTGGATGGCCCAGATGAAGCTATTGGGCTTAATTCCGATAGGTTGTAACGGGCCGGGAGTTAGTGGGCCATAAATGGGCTATATATGAACAGGTCGTTAACAGGCTTTCCGTGGGTCGGCTCGTTACCTTTTGACCAAGTAAAACGGGCCGTACTTTTCACCGGAATGAGCCTCTGTTGGGCCGTGCCACGTGTCGACATATCATAGGCACCTCCTGTCCAATGGGTGGATGACATATGTCCCAACGGTGAGCCAACACGTGTTTCCTCTGGCCAATGAGAATTTTACACGTGGAAAATCCCCATTGGTGTGGGTTGTTAAGGGGTTATTAGATCCAAACTGGACCCGATAGCTTAACGGTGACCTGTTACGGTGAATGCCACGTGTCGGTCACCCTTGACGAAAGCACTTCCATGACGCGTGATTTATCATCACGGAAGTGGACACTTCCGTGATGATACTTTTGGTAATGTCATGGAACACTTCTATGACAGCACAGGTATGACTATCTTGATTCTGTCATAAAATCGTCATGGATGTACATGCATGACAGAAAATGTGACCTACTATGACAAACACGTATCTTCACGGAAGTGTATTTTTTTGTAGTGGCACCTGCTACCTTTCAAATATGTATGACTTCTATATTCTCTGATTTTTGTGAAAAGATTGTTGAGGTTTTCATGGATGACTTTTCTTTTTATGGGAAATCTTTTGATGATTGTTTAAGCAATCTTGAGCGAGTTTTGCAGAGATGTGAACAAACAAATCTTGTCTTGAATTGGAGAAGTGCCACTTTATGGTTAATGAAGGCGTTGTCTTGGGTCATATTTCTAAAAGAGGTATTGAAGTGGACCAAGCTAAGGTTGATGCAATTGAGAAAATGCCATGTCCTAAGGACATCAAAGATATTCGTAGTTTACTAGGTCATGCTGGTTTCTATAGGAGATTCATCAAAGACTTTTCTAAACTTTCTAGGCCTCTTACTAATGTTTTGCAAAAGGATATTCCATTAGTTTTTGATGATGATTGTCTTGAAGCCTTTGAAACACTCAAGAAAGCCTTAATATCCGCACCTATTGTTCAACTACCTGATTGGAAATTCCCTTTTGAAATTATGTGTGATGCTAGTGATTATGCTATTGGTGTCGTTCTAGGACAAAGAGTTGATAAGAAACTTAATGTTATTCATTATGCTAGTAAAACTCTAGACAATGCTCAAAGAAATTATGATACTACTTGTCACACCCTGATTTTCATGCCACAACACTTAACATAATAAATCATGATAAAGTGTGGTTTGACAAAAACTTTTGCATTATTTGGCTTTTATTTTTGAGTTGGTTTTCTCTTTGTGTTTTTCAAGTGCTCTTTATAGTCAACTACTCCACCTTCTGCACTTCATCTCCTTGCCCCGAACTTCTTCCCAATGATCATGCCATGTGTATAGTGCAATATAGTATTTTCTTACAAAAATAATTTGGCCAAATAGTATTTTCAAAACTTAGTTTTCCAAAAAAAAAACCTGAATTGAGGTTTGCACTACAAGTACTTGATTTGGGGTATGAAAAATATTTCATAGAGTATATTTGAAACCTATTAGATATAGGATTCCCATAAACGACAAAAATATAATTTTAAAAGTTATTTTCCTATTTTATTTAAAAGCTTTTTCTTAAGGACAGAAATGGTCTTTAATAGGGAAAATTATTTTATTGTTTCAAAAATATTTGACAAAAATCAGGGAAACTCAGTGGACATATATTTTCCATATATAAGAGTTTCAACACATGGTCATGTTCAAAATATTGGACAAAACCTCCCAAAACCATTTATGCCCATTTCAAGGATTTGAAATATTTCTATATGAAATATTTTCATAAAAATCCAAGGAAAATCTAGCAAGTCACAAATGCATATTTTGATCACCTTGCAAAGCCTCATATCAATCAAGGTCATTTTGGCTCACCAAAATGCCCCAAAACCCTCTCTGGCCAGAATCAAATTTGAACAACTTTGTACTACCAACTTTCTCTCCTTGACCCCAACTTTTGTGAGCATGTTCACATGACCAAATGAGGCCACTACACAAAGTGGTGCATCAAGGGTAAGTGATTTGCTCAACGAGATCTACACAAGTTCATTTGTGCTAATTTTTAGGGTTTGCCAAAGTTACATTAGCAAACTCTTCCAAATGAGCTCATCTTCCTTCTACCCTGTCATTTTGTCATGACAAACACCCCTGCCAAGTGGAACAAGAAGGAAATTAGTGCAAGTACCCCAAAACCATATCAAACACCTTCTGCATTTTAACTAAAAACCGTGTTTGGGCCTCTTCCACTAATCCAAATGAGTTCTCCTCTTTACCACACCTCCTCCTAACCTCCCTCTACCTCTGACATTTAGCACAAGTCAATGCTCATTGATCAAGGTGATGAAACCACCAATTTTCTATTCTGGACAGACCCATTCCCACTCTTCTCCTTCCTCTCTCTTCACCCACTGGCCACCCAAAGCATCCAATGCGAAGATCCCTTTCTTTACTCCCTCCTAGACCTGCTAGACATGCTTGGGGGCGCCCACACTTCTTAGAAAATGGCATTCCAAGCCATTTGGGTGCTCTGGAGCACGCTATAGTGCGGCCAGGCACTGTAGCCGCCCCCTGCCAACCACCTCGAGCCTCCCCAGCGCGCCCGACGATGCGCCTTGATATCCACAACACGCAATGCTATCGGGCCCCTCCTCCCTTGCCCTCTTTCTCCCTCCGCGAGCTCGCCATGGGCGCCGTAGGCCGCATCCACGGTGCACCATGACCCCTCTACTTAGAGGCCCTCCCGAGCATTGCTCTGGCCTCTCCTCGCTCTCCCCCTCCCCCAGCAACCCCTCAGACACACTCTCTCTCCCTCTCATGCCCTCCTACTCCCTCCATGGTCGAGGTGCCGCCATTGGTCTCCGCCCAAGTTCCCGCAAACCGAAGCCTCCCCTCCCCTCCTTTGGACCCCAATGGAGCCATCGCACGCCTGCGAGGCTCCTCCGCCCTTTACCTCCTCCTCTAGCGCCCCGCAACCCTAGAACCCCTCTTGCCAGACGCGGTCGTCTGCCCTCCCGTTGAGCTGCTCCCTCCTGGTCGCCCCCATGTCCAACGCGGCCACCCCCGAGTGCGGCGTGGAGTGGGGCATCCGCCCAGACCACTACCACGCCGTCCGGCGCAGCAGAGCGGCCGGAACCACGGCGATCGGCGCCCTCCTCTATCCCCTGTCGGGAGGAAGAAGAAGGAGGCGGGAGAAGGAGAGAGAGATCCCGGTGGGCCCCGGGTGTAAGTGACCATGAGGGCCGGGATCACAAGTTAAGTGGACACGTCTTCCTGAGGAGCCATCTTCCTGAAGCGAAAGCGCACTGCGGCAAATCCGCCTTCAACGTGGCCCCTGCGCCCATGCGGCCGAGCCGCTGGGCCGGCCCAGTGACGCCCTGCCGCTAAACCTCACACAGTGTGCGCTGCCGCCGCCTGAATCTGGCCCATTTCGGTAAAACCTTTGTCTTTTTCCTTTTCAGGGAATTTCAAAAGTTCATAGACAATTCAAATTAACTACAAATTTGATCATTCAAATTTCTGGTAGTTCCAAAAATCATGCCCTATCACATGGTGATATTTTCATATTTTTCTAGAAATATTTCCTTCACAATTATTTATCAAATCCTATTTTTCCATTTTTGTAATGAACTTTAGAAAATCACAGAGAGCCCATTCTTGATCAAAATGCAACTATTCAAATTCCTAGATACTTATATGCTCATAACTTAGTTTTTGAACATTTTTCCAATGCTTTATGTACCACATCAAATATTGGTCCAATTATCCATATATAACCAACTTTGCAAATCCCTAGGAAATTCCTTTGAACTCCAAATCTAGTGAAACCAACTCCTAGATGCTCCTAAAAGTATTCCTTGTTAAATGGGTGCCTTTGCTCATTTTTCAAAATAATTCTTCTATACACTTCTTGCAATTCCATAAACCCCTTGATTCCATCATATCGAAATGTTTAGAAATATCCACTGATCCACTTTCAATGAAATAACTTTTGTCATTCCTCATATGACCAGAGGTATCCTAGAAAAGTCAACTTCATATTTTTAGAGCACATTTATTCTTGCCTTGTTGTGTTGCTTATTGTGATTGTTTCCGACGTTAGTTGCCGAAGTAGACGAAGTACTTGGAGAAGGACCAGAAGATTTCAAGACTCTGATGAACCAGGCAAGCAGCCCTTTGACCATGTCTATGAAACCCTTTTTATGCATTTCATATAGCACCTTATTATTGTTGCATCAAAATCATGATGAGATGGTAGCCACTTTGGTGGGTTGCCCTCATTTCCTCCTTGTTGATACTTGCAGCGTGCATGACCCTACCTTCCTATGAGGGTTATGCTGGTGGGAGTAGATAGGATGCTAAAGTAGATGCTACACAAATGGGACGGGTATATGCATGGTGATGGAAGCTAGATTGTTTTCAAAAACATTTCGAAAACCCCGTCGGGTGCCACTTATGCCCGAGGGTGATAATGAGTTGGATAACCACTTGATGACGAAGTGGTGTACCGAGGCAAGTGTGTGTGTTGTTTTCAAAATGGATTGGTTTAAGTTGCGACCGTTATTCCAACCTTACATGCGCAACCACTCTACCCTTATATGAGAAAGGGCATTATTGATTACCTAGGCCGTTACTAGCTTGGAGCCCGCATTACTAGTGACGTGAGAGTTCTTGTTGCGCTCTCTTGGGACGGGGTCGTGCCAGGTAGGGCGGCCATGACTGCTTTTACAGGGCACCGAACACACCGTTGATACCCCGTGCTTGTGGTATGAGATGAATATGGGAGCGTGGCTCCAAATTCTTAAGATGAGAAATGTTGGGCACGGGGGTTGCTACCAAACGAGTGGACTCTATGTTAGTGTCGTCTAGGGAAAGGTAATGATCGGGTGCTTACCCCGGGTACTTGAGGTACCGCAGGTCGTGGATGACACGGAAGTTCCCCGGATCTTGTGGGTAAAGTGTGCAATCTCTGCAGAGTGTAAAACTATTCGAATAGCCGTGTCCACGGTCAAGGACAGTTGGGTAACCGCTCTTTGGCTACGTCCACATGTTTACAAACTAGAGTGTGTGGGAAGAACTACTTGGGTCAAGTCAAAGGACTTGACATGGATGAGTTGGGTTGGAGCCCACTCCCTTTATGTTGATATCTGTAACCAGTTCCTAAGGTTACTTGAATTCATATGATGCATGTTTTACCAGTTGTTGAACATGTCATAACACAACAAAATTAGCTTTCTACAAAAATTTACCTATTTCATGCATTGTTGTATCTTGAGCCAAAACATGGGTTGCTTGCGAGTACATTCAAAGTACTCATTGGCTTGCCACTGGTCATTTAATTGGCCAGGCATGGAAGAACAGGAGTTCGAAGAAGAGTTCTTTGGAGACGAACATGCGAGCTAGGACGCTTCCTAGTCAGAATGCCTACAGGGTTAAGGCAGATGGGATGGGTCCAAGTTATCGACGAAGATTTCCGCTGCGAAGTTATACTCAAGACTTGACCATAATGGTCATGATTTATGTAAGACGGTCTGTATGGATGTAAGACTCTTGTTATACAGCTTCTATGTGTTCAGTGAGCATTGATCTCTGGGATCACTGTACACGTGCATTCGGTGATCACGACTTATGAGTCAGGGTCCCCATAGAGCTGGTATCAGAGCCATCCTGACTGTAGGAAGCCTTAGCTAGCATGGTCGTTAGTTAGGTTAAAACTATTTCTGAAACTATTACTAACTTTGAAAAACTATCTACACTTCTCTTCCCTTCTGTGTTTTTCAAAAACTAAGATATATTTTCCTTATTGATCTCTTCCCCTTCAAACTTTTGCAAATGGTCGCTAGTACCTTTAAGACCCTGACCACTGGATTCCCTGTAATCCTCGTGGGTAACCGAGATGGAAGACGTCTTTCCAGACATTCACCCACACCTTCTGAACACGAGCTTGGCAACACCACGACAAGATGGAAAATACCTTCTCAATGATTGAGGAAACCAAGACTCGGAAGATGGTGACACCTTTGAATTTGCCCCAAGATGATGCGACCTTAGCCTATGATGATTAGGGAATAGGGAATGCAAGATCATGATATACATCGCTAATAGAGCAACCATGTCCTTATCATTGTTGCATCGGAAACCACCGGTGGATGAGAACCTAGCCATTTGGTCTGCCTCACTATAGTGAGTAGGAAAGCGGTTCTCTTCGTCCCCTGCTCTCGGTGTCGATGATGTCATCAACGTAACCGACATGTTGGACCTCTACTATGCCTTGTTAATGTCATTGCATAAAGTACTACCTACTTGGTACCATCGGCGCCTTAGAAGACAAAATGGGATCGTCATGATTAAGAAGACAGCAGAAGACCGAGTCAATGCCTGCTACGAGAAGCCACCTTCACCCCATCACTTCAACAGGAGAGAAGTTGTTGAAGAATCTTCAGGCTCAACCCGGATAGTTTCATCGAACAACTACAAGAGACGTAGCAACACATGAGGAAAACGCAAAAGACTGCATGAGGCACGAAGTAAAGCACGACTACTTAGTTCGAGAACCCCTAGGGTAGGATGAGTCGTGTACCCCCTATGCGCAGTCGAGTCCATATGATGGTTCGAATAGAACCATGATTTTGTGTTACTTGCTTTTATTTGATTGTGTTTTGATATCAGCCGCCCTTTTTCCCTAGGCAACTAGTACACGGCTATATCACCTGCCTTATTTTATTGTTTGTGTTTGGCAGTTTCAGCACTTGTTTGTTTGCACTTGCACTATAGAACCCCCTTTAGGCATTCCCCTCCTCTATGCTACTTTCCCCCTCTCATCTCTCTTATCAACTGAAGATCAGCAAGACAAGATGCACCAAGGATTCTACCTTGGCAACCAACTGGCAATGAAGGCTTTTGCTACCGTCTCCTCGACCAAGTGAAGCCCCGTAGAGTTATATTTAACCCTCCAGACTAGAAACCCATTCCTAGACCCTTCGAGACTTCACAAGATACCCCAGCTCGAGTCCTTAACCATGTGCTTATCCCACAGAATTGCGAGAGAACCAGTTAAGCCTCTGTAAACCCTGCACAACACTGGGATCATTATGGAACTAGTGGACATAGTGAACGAGCACATTATCATCCTAATATAGCACAAGAACTAAACTAGTGGACATAGTGAACGAGCACATTATCATCCTAATATAGCACAAGAACTGACGATGCCATAAGGAAGACCAATTTGAGGATATAGGAATATAGGACAAACGACTTCATGAGTTTGTATAAGTGACCTTGAGGAATTATCTGAGACTTTTGTAAATCATGAGGCTTTCATGTTGGTAGATGAACTTGGTGGGATCATGTTGATGGAGTAGCATAACTTCCATTACCCTTGAGTAAACTGGATTTTAGTAGGACAATTATGATCGCAAGCTGGAATTCTTGGAAGTATATGGATTTAACTTAGCCATGGGATATTATAGGAGACAGTTGATATTACGTAAATGACTTGAGGGAACATGTAGGAATTCTCATCGGCCAAGAGATTTGGATTTAAGTAGGTGATTCTTGTTGAATATAGATGTTGAGTATGTCTACATGGTTCGGAGTAAATTGGATTTAGACTGATGATCTCGATCATGGTACTAAGTTTCTCGGTGGGCGATAAACTAGGAGATTGGATTAATTATCGAAGTTGATATAAGATTGACCTTGGAGTTTACTTGACCATGGAAGTTGGTGGACTTACTATAGTAGAGACAGCCCTTTCAAGTATTTGGGGATTATATGGACTTTAGGAGATCATGTGGAACACCATAGACACTGGATTTGTAGAATTAAAGGATTATGTAGTGATTAATGGAAGTTACCGGGTTGTTGGAGTTGATTCATAGGAGGGAAACAAGATTTTGGAGTGGCATGTGACGTGTTTCCTTAGGATAGAGATGCACTAACATGGACCTTGGAAGAATAGGATGAGCATTGGGATTGTCGTGTTTTATTCCTGCTTGGAAGCTTGTATGCTCTACCCATGGATTTTTAGGGTTAGCTATACATATGAGTTTGGGGATCGTAGACATATATGATTTTGTTAGACCTCCTCTCGGGAGTCACGAGAATATGGATCACAGGAGTGATGATTGGATTTGGCCTATACGAAATAATGCTTTCGGTGGTATAAGGTTATTTGTTTGAGGGACTAGATGGACTATTGGCATCTCAGAAACCATGCTTAAGGATAAGATAATAAACGTTCACCCACACACTAGAATCCTTGAAACCCTTAAGCCCTACCAAGCCACAACATGGTCGGATTATGACCATGAGCTTTGGCTCTAGGTCAAGTAGACCCTGACCAACACTCAACCGTGACCACCACCACTCCCAAGTCTCCTCGGAGTACTTAGACAAGATAGTTGTCATCATTATTTGGTCACCTACTTGTCTACTCGAAGACAGAAGAAGAGCCGTTTAGCTGGTTAAGGAACATTTGAAGACTGCCATGCCAAGGAGAAAGAACTATACCAACCACCATCGTCAAGGAGTGAAATTTCTCATCAAAGACCAGGTGTATCTGCAAGCCACTTCTCTCAAAGGAATCAAGCATATCCATGTCAAAGGGAAGATCACACCAAGATTTATCGGCCCTCTCCAAGATCACTGCAAGACAAAGAATAGACAGCTACCAGCTAGAGTTACCACCTGAGTCACCCACTGTGCACAACATTTTTCCACACAACACCACTCCAAAAATGTTTCCAACTTCCTAACTAGTCTGGTCTCTACAAGGACATCGATCACCGAGCCATCGACCTCCAGCCCAATATGACCTATGCGAGAGACCCCAATTGCAACCTGGACCAAGCAGGACGTCATACACGAAGCCACGCCATTGAGTACATCAAGGATCAATGAAGCACCACTCGGAAGCACAAGCAGTATGAGGACGTGAACACTACCCCAGGTCCAGTTTTTGTATTCCTTTCCACGCCTAGTTTGGGAATCTCGGGGACGAGATTCTTGTAAGGGGGGTAGGTCTGTCACACCCTGATTTTCATGCTACAACACTTAAGCTAATAAATCATGATAAAGTGTGGTTTGACAAGAACTTTTGCATTATTTGGCTTTTATTTTTGAGTTGGTTTTCTCTTTGTGTTCTTCAAGTGCTCTTTAAAGTCAACTACTCCACCTTCTGTACTTCATCTCCTTGCCCCAAACTTCTGCCCAATGATCATGCCATGTGTATAGTGCAATATAGTATTTTCTTACAAAAATAATTTGGCCAAATAGTATTTTCAAAACTTAGTTTTCCAAAAAACCCTGAATTGAGGTTTGCACTACAAGTACTTGATTTGGGGTATGAAAAATATTTCAAAGAGTATATTTGAAACCTATTAGATATAGGATTCCCATAAACCACAAAAATATAACTTTAAAAGTTATTTTCCTATTTTATTTAAAAGCTTTTTCTTAAGGCCATAAATGGTCTTTAATAGGAAAAATTATTTTATTGTTTCAAAAATATTTGACAAAAATCAGGAAAACTCAGTGGACATATATTTTCCATGTATAAGAGTTTCAACACATGGTCATGTTCAAAATATTGGACAAAACCTCCCAAAACCATTTCTGCCCATTTCAAGGATTTGAAATATGTCTACAGGAAATATTTTCATAAAAATCCAAGGAAAATCCAGCAAGTCACAAATGCATATTTTGATCACCTTGCAAAGCCTCATATCAATCAAGGTCATTTTGGCTCACCAAAATGCCCCAAAACCCTCTTTGACCAGAATCAAATTTGAACAACTTTGTACTACCAACTTTCTCTCCTTGACCCCAACTTTTGTGAGCATGTTCACATGCCCAAATGAGGCCACTACACCAAGTGGTGCATCAAGGGTAAGTGATTTGCTCAACTAGATCTACACAAGTTCATTTGTGCTAATTTCTAGGGTTTGCCAAAGTTACATTAGCAAACTCTTCCAAATGAGCTCATCTTCCTTCTACCCTATCATTTTGTCATGGCAAACACCCCTGCCAAGTGGAACAAGAAGGAAATTAGTGCAAGTAACCCAAAACCATATCAAACACCTTCTGCATTTTAACTAAAAACCCTGTTTGGGCCTCTTCCACTAATCCAAATGAGTTCTCCACTTTATCACACCTCCTCCTAACCTCCCTCTACCTCTGGCATTTAGCACAAGTCGATGCTCATTGATCAAGGTGATGAAACCACCAATTTTCTATTCTGGACAGACCCATTCCCACTCTTCTCCTTCCACTCTCTTCACCCACTGGCCACCCAAAGCATCCAAGGCCAAGATCCCTCTGTTTACTCCCTCCTAGACCTGCTAGACATGCTTGGGGGCGCCCACACTGCTTAGAAAATGGCATGCCAAGCCATTTGGGCGCTCTGGAGCGCGCTATAGTGCGGCCAAGCACTGTAGCCGCCCCCTACCAACCACCTCCGGCCACCTCGGGCCTCCACAGCGCGCCCAACGATGCGCCTCGACATCCACGACACGCAGTGCTATCGGGACCCTCCTCCCTTGCCCTCTTTCTCCCTCCGCGAGCTCACCCATGGGCATTGTAGGCCGTGTCCACGGTGCACCGCGACCCCTCTACTTAAAGGCCCTCCCGAGCACTGCTCTGGCCTCTCCTCGCTCTCCGCCTCCCCCAACAACCCCTTAGACACACTCCCTCTCCCTCTCGTGCCCTCCTGCTCCCTCCATGGCCGAGGTGCCACCGTCAGTCTCCACACAAGTTCCCGCAAACCGAAGCCTCCCCTCCCCTCCTTTGGACCCCAATGGAGCCACCGCACGCCTGCGAGGCTCCTCCGCCTTTACCTCCTCCTCTAGCGCCCCGCAACCCCAGAACCCCTCTTGCCAGACGCTGTCGTCCGCCCTCCCATTGAGTTGCTCTCTCTTGGTCGCCCCCGTGTCCAACGTGGCCACCCCCAAGTGTGGCGTGGAGTGGGGCATCCGCCCAGACCACTACCACGCCATCCTGCGTAGTAGAGCGGCCGGAACCACGCCGACCGGCACCCTCCTCTGTCCCCTGTCGGGAGGAAGAAGAAGGAGGTGGGAGAAGGAGAGAGAGATCCCGGTGGGCCCCGGGTGTAAGTGACCATGAGGGCCGGGCCCACAAGTTAAGTGGACATGACTTCCTGAGGAGCCGTCTCCCCGCAGCGAAAGCACACTGCGGCAAAGCTGCCTTCCATGTGGCCCCTGCGCGCGTGCTACCGAGCCGCTGGGCCGGCCCAGTGACGCCCTGCCGCTAAACCTCGCACAGTGTGCACTGCTGCCGCCCAGATCCGGCCCATTTGGGTAAAACCTTTGTCTTTTTCTTTTTCAGGGAATTTCAAAAATTCAGACTATTCAAATTAACTCCAAATTTGATAATTCAAATTTCTGGTAGTTCGTGAAATCATGCCCTACCACATGGTGATATTTTCACATTTTTTCAGAAATATTTCCTTCACAATCATTTATCAGATCCTATTTTTTCATTTCTGTGATGAACTTTAGAAAATCACAGAGATCCCATTCTTGATCAAAATGCAATTATTCAAATTCCTAGATACTTATATGCTCATAACTTAGTTTTTGAACATTTTTTCCGATGCTTTATGTACCACATCAAATATTGGTCCAATTATCCATATATAACCAACTTTGCAAATCCCTAGGAAATTCCTTTGAACTCCAAATCTAGTGAAACCAACTCCTAGATGCTCCTAAAAGTATTCCTTGTTAAATGGGTGCCTTTGCTCATTTTTCAAAATAATTCTTCTGTACACTTCTTGCAATTACATAAACCCCTTGATTCCATCATATTGAAATGTTTAGAAATATCCATTGATCCACTTCCAATGAAATCACTTTGGTCATTCCTCATATGACCAGAGGTATCCTAGAAAAGTCAACTTAATATTTTAGAGCACATTTATTCTAGCCTTGTTGTGTTGATTATTGTGATTGTTTCCGACGTTAGTTGCCGAAGTAGACGGAGTACTTGGAGAAGGACCAAAAGATTTCAAGACTCTGATGAACCATGCAAGCAACTCTTTGACAATTTCTACGAAACCCTTTTTATGCATTTCATATAGCACCTTATTATTGTTGCATCGGAATCATGATGAGATGGTAGCCACTTTGGTGGGTTGCCCTCATTTCCTCCTTGTTGATACTTTCATTGTGCATGACCCTACCTTCCTATGAGGGTTATGCTGGTGGGAGTAGATAGGATGCTAAAGTAGATGCTACGCAAATGGGACGGGTATATGCATGGTGACGGAAGCTAGATTGTTTTCAAAAACTTTTCAAAAACCCCGTCGGGTGCCACTTATGCCCGAGGGAGATAATGTGTTGGGTAACCACTTGATGACGAAGTGGTGTACCGAGGCAGGTGTGTGTGTTGTTTTCAAAACGGATTGGTTTAAGTTGCGACCGTTATTCCAACCTTACATGCGCAACCACTCTACCCTTATATGAGAAAGGGCATTATTGATTACCTAGGCCGTTACTAGCTTGGAGCCCGCATTACTAGTGACGAGAGAGTTGTTGTTGCGCTCTCTAGGGACGGGGTCGTGCCAAGTAGGGCGGCCATGACTATTTTTACAGGGCACCGGACACACCGTTGGTACCCCGTGCTTGTGGTATGAGATGAATATGGGAGCGTGGCTCCAAATTCTTCAGATGGGAAATATTGGGCACGGGGTTGCTACCAAACGAGTGGACTCTATGTTAGTGTCGTCTAGGGAAAGGTAATGATCAGGTGCTTACCCCGAGTACTTGAGGTACTGCGGGTCGTGGATGACACGGAAGTTCCCCGGATCTTGTGGGTAAAGTGGGCAACCTCTGCAGAGAGTAAAACTATTCGAATAGCCGTGTCCATGGTCAAGGACAGTTGGGTAACCTCTCTTGGGCTACGTCCACATGTTTACAAACCAGAGTGTGTGGGAAAAACTACTTGGGTCAAGTCAAAGGACTTGACATGGATGAGTTGGGTTGGAGCCCACTCCCTTTATGTTGATATCTGTAACCAGTTCCTAAGGTTACTTGAATTCATATGATGCATGTTTTACCAGTTGTTGAACATGTCATAACACAACAAAATTAGCTTTCTACAAAAATTTACCTATGTCATGCATTGTTGTATCTTGAGCCAAAACATGGGTTGCTTGCGAGTACATTCAAAGTACTCATTGGCTTGCCACTGGTTATTTAATTGGCCAGGCATGGAAGAACAGGAGTTCAAAGAAGAGTTCTTTGGAGACGAACATGCGAGCTAGGACGCTTCCCAGTCAGAATGCCTGTAGGGTTAAGGCAGATGGCATGGGTCCAAGTTATCGACGAAGATTTCCGCTGCGAAGTTATACTCAAGACTTGACCATAATGGTCATGATTTATGTAAGACGGTATGTATGGATGTAAGACTCTTGTTATACAGCTTCTATGTGTTTAGTGAGCATTGATCTCTGGGATCACTGTACACGTGCATTCGATGATCACGAATTATGAGTCGGGGTCCCCACGCTACTGAAAAGGAATTCTTAGCAATGGTGTTTGCTTGTGATAAATTTAGACCTTATATTGTTGATTCCAAAGTAATTGTTCACACAGACCATGTTGCTATTAAATATCTTATGGAAAAGAAAGATGCTAAACCTAGACTTATTCGTTGGGTTCTCTTGTTACAAGAATTTGATTTACTTATAATTGATAGAAAAGGAGTTGAGAACCCAGTAGCTGATAACTTGTCTAGGCTTGAAAATGTGCTTGATGACCCACTACATATTGATGATAATTTTCCTGATGAGCAGTTAGCTGCAATAAATGTTGCTAATGGTACTCCTTGGTATGCTGATTATGCTAATTACATTCTTGCTAAATATTTACCACCTAGCTTTACATACCAGCAAAAGAAAAAAATTCTTCTATGATTTAAGACATTACTTTTGAGATGACCCACATCTTTATAAAGAAGGAGTAGATGGTATTATTAGATGTTGTGGACCTGAGCATGAACAGGGACAAATACTACGGAAATGTCACTCTGAGGCTTATGGAGGGCATCATGCTGGAGATAGAACTGCTCAGAAGGTATTGCAATCTAGATTTTATTGGCCTAATCTCTTCAAGGATGCCAGTAAGTTTGTCTCTTCTTGTGATGAATGTCAAAGAATAGGTAATATCGGTAAGCATCAAGAAATGCCTATGAAATATTCACTTGCTATTGAACCATTTGATGTTTGGGGATTTGCTTACATGGGACATTTTCCTTCCTCTAATGGGTATACACATATTTAGGTTGCCGTTGATTATGTTACTAAATGGGTAGAAGCCATTCCAACTAGTAGTGCTGATCACAACACCTCTATTAAAATGCTTAAGGAAGTTATTTTCCCAAGGTTTGGAGTCCTTAGGTATTTAATGACTGATGGTGGTTCACACTTTATTCATGGTGCTTTTCGTAAAATGCTTGCCAAGTATGATGTTAACCATAGAATTGCATCACCCTATCATCCTCAGTCTAGTGGTCAAGTTGAACTTAGCAATAGAGAAATTAAATTAATTTTGCAAAAGACAGTCAATAGGTCCAGGAAGAATTGGTCTAAGAAATTAGATGATGTACTTTGGGCTTATAGAACAACTTATAAAATCCTATGGGTATGTCTCCTTATAAAATGGTTTATGGAAAATCTTGTCATTTGCCTCTTGAGTTAGAACATAAAGCATATTGGGTAGTCAACGAACTCAATTATGACTTCAAACTGCTAGTGAAAAGAGGTTATTTGATATTAGCTCTTTAGATGAATGGAGAACACAAGCTTATGAAAATGCAAAGTTATTCAAAGAAAAAGTTAAAAGATGGCATGACAAAAGAATCCAAAAGCGCGAGTTTAAAGTCGGAGAATATGTTCTTTTGTACAACTCTCGTTTCATATTCTTTGCAGGAAAACTCCTCTCAAAATGGGAAGGCCCATACGTCATCGAGGAGGTTTACCGGTCTGGAGCCATCAAAATAAATAACTCCGAAGGTACTAACCCGAAGGTTGTCAATTGGCAATGAATAAAGAAGCATATCTCAGGTACGCCAATTAATGTTGAAAGTAATATTATCCAAACCATGACACTGGAAGAACACATAAAAGAGTCCTTCCGGAACACTCCAGAATTGTGAAAATAAGGAGGTACGTGATACTTTTTTATCAGTTTTGGAATATTTTAGAATTTTGGAAATAAAGAAACTCCCAGGAAGCGTCCCCTGGTGAGCACAAGACACCAGGGTGTGCCAGGCTTGCCTGGCGCGCCCAGGTGGGTTGTGCCCACCTGGGACACCTTCCGTACTCCATTTTTCTTCCATGTACTTGTCCTCCAAGATAAAAAAATCTATATATACTTCCCGAACCTATTGATCACCGTATCGCGGAGAAATCCTCTGTTCTCTTTTCTTGTTGTTTCATGCGCAGTTATGAAAATATGTCGTCCCAAGACTCCGACAGTGAGAGCTATGTCTCACATCTCATTGCTGACCCAAAGACCTATGGGGACCTATCTCCTTATGGTCGAACTACGGATGACGAGGAGGATGATCACTTGATGAGGATCGATTATTCAAGCTCGGAGGAGGAGGGTGTTCCTCTACCTCAACCTGGGGATATGCAGATAAAGTTCAAGAAGTCCAGTCTTCCTAAGAGAGCTAACCAGTCTAATAACCGATCTATTCCTTCTTGTTTTCGGTAGAAAAGCAAAGGAGATCTATGTGACAAGATCTTGAAGTTGGAGTTGGAGGTCGATGATTTAAAAGAGGAAATTTCTCTCCTCAACTACAATATGAAAAAGTTGAAGGCATAGTTGTCCTCACCACTACCACCATCTTCTTCACCACCAAAGGAGAACTGAGTATCAGGTATGGGCACTCCCCTTGGCTTCCTCCAAGCTTGGGGGAGGTGCCCCGGTATCGTATCATCCCACCATCTTTTTGCTTTTACTTATCTTAGTTCGATCTTTTGCTTTTAGATGAAATAAAAGTTTAGTTATATCCTTTCTTCTTCGAGAGTTTGCTTAGTGAACTATCATTGTAATTGTGTGCAATTTATATAATAAAGTTTAGTTTGAGTTTTTGCTTTCTTTACTTTCATGTTGCAAATAAAGAAAAGAAAAGAAATAAGAAAGAAAGAAAATAGAAAGAAAATAAATAACAAAAAGATTATATACTAATCCTATGGTAGGTAATGGCACCACATAAGGAGAAGTATAAGTAGAAAATTTTATTAGAGATTGACAAACATAGCATTAGTCAATGATGCAACTCATGAAAGAATTAATAATGGAAGAGAAGATGCACATATAGATATACTATCGTATAAATCTTTTGTAATTGTGAGACCTCATCAAAATATTTTATGCCAAAATTGTTGATGTTGGACAAGGAAGACAACTTAATGATTTATGTTTGTTCATATTCACATAGAAGTCATATTGTCATAGATCCTTTAATATGTGGTGCTTGCCCCCTATCTTTGCTAGCCAAAAATTCTGCACCAAGTAGAGATACTACTTGTGCATCCAAAAACCCTTAAACCCAAATCTATTTTCAAGTGTCCAGCATACCTACCGAGGGATTAAGCAAGATCCCTCAAGTAAGTTGTCATCGGTGTGAAAAGGCAATAAAAATTTCGTCTAAAAGTGTGAGATCATTTAGTGTAAGAGAAAATTGAGCGTTGCACGAACTTGTGATGGTGAAGAATAAAAGCGACAGACTGCATAATAAAGGTCACTATCACAAGGGGCAATTTAACGTGACGTTCTCTTGCACTAAGGATTGAGAATACAAACAAATAAGCGCATGGAAACCTCTGCCTCCCTCTGCGAAGGGCCTATCTTTTACTTTTATGCAAGAGTCAAAGTTTTTCTCTCTATTCCTTTAATTTTTTCTCTTTTGGCTAGCATCATGTGGTGAGGAAAGATCTAGGCACATATGTCCTGTTGAATATGGGTGGCATGAGTTATTATTGTTGACATCACCCTTGAGATGAGTATGTTGGGAGGCAAAATCATAAGCCCCTATCTTTCTATGTGTCTGGTTGAAACGTTTTGCTCATGGGTACGAGGTGAGTGTTAGCAATCATATAAGACTATATGATGGTTGAGTATGTGGACTTTCCTAAAGGCTCCGGCACGTGACTCTTCCTGAAAAGATGATGAATTGTAGTTTCAAAGTTGACTGAAAACATAGTTTGTTGGTTTCTAATAGATTTTTTGCTTATACTTCGATTGTGTGATGAACTATTACTTATTCATGAGAAGTATATGATGAAAGTTCTATGGTAAAAGTCCTATGTTTAATTTTCTTGCTGTCATAATAATCAACATGATGCTTCTATGTCTGTATTTTGTTTTTATCGACACCTTTCTCTCAAAGCATGTGGATATGTTTTCGATTTCGGTTTTCGCTTGAGGACAAGCGAGGTCTAAGTTTAGGGGAGTTGATACGTCCATTTTGCATCATGTTTTCTTACTATCATTTATAATGTTTTTATCCATAATAATGCTTTTTGGAGTAATTCTAATGCCTTTTCTCTAATAATTTGTAAGGAACACACCAAGAGGGAGAATTCTGGCAACTTGAAATCTGGACCTGAAAAAGCTACGTCAGGCTACCTATTATGCACAAATCCAAATAAGCTGAAGCTTCATGGAGATTTTTTATGGAATATTTAAGAAATACTGGAGCCAATAACCACCATAGGGGGGCCACCAGGTGGGCACAACCCACCTGGGCGCACCAAGCCCCCAGGCGCGCCCTGGTGGGTTGTGGCTTCCTCGGCCCACCTCCGGTGCCCATCTTCTAGTATATAAGTGATTTTTACCTAGAAAAAATAAGAGGAGGTCTTTCGGGATGAAGCGCCGCCGCCTTGAGGCGAAACTTGGGCAGGAGCACTTTTGCCCTCAAGTGGAGCGATTCCGTCGGGCGAACTTCCCTCTGGAGGGGGAAATCATCATCATCATCACCAACAACTCTCTCATCTTGGGAAGGGCAATCTCCATCAACATCTTCAACAGCACCATCTCCTCTCAAACCCTAGTTCATCTCTTGTGTTCAATCTTGTTATCGGAACTATAGATTGGTACTTGTGGCTGACTAGTAGTGTTGGTTACATCTTGTAGTTGATTACTATATTGTTTATTTGGTGGAAGATTATATGTTCAGATCCATTATGCTATTTAGTTCCCCTCTGATATTGAGCATGATTATTATTTCTGAGTAGTTACATTTGTTCTTGAGGTCACGGGAGAAATCATGTTGCAAGTAATCATGTGAACTTGATATGTGTTCGATATTTTGATAGTATGTATGTTGTTATTCCCTTAGTGGTGTCATGTGAATGTCGACTACATGACACTTCACCATATTTGGGCCTAAGGGAATGCATTGTGGAGTAGCAATTAGATGGTGGGTTGCGTGAGTGACAGAAGCTTAAACCCCAGTTTATGCGCTATTCCGTAAGGGACCGATTGGATCCAAAAGTTTAATGCTATGGTTAGAATTTATTCTTAATACTTTTCTCGTAGTTGAGGATGCTTGCGGGAAGGTTAATCATAAGTAGGAGGTTTGTTCAAGTAAGAATAGCACCTAAGCACCGGTCCACCCACATATCAAATTATCAAAGTAGCGAACACAAATTGAACCAACATGATGAAAGTGACTAGATGAAATTCCCGTGTACCCTCAAGAACGCTTTGCTTATCATAAGAGACCATTTTGGCCTGTCCTTTCCCTCAAAAGGTTTGGGCTACCTTGCTGCACTTTTGTTACTATTATTGTTACTTGCTCGTTACAAATTATCTTGCTATCAAACTACTCCGCTACTTACAATTTTAGCACTTGCAGACAATACCTTACCGGAAACTACTTGTCATTTCCTTCTGCTCCTCGTTGGTTTCGACACTCTTACTTATCGAAAAGAGCTACAATTGATCCCCTATACTGGTGGGTCATCACCCAGTCACAATGATATCGCAACGATCCAACAATACCCGCGTGATCCTAAAAACATTGAGTGAAAAATGATACAAGAGTGGGAAAACACCTACATCATGATTCCTCACCAGAGCGACGAAGGGGCTGAGGAGTAAAAAGAATTCCTACTCTCCGATATAACTAGACTCAAAAATAGTTTTCCTCTAGACTCAACAACGACAACAATTCGATCAATCAAGGGGGTTCCTAAATTCGGAAAGGCTCTGATACCAACTTGTAGCGCCCAAGATGTGATTCTATCACAATCACGTGATGAACTCATGATTGGGGCACAACCGCATTTTGAGCGCATAGCAAGGTGGATATCATTACAACATACCAGGTACTGAATAGATGAGGATACAGGATAAAGGCTTACACTCACCACAAGCTACAACATGAATACATCAATACATAGCAATCATCATAGAGAAAGAGCGAGATCCGACTGCGGATGAAATCAAACAAAAAAGAAGAACGACATCAACCCTGCTAATTCCAGGCTCCCCGACCCGGAACCTATCCCTTGATCGAAGAAGCAGAAGAAGAACTCCAAACAAGCGAGCATCGATCTCACGTCAAAGCTTCGCTTTTACCTGTAGTAATCTATGAGCCACGAGGACTCAGTAATCCCATTACCATGGGTATCAAGACTAGCAAAGCTTAATGGGTATGGAATGGATAAGTGGTGAGGTTGCAGCAAGCACTAAGCATTGTATGGTGGCTAACTTACGAGTACAAGAATAAGATGAGAAACTACGCAAACGGTCGCAAACTAGAAATGATCAAGAAGTGATCCAAAACTACTTATGTTCAAACATAACCCGACTATGTTCTCTTCTCAAACGCACCCGAAAAGAGACGATCACGATTACACATGTGGTTGGTGTATTTTATTTCGAATCTGGTGTCAAGTTCTCTACAACTGGATATTAAAAACTCCCATCTGCCACATAACCACGGGCACGGCTCTCGAAAGTTTAAACACTGCAGGGGTGTCCCAACTTAGCCCATGACAAGCTCACGATCCGCGGAGACAACCCTCTATCTCGGGACCCTCCGATCAGACTCGGAATCCCGGTGCACAAGACATTTCAACAATGGTAAAAAAAAGTCCAGCAAGACCTCCCAGTGTGCCGACACCCTGATAGTAGGCGCACGTATCTCGTCTCAGGCCACGACCGGATTGGACATCCTAAGAGTAAAACCAGATCCTTGAGTTTCCTCGTTGTGGCCACACAGGCTACCCGTTTGGGACCAACACCATCAGCACTGGCCCCCTGTATTATGTTAAAGTACTCCTCGGGTAGCGCTAACTCCCTGTGCGTCAAATTTAATGTCAGGTTTAGTTATTATTGTTGGCCAATGGTAAAACCAATGTTGGGCCTTGCTGGAAGAGTTTTATTCAAAGCGAACTGTCAAGAGGGGCCCATAAACCCTCATCGTGTTAGGGACACAAAATCAAGGAACATAACACCGGTATGATGGAAACTAGGGCGGCATGAGTGGAACAAAACACCAGAAAAAAGGCCGAGCCTTCCACCCATTACCAAGTATATATGTGCATTAATTAAATAAGAGATATTGTGATATCCCAAGATATCCATGATATCCATGTCCCAACATGGAACAACCTGCAACTAGCATAATCATGGCATGATGCACAATCAAGTATTATGCATGTCTGGTTTAATGAGGCATGGCATGGCAAAGTGCAACAAACAATACTACAAATTAAGTGGAGCTCAATATGCATCGAGTTGCATATTGACAGAACACCACATTCGTTTATTTAGGTCTCTCCCATTTATGTATCCAACAATATTAAATGTTGATAAACATGGCAAGAGGTGAAACATAAGAAAACTAACTATTTAGGCAAGTTTAAATAAGGCCCGAAACCTCAAACAACAATTTCGGTAAATCCCCACATGCAATTTATCAATTAAATGGAAACAACAATTTTTAAACATTTTAAATGTTATTATCATGATGCGGATTACATACTTAAGTTATATGCAAATTAATGATGGTGGTGACATATTATGATATGGAGCATTTGGTCACCATGGCGAAACGAAAGGGGTGCCATGGGGACGAATCCAAAAATGATGTCGCGACAACATTTCAGTTCCGGTAGCTCATGGAGATATCGGTGCAAATGAAGTGGGCGTTAGCGTGTCATGCAAAGATGTGAGGCGATCCTGATTACCGGGTTCCCACGGGTCGACGGGGTGGCAAACGAGGAGGAACGTGCAAGCGATAACTTGGACATGGTGCAAACATGAGCATCTCATACAACACACACGCATTCGTTCACGGACAGTCGTCTCGGTGATTATACCTTCGAAGCGTGCGTTTTCGGAGCGGATCGGGTTCGATGCGGTGTAGGGGAAGTAGACGTTCTTGGGACAGTTGTAGTGGAAGTAGTGGTACATGGTGACGGTAGTTGTACAGGGGTCATATAGGAACTTGACGAATCCAAGGTATTCACGGGTCTTCATTGAACTTGTCAAACCCCACGGCGACGGTAGACGTACACGTTACGTAGATGTTCGGGTCGTTGGTAGAGGTACTTTACGCATCGTTGAACTTGGCGTCCGGGGAATCCTGCATAGTCGTTCACGAGTCGTAGTCGAACTTGATGGATCTGAGGGCTCTAGGCGTCGTGGTACTTAGCGGAGATCCTGGACACGGTACTAGACGAACCGGATACGGTCTTGGCACGCAGCGAACAACGACACGTGCATTATAGAGAAGGGAGCAGGGTTGGCCGGTGGTGTGGGATGACGCCAAAGTCGTGGTGGTCTAGAAAGGAGCCACCCAATAGCCTAGAGGCGCTGTAGATGGTCAGCCATGGCAAGTAGTGTAACGCCCCGGATACAACATTCCATATTTGTAACTCCGACTCTTGCCATTTTCGGCTATGTTTTATGATATTTCCTTTATGGTTGGGCATTTGTCTTCATTTTGTATTTTTTTCGTGTCATGCATTTCATATCATGTCATCACGTGCATCACATTTGCATACGTGTTCGTCTCATGCATCTGAGAATTTCCCCTGTTGTCTGTTTCGCGGTCCGACACTCCCACTTGCACCCGGCGCACCCCTCTTGTCCCTTTTCGTGAGCAGGATAAAAACATTCTCGGAATGGGCCGAGATTTGTCAAGTGGCCTGGGTACATCACCGGTAGACCGCCTGTCAAATTTTGTTCCATTTGGAGGTCGTTTGATGCCCCAACGGTTAACCGGGTAACCGCAAAAGCCTCTTTTGTGTTGCAGCCCAACACCCCTTCAAAACAGACATTAACCCATCTAAACCACCTCCATATTCTCCATCGTTGGATCACGATTGTGTGGGCGAAAACCGCACCTCATTTGGACTCTCCTAGCTCCCCCTACTTATAAATACACCTCCCCCTCCGAAATTCACAGTCCAAACCCTAGCAGTCTTCCTCCTCACGCCGCCGGACACATATGTGCCGCGCCGCACATGTCCGCACCGCCTCCCGCGCCAAACCCTGTACCGCCACGTGTCACCGGCATCCTCCTCCACCGCGCGGGCCCATGGAGCCCAGAGCAGGCCCACCCAGCCCGGTCGCCACCACCGCTCGCCCGATCACCTCCCCGCGCGAGGGCCCGAGCCGCGCGCTGCCCCGCAGCCCTTCGCCGGCCATGCGCCGCCGCCGCATGCTCCACCGCTTGCCGCGTCATTCTCCGGCGCCTCCGCGCCTGATGTTCGCCGCCCGTCGCCACCGGCCGGAGTCTGCCTCCCCGCCGCCACTGCGCCCGGATCCGGCGAGATCCGAGCCTGATCTGAACCGCCGGACATCCTCCCCCCCTCGCCGACGCGCCGGCACCATGGCAGCCAGTGGCCTCCTCTGCCCCGATCTGTACGACGCCATCCCTGCACGGCCACATCCATAGAACCAAATAGGCGCCCACGTCCCGGTTCTGCCCGTCCTGTTTTCGACGAGGGTAATTTCCACTAAGTCCTAAGATCCTCATAATATGTGTCCCTCTTCATCATGTCGTATCTCAGTGACCGTGGATTGAAATCATGCATACGATATGTCAAAATGTTTGTCTCATTAATCTCTTCGTGTTAGTAGCATTTTCATGCATGTTACTGTCCATTATGATGCCATTTTCATCACTGCAAGAGTGCTATAAAATGTTAACTGCTGGTTCTTAACAGAACATGGTGATTTGTCATTTTTGTTGCATTTGGTGTGTGCATCCTATGAGCATGAGGTCTACATGTGTTTTGAACTAAATCATGCCATATTTACAGAGGTGTAAGTCTTGTAGTTTTGTGATCTATGTGGTGACTAGCACAAGCATGCAAAGTAGGCTTCATACTGTTGCTGTTTTTAGGCACTTAGGATTTTGCTAAGTCATTTTTCCTTCTGTTATTTTGATGTCATGTAAACTTGTTGCTACCATGAGATCCATGTTTATTTTCATATACTTCAGTAAGGATGTTTTGAACATGTGGTTATGCTCTATCCATTCATGCCTCTGGTTGAAATTATGGAGTGCTCTAGCATGTCATTTTATTTCTCTACATTTGCTACATTTTGTTCCTGGCAGATTGTTAACATGTTAATCAATATTGACATGTGTTTTGCTAGTGATCCATGCATCCTATGAACTTGCTCTTGCCATTTTTAGCTTCATGATCATGTCTTATTACTGTTGGTATGCTTGTGTTGTCATTTAATGCTTTATGGTGCGTGGCATGAGCTTGCAAAGTTGCTATCATCAATCTGTTTCTGCCATGTCCTGAATTTCATTAAGTCTGAATCTGTTTATAAAACTTGCTATGTTTACATGGGTGTCATCATGTTTTTGTGCCTTTTTGGCTCATGTTCAGTAAGGGAGTTTTGTTCTATGCATTTATTAGAAGCATGTCATGCCTTTGTTTGCCATGATATGTTCCTGTAGCATGTTGTTTGCTTTCTCTAAACATTGCTTCCTAATGTTGTTTTTAACATGTTAGTATTTTCACTAAGTCTGTGAAGCTGATATCTTTTGCACTTTTGTCATGCTTGTTTGAACTTGTTTTATTGTGATTTAGCCATAGCTCAGTTTTCATGTTTTGTCAAACATCTCTTGTACATCACTACCATATGCCTTGTTGCTATGTCGGAGTGTAGTAGCTTAGTTTCTTGTTGCATTCTAAGTGCTATCATGCTGTTAATCGCAGATTTGCACCATCCTTGTTTTGCTTGTCATTTGCAAACCGTGCATCCGTTTCTGGTGATCCTTATATCGGTTTCGACCGAAATCACCTCATCTTTCCTGCGGCATACTTGGTTTTCCAAGTTGATTCCTTGATCATTATTTCCCTTCCGGAGCACGTATATGCATTGCATATCATATCTTGCATATCATGCCATGTATTGCATCATGTTCCTTGTGCATTGCACCGTGATTGATTGGTGTTCCATTGCTTGTGTTCTTGCTTTGGGTAGAGCCGGGATACGAGTACGTGAACGAGGAACCTATTGAGTACGCTAATGAGGAGAAAGCTTTCGACAACTCTAAGAACATTGCAGGCAAGATGACCATACCCTCGATATCACTTCTATCTTTGCTTTGCTAGTTGTTCGCTCTATCGCTATGTCACGCTACCTACCATTTGTTATATCATTCCTCCCATATTGTCATGTCAAGCCTCTAACCCACCTTCCTAGCAAACCATTGTTTGGCTATGTTACCGCTTTTACTCAGCCCCTCTTATAGCGTTGCTAGTTGCAGATGAAGTTGAAGTTTGTTCCATGTTGGAACATGGATATTTTGGGATATCACAATATCTTTTATTTTAATTAATGCATCTATATACTTGGTAAAGGGTGGAAGGCTCGGCCTTTTGCCTAGTGTTTTGTTGCACTCTTGCTGCCTTAGTTTCCATCATACCGTTGTTATGTTCCTTGATTTTGTGTTCCTTACGCGGTTGGGGTTATGGGACCCCTTGACAGTTCACCTTGAATAAAACTCCTCCAGCAAGGCCCAACCTTGGTTTTACCATTTTCCTACCTACCATGTATACCTTTCCCTTGGGTTCTGCAGACTCAAGGGTCATCTTTATTTTAACCCCCCTCCCCCCCCCCCCCCCCCCCCCCCGCCCCCCCCCCACCGGGCCAGTGCTCCTCTAAGTGTTAATCCGAACCGAGCCACCTGCGGAGCCACCTCGGGGAAACTCGAGGGCTGGTTTTACTCATAGCCTCTATCATCCGGTGTGCCCTGAGAACGAGATATGTGCAGCTCCTATCGGGATTTGTCGGCACAGTCGGCTGGTCTTGCTGGTCTTGTTTTACCATTGTCGAAATGTCTTGTAACCGGGATTTCGAGACTGATCAGGTCTTTCCGGGAGAAGGAACATCCTTTGTTGACCATGAGAGCTTGTGATGGGCTATGCTGGGACACCCCTATAGGGTATAAACTTTTGAGATCCATGCCCACGGTTATGTGGCGGATGGGAATTTGTTAATATCCGATTGTAGATAACTTGACACTTGACTTAATTAAAATGCATCAACCGCGTGTGTAGCCATGATGGTCTCTTTTCGGCGGAGTCCGAGAAGTGAACACGGTCTTGTAGTATGTTTGAACGTAAGTAGTTCCAGGATCACTTCTAGCTTCATGACCGTTGCGTAGCTTCTCATCTTACTCTTATTTGCGTATGTTAGCCACCATATTTTCTTAGCGCTTGCTGCAGCTGCACCTCATTACCTTATCCTACCCATTAGCATAAATAGTCTTGATCTCATGGGTGTGAGATTGCTGAGTCCTCTGACTCACGGATACTTCCAAACAGTTGCAGGTGCCAATGATGCCAGTGTAGGTGACGCAACCGATCTCAAGTGGGAGCTCGATGAAGATCTGGGTCATTACTATGTTTAGTTTCCTGATGATCAGTAGTGGAGCCCAGTTGGGACGATCAGGGATCTAGCATTTGGGGTTTTCTTCCTTTATTTTGGTTCCATAGTCGGACCTTTGATTGTACTCTGGATGATGTATGTTTAACTTGTTATTTGTGTGAAGTGGCTATTGTAAGCCCACTCTTTATCCCTTTCTTATTCAGTACATGGGATTGTGTGAATATTACCCCTCTTGCGACTAAACCACCATGTGGTTATGCCTCTAAGTCGTGCCTCGACACGTGGGAGTTATAACCACATCATGGGTGTTACAAGTTGGTATCAGAGCCATCCCCAACTTAGGAGCCCCTGCTTGATCGAATCATTGACGTTGTTGAGTCTATAACAAAATGTTTTGAGTCTTAGGATTATATATATCGGAGAGTAGGATTATTTTTACTCCTCAATCCCTTCGTCTCTCTGGTGAGGCCTCCTGACGTAGAAGTTTTGACTTTTCTCTCCTCAAATTTCATGAATTTTTTTAGGATCACGCAGGTATCTTGGAATCGTTCTGATAGTCTTGTGACGAGAACATTGTTCTTGGTGCCTCCTGACATTTAGGGGTTGTGGCAGTGTCCCGGGGAGTTGAGCTCCGAGGTGTTGTCGTCATAATTTTATTGTTGCAGTTCTGGAATACCTGAGCTCGCCGACATCGAAAATCTCTTTTATGCAGTTTTTGGTGAGATAACCTCGACGCCTCCCAGTACTGGGGCAGGAGTTCGGGAGTATTGCCATAACTCGTATAATGGATGCTTTTTGAAGGTTGAGGTACATGATTTCCGAAGGTTTATTGGTTATGTGTTGACGGGTGGATACAACTGGATGTAGGGATTGTTAGTTTGGGTGAGATATTATGCTTCCCCTGTATCCCCAACACCTGATTGCATAACCAGAAAGTCTCGAGAGTTTTATAGGTGGGAATTCAAGTATCTCGTAGGATATCTTTCCAACAGACACATGATACGATATGGGATCTATCATATGTTTGTTTCCGGCTTATTTTGCAAGCCAATCTTTGTTTTGTTTTGAGTTGTGGTATTCGAGTTGCTTCAATGTCAAGTGTTGATTCCATACCTTTTCCTAAGCGGTGTTCTCATACTTCTATGTGAATACGAATCCTTCTTGATCATCGAGGTTGTCATGTTAATTCTTTTCCAGCCGGCGTGCTTCTCTTCAAGTGGATCCGATCATTTCAACATCCGCAAGATCAATTCAAAGTTTTCTCGGCGGTATCCATTTCATCTGCCCAAGTTGCCTTTATTTTTCCCGCCCTCCCACCCTTTTCTTCAAGGACTCAGATTTCTTATTCAAGTATCCTTTTATTGATGAGAAGTCTCTCCATTCTTTTCTGTCAATGTTCTTATCCGGTGATCCTCAGGAAGATACTAACGGAGCTTCAAGTTCATCATTCTTCGTTCTCTTTTCTTTTGCGGTGGATTCAATTCAAGCTTTCGGTGTTGATCATATCCCCTTCCTCGTTTCAAATGCTTTCTCATGTCGGTGGACCCCTTAATCATTCACCTCCCACTTTCCATTTGTTCCGTTGTGCTGAAGATATCTCGAAATATTCGTGCTTCTATTCTTAATCATTTCAAGTTATTTTCGAGGTGGATATCTCGTTCAAGCCATTTAATTAAACCGGTGCAATCTCTCTTTTAAATCATTTCAATGGTGCTTTTCTTGAGTGGGCCCTAACCCACAGGTCTTTTCCTAGGATCTTACCTGGCTCTTCTAATTTTTTCGGAGCTAGTCACAAATTCTTTTCAAAGTTTGACGTAAGAATGAATTATCATCAGTCAAATGCCTTCTCCAAGATCGTTTTCAAATTATTTTTCATCATTGGTTCAACCTTTATATTTTTCATTCCGGAGTGCCTCAACAATTCATGGTGGTGTTTCTCGTTGTCATTCTCGAATCTTGAAGACCGAAGAAGAGTTTCTCTTAAATCTTGGTCCCTTCTCTTGAAGATTCGTGGTTCTAGCCTTATGCCATCCTCTCATAATTGTTTTCGATTGTGAGAATTCTTTTCACCCATCCGGAGAAATTTAGGAGTCTTTTCAGTTTAATTCTCCGGAGCCCATCATCTCAGAATTATTCATTCTCAGCTTTCAGCTATTGTTCTCCAAATCTTACTGGTGCATCATTCAAATACTCTATAATCATCTCATGATCTCTTCGTTCTCTTGTATCAAATTCCCTCAAGTATCTTCATTTGTTCTATAATTCATCCTGATGTTTATTTATCTCTTCTCCGTTCATTTTTTAATTCTTACGGCGGTTTGTTCAAGGTTCCTCTTCATACGTCATCATATCAATTCATTTGTTCTTTCCAATCTTACCGGCGGATCGTTGAAGTCTTTTCTCAAGATTGCGCTATATCTCTCTTAATCCTTTCTACGAGAATAAGTAGTATGCCAAATCCGTTGCTTGTCATCAATTTAAATTGGTGAAGGATACGCATAACATAATTCTTATTCTTGCTTCATCCAAGTGATGTATTCATTCTTCCGGAGTTTGTTCACGATGAGTAAATTCTCGGTTCAAGTGATTCATACTTACCCGGAGTTCCAAGATCTCTCAATTATATCACCACGAAGATTCATCTAAATCATTGCAAGGATTCACCTTGTGTTTTCAACTTCTCTTTCTTTATATCATCCTTTTATTACCGGAGTTCTTCATGGAGGCTCTACATGATGGTTCATCAAGGATTTAATTCCTTCTCCAAGTGTTCATCGAGATTCTTTTCAGAGGAGCTCAAGTATTCTTCATCTTGCATTCTGAAGTGCAATTCTTTCTACCTTATCTTTTGAGATGGCGTTATGTCATTTTTGACAATTTCTTTGTGTTTCATGATTCACAAGTTCAGGAATGAGATATTTAAACCCATCACTTTCTTCCTTGGAGTTATCTTGGTATAGATTTCACCTAAAGCCTTCCATTGGGAATGTTGCTCTTTGTGATGATTACCTATGATCCAAGTTTTCTTATCACCTCGGTGGAAGAAGATTTCTATCTTTTCTAGCTCTCAATCAAATCTTTTTCCTGTGAGTGGCAGGTTCTCACCTCATAATTTTGAGATGTCTTCCATAAGCCCACATCAAGCTTATCATTTCGTTGTTGATAATCCAACAACTCCGTTCTCGCATTTGTTGTAAGCGTGCTCTCTCAAGATCTTGTTTCCCTCCGTTCATTCCATTCTTTCATTTCTTCTGGAGGCATTGTGATGTTGCTCTCTTCTCTCATCATCTCGAGTTGTGAGGATCGTGCTCTTTTCATGCTTATCCATTTAACCGGAGTGTTGTGTCCTCTGCTCAAGTTATTTTCATCTTATCATGTTTTCCTTCTCTTTTCAACCGCAGTGCTATCAATTGTGTTCAACTCCGTTGTGTTCTTTCTTTCAACTTTTCAACCTCTCAAGGTTCGTGGTTTCACTCGTTTGTCGAAAAAGCAACTTAGTTTTACCTCTCCTCTTCCTTTTCCGTTTCTCTTCGGTGACATCCTAGATCTCGGGACGAGATCCTCTTGTAGTGGTGGAGTGTTGTAATGCCCCGGATACAACATTCCATATTTGTAACTCGACTCTTGCCATTTTCGGCTATGTGTTATGATATTTCCTTCATGGTTGGTTTTTTGTCTTTGTTTTCTATTTTGTTCATGTCATGCATTTCATCTCATTTTCATCATGTGCATCTCATTTGCATTCGTGTTCATCTCATGCATCTGGTCATTTTCCCCTTTGTCCGTTTCGGAATTCGACACTCCCACTTGCACCTGGTGCACCCCTCAGATCTTGTTTGGTCAGCAGGAGAAAACGTTCTCGGAATGGGCCGAGATTTGTCGAGTGGCCTTGGTACATCACCGGTACGCCGCCTGTCAAATTTCGTTCCATTTGGAGGCCGTTTGATGCCCCAACGGTCAATCGGGTAACCGTAAAAGCCTCTCTCTCTTTGCAGCCCAGCACCCCACCAAAACAGCCCACTAGCCCATCTAAACCCCCTCCATGCTCCCCGTTGTTGGATCATGATCGTGTGGGCGAAAACAACACCTCATTTGGACACTCCTAGCTCCCCCTACCTATAAATATGCCTCCCCCTCCACAAAATCCGGGCGAAACCCTAACCCCTCTCCCTCTTGGCCGCCGGACACGCCCGCGCCGCCACCCGCAGCCACTCCCGTGTCGACACCTGTCCCGCTCCACCGCGCCCTGCCGTCGGCCCGCTGCGGCCCATGACGGGCCGCCGGCGGGCCGGGTTAGGCCCTCCCAGCCCACATCGCCACGCCCCGCGCCTCCCGCGCCCTCTGCCGCCCGTATGCCACCGCGTCCGCCTCACCGCCGCCAACGTCCAAGCTCGTCGCGCCTCGCCGCCACTGGATGTTGCCGCCGCCTGCCTCGCCGCCCGCGCCGGCAAGCACCGCCTCCGTGCCGCCCTCGTCGAGATCCGGCCAGATCCAGCCCGGACCCGCCGACGCCATCTCCCCCGACTCGCCGGCGTCATCTCCCTCGACTTCGGCCTCCACCCACCATCTGCGGCGACATCTCCGGCCTCGCCTCGGTTTCCGTGCAAACCCTAGATCCGAGGGGTATAAATTTCGTCCAAGTCCTGGAATTTCTACATTATGTGCACCACTTTGACATGCCATGTCTTCATGCTCATAGCTCCGATTTGCGCATATGATATATCAAAATGTTCATCTTGTAATGCTCCTCATGTTAGTGTCATTTGCATGCATGTTACTATCCATATTGATGCCCTAATCTTCATTGCAAAAGTGCTATATGATGTTGTCTGCTGGAATTTATCATAACTTGTTGATTTGTCATTTTCATTGCATTTTGTGTGTGCATCCTATGAGCATGATGTCTACATGTTTTAGGAGCATCTCCATGCCATCTTTATAGTGGTGCAAGCCTTGTATTTTTATGAGCTCTGTTGAGACTAGCACAAGCATGCAAAGTAGGCTACATGAGGTTGCTGATTTCAGACACAGTAATTTTGCTATCTTTTCCTGTTACATTATGATGCTATGTTGTCTTGTTGTCACAAGTAGATACATTCATATTTTGATGAAGTTCAGTAAGGATGTTTTGAAGATATGGTTATGCTATATCCATTCATGCCTTTGGTTGTAATTATGGGGTACTCTAGCTTGTCATTACCATGCTCTAATTTTGCTAAATATTATTGCTGGAAGATTATTAACATGTTCATGTTTGTCATGTGTTTTGCTAGTGATCCATGCACCCTATGAACTTGCTCTTGCCATGTTTAGCTTCATAATTGTGTCTTACTATTGGTTAACTTGTGAGGCCATGAAATGCATTGTGGTGAGTGGCATGAGCTTGTAAAGTTGCTATCATGAATCTGTTTCTGCTATGCTCTTTTTCTTAGTCTGAAACTGATCATATCACTTGCCATGTTTGCATGGGTGCTACCTCATTTTCTGTGCATCTTTAGCTAAAGTTCAGTAAGGGAGTTTTATTCTTTGCCTTTAGTACTAGCATGCCATGCCTTTGTTTGACATGATATGTTCCTGTAGCATGTTGTTTGCTAGCTCTAAACATTGATACCTGATGCTGTTTATGACATGTTTAGTATTTTCTCCAAGTCCGTGAAGCTGTTATGATTTGCAGTTTTGCCATGCTATTTTAAGTTTGTTCTAGTGAGTTCTAGCAGGAGCTTAGTGTTCATGATTTGTAGAGCTTCACATGTACCTTACTGCCATGTGTTTTGTTGCTATGTCGGAGTGTAGTAGCATAGTTTCATGATGCATTATAAGTGATATGATGTTGCTAAGCGCAGCTTTGCATCGTTCTTGTTTTGCTCGTCATTTGCAAACCGTGCATCCGTTTCCAGTGATCCTTATATCGATTTCTACCAAAATCGCTCAATCTTTATAGCGGCATGCTTGGTTTGCCAAGTTGATGCCTTGATCATCTTTTCCCTTCCGGAGTACCCACATGCATTGCACATCACATCTTGCATTCCATGCCATGTCTTGCATCATGTTGCTTGTGCATTGCACCGTGATTGATTGTTGTTCTGTTTCTTTGTGTTCTTGCTTTGGGTAGAACTAGGAGACGAGTACGTGAACAAGGAACCTATTGAGTATGTTTACGAGGAGCAAGCTTTCGACAACTCTGAGAACTCTGCAGGCAAGATGATCATTACCCTCGATATCACTTCTATCTTTGCTTGCTAGTTGTTCGTTCTATCGCTATGTCGTGCTACCTACCACTTGTTTATCATGCCTCCCATATTGCCATGTCAAGCCTCTAACCCACCTTCCTAGAAAATCATTGTTTGGCTAAGTTACCGCTTTTGCTCAGCCCCTCTTATAGTGTTGCTAGTTGCAGGTGCCTTGCAGGTTGTTCCATTTTGGAACATGGATATGTTGGGATATCACAATATCTCTTATTTTAACTAATGCATATATATGCTTGGCAAAGGGTGGAAGGCTTGGCCTTTTGCTTGGTGTTTTGTTCCACTCTTGTCGTCCTAGTTTCTGTCATACCGGTGTTATGTTCCTTGATTTTCCATTCCTTACGCGGTTGGGGTTATGGGACCCCCTTGACAGTTCGCTTTGAATAAAACTCCTCCAGCAAGGCCCAACCTTGGTTTTAACATATGCCTAATAACAACCTAAAAATTTTCCTAGGGATTAATTAACCCGAGGATCATCTTTATTCAACCCCCCCCCCCGGGACACTGCTCCTCTAAGTGTTGGTCTGAACTGAGTAGACTGCGGGGCCACCTCGGGGAAACTCGAGGGTTGGTTTTACTCGTAGGATGTATCATCTGGTGTGCCCTGAGAACGAGATATGTGCAGCTCCTATCGGGATTTGTCGGCACATTCAGGAGGTCTTGCTGGTCTTGTTTTACCATTGTCAAAATGTCTTGTAACCTAAATTCCGAGACTGATCGGGTCTTTCCGGGAGAAGGAATATCCTTCGTTGATCGTGAGAGCTTGTGATGGGCTAAGTTGGGACACCCCTGCAGGGTATAAACTTTCGAGATCTGTGCCCTTGGTTATGTGGCATATGGAAATTTGTTAATATCCGATTGTAGAGAACTTGACACTTGACTTAATTAAAATGCATCAACCGCGTGTCTAGCCGGATGGTCTCTTTTCGGCGGAGTCCGGGAAGTGAACACGGTTGGGTTATGTATGTACGTAAGTAGTTCAAGATCACTTCTTAATCACTCCTAGTTTACGACCGTTGCGTAGTTTCTCATCTTACTCTTGTACTCATATGTTAGCCACTGTCGGTGTCAAAACCGGCGGATCTCGGGTAGGGGGTCCCGAACTGTGCGTCTAGGCGATAGTAACAGGAGGCCGGGGACACGATGTTTACCCAAGTTCGGGCCCTCTTGATGGAGGTAATACCCTACGTCCTGCTTGATTGTTCTTGATAATATGAGTAGTACAAGCGTTGATCTACCACGAGATCAGAGAGGCTAAACCCTAGAAGCTAGCCTATGGTATGATTGTTGTTGTTCTTGGTCCGACGGACTAAACCCTCCGATTTATATAGACACTGGAGGGGGCTAGGGTTACACAGAGTCGGTTACAAGGAAGGAGATCTACATATCCGTATTGCCAAGCTTGCCTTCCACGCCAAGGAGAGTCCCATCTAGACACGGGACGAAGTCTTCAATCTTGTATCTTCATAGTCCAACAGTCCGGCCAAAGTATATAATCCGCCTGTCCGGATACCCCCTAATCCAGGACTCCCTCAGTAGCCCTTGAACCAGGCTTCAATGACGATGAGTCCGGCGCGCAGATTGTCTTCGGCATTGCAAGGCGGGTTCCTCCTCCGAATAATTCATAGAATATTTTGAACACGAGGAACGTGTCCGGCTCTGCAAAACAAGTTCCACATACCATCGTAGAGAGAATAATATTTCCACAAATATAATCTGCTGATGTACCCCGTAGTGTGACATCACGCCACAGCCAAGTCTTTATTCGAATGATTTTTCATAACCCATCTCAGCGTGTTTCGCGAGGCGGTTTCCTTGGCACGTCTTGTCGAAGTAGAGATCGTGTCCCCTTTATCATGGGATTCTCATCAATACGGACGTGGGTAACCCAACCGTGCCTATGGGTAGGACTCCTAGATCTTAGTCAAGTCCTAAACGGCCACGAGGAGGATGCTTGATATTCACCCTCTTTATAAAGGGGGCAAGGCTTTTTCTTTTTTCCCTCTCGTGCTCAATCAAATCCTTCCCCCGCCTCGAGTTCTAACACCCCAAACTCAGGTCAGGTGCTTCGGACCTTCAACTATGTCTGGATCCAACCTTCAAGGTCGGTGGATGCCTTCCTCCGTCACGGAGGAGGACATCAAGAAGTTGAGAGAGGCCAGATATCTGACTGCCGAAATTTCGCATCGGCTGCCTTCCCGAGGGCAGGTCGTCCCTACTCCCGAACCCAACGAGAGCGTCGTGTTCGTCTCTCACTTCCTCCGAGGACTAGGCCTCGCTCTGGATCCCTTTGTTAGTGGTCTTATGGTCTATTATGGGCTAGATTTTCACGATCTGGCCCCGGATTCCCTTCTTCACATCTCAACACTTATTGTCGTATGTGAGGCCTTCCTCCGCATTACCCCTCACTTCGGCCTGTGGCTCAAGACCTTCGATGTGAAGACGAAGATGATCGAGGGGCAGCACGCAGTGTGCGGAGGCGCTTTAATAAGCAAAATTGATGACGCTCCATGGCCTGAGGGTTGCTTCCCAGAGGTGTCCGGGTTGTGGCAGCGGGAGTGGTTCTACATCACAGCTCCCCGAAGTAACAAGTGGGTAGCTGCCCCCACCTTTCGCTCAAGCCCCCCACCACAACTGATGTCATGGATCAGCAGGGGGCTGAGCTGGTCCAGCCAAGGACGTGCCAATACTGCAAAGCCGTATCTGAGATCTCTTTGAGAGAGATTTCAGTCTGGTTATGGTAGTGCAAGTTATGCTAGTTCGTCAAGTCCATCCTTGCAAACGCCGGCCCCTTCGGATGTGGGAATTCAACCCAGAAGGACCGCGAGCTATTCAACCTTTCCTTGTTATGACGCACGAAGAGATGTACAAATTGTTCTTCGCGCGACAAATAATGTGTCCGGACATCATTGAGGATGCAGGTCTGAGCTGCAATCGCCCGGATACCCAAGTAAGTAGCCCCGCATCCGAACACACTGTCCGTTTATTTATCGCAACATTGCCCTAAAAAGCCGCTCTTTGACCAGGATTGGATAGCGAAGGCAGAGTTGATCAAGTGTCCGGGCCCCCTCCCTAAGACCTCACCAAATCCCGTGCTAACCAGGATGCTGGAGATCGCGCCTTATAAAGCGCCCTCGAGAGAAGATAAAGGGGGGAACAAGGAGGCTAGCGCCTCCACGAAGGAGGTTAGCCGGGGAGGAGAAACTAAAACTTCCTCTCCCCAGGGAAGGAAGAGAACCGCCTCTGAGGACCCGAAGACAATGGTCTCCAAACGGGGGAAGAAATCTCTGCCGGAGGGTCCTGCCCTAGGGGATACCCTGGCCGCACTATGCCCTCAAGGGGATCAGCCCTCCACCGAGCTGTAAGTAAAATGGTACTTAATAATGAAAATATCTCGCCTTACTTCTGAGGAAAATAACCGAAGCATTTATCTTACAGTTCGGATCTTAGCCCTTCTCAGCAGAGCTCGTCTTCAGGGGATCTTCTTCCAGAGATGATGGAGAGCGAAACGCCTCCCCCTACCACACCGCCTCACGAGGAGGGCAATCCCGAGGTGTCATCGCGGAGGGTTTCTCCTGATCCGGCAAGGCCAGGAGGTAATCCTATGGCCATCTGAAGTCCTCAGTATCCGGCTCTTGAAGAGAGCAATCAAAAGAGGCCGGCACCGTCTAGTGTGCGGTCAGACGTACTGAGGGATCTGCTAGAGCGAGCGGCTATCTCATAAGAGCACCACACGTTGATGGGTACGGTGATTGAAAGGATTTCGTCCGCCGAAAGTGGGTTGCATGAAGCCTTTATGAGTCTACTGACGGGTTTTGAGGTACACGAAATGATGTACATTGTTGACAGTACCGCACATTTTTAGATGTGCCCTGTGTAGATAGTAGCCCCTGAGATTCTGGTTGTCGTCGAAAACAGCGGCAAATAGAGGATCATAGTCCTAGGTAATAACCAGACCGCCTTTATGTGCAGGTGGTTGAAGCTCCAGTGGCTAGCCGGACTGATGGGTTTGCCGAACTAAGGCGGCAACTGGATGCGGCAGATGCCGACATCGTTCTTGTTAACAAGCGGCTTGACGAGGCACAGGGTAGGTGATTTTTCTGGTGATTGTCACATAATAAGAGCAGCATGATGCTAATATACTTAATATGCTGTGACTGCTGATGGAGCTGCCACCGTGGAGACCCTTCGGGCGGAGCTTGCCTGAGCCAAGGAACAAGCAAGGATAAGCAATGCGGCCGCTTTAAAGGCGGCAAAGAGTTAAGGGCCGAACAGGCCGCGCATTGCGAGAGCAAAGAAAAAATAGCCAAGATGGTTGTAGAGTTAAAAGATGTTGCTGACCGTTACCAGCCTCTTGAAGAAGAAAACCGGGCGAAGGCGACGAACCTGGAAAAGGCTCGGGTGGCTGCCAAGGAGGCCCGCTCCAAAATTAGAGCGGCGAAGGAGGAGCTGCATCAAGCTGCGGATATTGTATCTGGGAAGCCCTTCTTGTTGCGGACTAAGTTCGGGGATCCGAAGTATGCACCTCTGGACCGGCTATGGAGTTCTGCGGATGCCTATGTGGATTTGGCTACAAGTGCTGCTGATGCGGCCCACTACTTCAAGGATCGGAAAGGTCACGAAGTGGAAAAACTGTTTTGGTCACAGTTTCATGCTCCAGCCCATTCGCTGCTGTTGAATGAGCAAATGGCCAAGTGGGCCGAGCTCCATAGATTATCCGGACTTGCCATGAGGTCTGTTGTGGGTCATCTATGGCCGGGAGGGCCAAGGCCGAATAGCTACTTTAGCTTAGTGCAACAATTCCTTGGTGTTGTGCCACGCATTGATGCTGTAAAGAGGTCGGCGTGCATAGAAGGCTCGCGGATGGCCCTTGCCCGTGTCAAAACATACTGGGCGGAGATGGATGCCACCACTGTTGCGGCACAAGGTTCGGCCATAGGCCGAGTGGCTGCCGAGCACTACTTTGAAGAAGTTCTTGAAGGTGCTCGTTCAATAGAGGCTCAGTGCTCAAAGAATATTATGTTTGAGTGACATGTATTCCCATTGTAAAAACAATGTTTTACTGAATTGTAAAGGCAATTTTATACTTGTGCCTGAAAGAATTATAATACCTCATGTGCGGCCGTGTAGTTTAAGCTTCCAAACATGACCTGGTGTCCAAGGGCGTAACTCTTGATCTGCTCCAGATGGCCAAGCGAGTTGGCCTGCAGTGCGGGGCCGCCGAATACAAAGATCTGTCTGGGGAGAAAAGTCTCACCCTGGACTGCATCTCTATCGATGATCGAAGGAGCCATCAAGCCTAACGATGACGACACAGAGGAACTCTCAATGAAAGCATCAATGTCGGTGTCAAAACCGGCGGATCTCGGGTAGGGGGTCCCGAACTGTGCGTCTAGGCGGATGGTAACAGGAGGCCGGGGACACGATGTTTACCCAGGTTCGGGCCCTCTTGATGGAGGTAATACCCTACGCCCTTCTTGATTGTTCTTGATAATATGAGTAGTACAAGAGTTGATCTACCACGAGTTCAGAGAGCTAAACCCTAGAAGCTAGCCTATGGTATGATTGTTGTTGTTCTTGGTCCTACGGACTAAACCCTCCGGTTTATATAGACACTGGAGGGGGCTAGGGTTACACAGAGTCGATTACAAGGAAGGAGATCTACATATCCGCATTGCCAAGCTTGCCTTCCACGCCAAGGAGAGTCCCATCCGGACACGGGATGAAGTCTTCAATCCTGTATCTTCATAGTCCAACAGTCTGGCCAAAGGATATAATCCGGCTGTCCGGATACCCCCTAATCCAGGACTCCCTCAGCCACCATACTTGCTTAGCGCTTGTTGCAACTCCACCTCATAAACACATCCTGCCCATGAGCTTAAATAGTCTTGATCTCGCAGGTTTTGAGATTGTTGAGTCCTCGTGACTCACAGATACTACCTAAATAGTTGCAGGTGTCGATGATACCAGTGCAGGTGATGCTACCGAACTCAACTGGGAGTTCGACGAGGACCTTGGCCGTTACTACGTGTGTTGTAGATTTGTAACAGCAGATATCCTAGTGTGAGGACTTAGTCGTGCGGCCAACGCATCTATGTAGTAGCTTGAAGAAGTTGGTCGGAATCGAGAGACGCAAGGTTTTACCCAGGTTCGGCCCCTCACAGTGGAGGTAAAAGCCTACATCATGCTTCATTGATATTGATGATGATGATCACAATTACAAGGGTGGTCTATCTCAAGAGCTATTGACTTGTCCGTCTAAACCTAACTTGTCAAAAAACTTCTCTCTCTTGGGGTGCACTGCCCCTCCTTATATATGTTGAAGGGGCGGCTTACATGACTAGTCCTATTAGGATTAGGATTACTCTATTGCAAGTGGAGTCTTAGTCTTGCTTCCTTTGTAAGGGAATATTCCTTATGCTTTCCTCTTAAGTCGGCCCACCATAACATGAGCCAGCCTTCTGGGCCTTGGGCCTAGTCCTCTATCTGACCCGCCGTCGAGGCCATCATGAGTCGCCAGGCTCGTGAGTCATCAGACCAGTAAGCCACCAGAC